>NC_083097.1:166065673-166375892 GCF_949774975.1 Lagenorhynchus albirostris | reverse complement strand
AGACGATGTCATCCAGCATCATCTTTGCTTTCCTGGGAAGGGGAAGAATGGGTATCATCACCTGAGAGAGGACTGGCCTGGAAGCTCCACCCAGGTCCCAGGGAAGGCGATTCCAACCCACATGGTCTGACAGATGACAAATGGTCCTGTCCTCGGGGGTGGGGCTATTCAGGCCCAGGTTCCCCAGATCTCAGGATGCATGGGAATCATAGTGTCAGGACAGCCCCCTGGAGAGGGCAAGGCTTGAGAGACATGGTGTGGGAGTCACCCTCAACTTCAAAGGGATCCAGAGGGCTTCTGCCACTCTCCTCGTCAGTGGCAGGCCCAGCCAGGGACTTACTGCACAGACTCTGGGGCTCCTGTCAAGGACACGCTGCGCTCGGGTAGGCCACCGCTGTCTGGAGAGAAAAGAAGACAGGGTCGATGCCTTCTTGGGTCTGCAGACACCAAGAGGACTTTCCATGGAGATGAGGAGACCTCCAGAACAATCAGTGGCTACTTCTGCCACCGTGCGGTGGCCTGACAGATCAATTTACCTCCCCAAACACTTGAGAGGCTGCTCTACACGAGGCCAAGGTCAGGAAGCTTACAATCCAGTAAGGGAGGCAAAACTTTTAGAAAAAAGATGAGATGGACAGCAAGGCAGATTCCAGAAAGTCCCAAACCTGGGCCCTGTCCATCACCACTGATGACGAGCAGCTTCCAGTCAATGAAGGGCACGGGTTAGGCAGGGCGAGCCCTCAGAAAGCCCTGCAAAGCAGGCACTTGCCAAGGAGCAGGCAGAACTGGACTTGAACCCAGGCCTGACCTCAGCTCTTCTTCCTAATGAGCTCCCCTGCCTCACACATTCCCGCCTGTTTTCCACCAGGTGTTTAGCTCAGGTGGCAACATGGTCAGAGCAGGGTCTGGGGTGCAGCTCCCTGCACTGCATTCCAGCCCTCCCCACTCACCAGAAAACTGAAGAGAATAAGAGTTGCAGCTACACCTTGAGGCGCCAGAGCCTAGCACATAAAACGTGCTCAATGAACACCAGCCCGTTTCACCTCTATCCAATCACGGCAGTCAGAGGATTATGACAGAAAGCCCAAGAGCGCCCCCCCTCCCCCGCCCACACCCCAGCCCCGCTCAGCTCAGCTCACCCCAGCCCAGCGCCTGTCCTGGCCCAGATCTGGCTTCCCATACCTGGAGAGATCTGCACTTTGCAGCCCGAATCCTGCTGGATTTTGTTAATCTGTTCGCCTCCTCTGCCAATGACTAGGTGGAGAAAAAGAACAAAAGCAGAGATTGAGGCGGGGAGCCTGGCGCTGAGAAGACTGTGTGGAGAGGGTCCCGGTCCCACTGATGTTCGGGGGGTGAGGGTGGGGGGGTGGAGCAGCCAACTTGAGAGCTCCGCCGTCCCCCCGGCCAGAGAGGATGGGGACAGAGAGAGCATGAAATGGGCTCTTTCAGACCAGAGGTTCCCGGGCTGCCGGGGGCGCCTGGGAGACTGTCCCAGAGACGGGGATAACGGGCATCCCTGATCACGGCTGACCCACACTCACTTAGTCCCACCATGCCATCTGGGACTCTGTACTCTTCTGTCATTGAAGTCCTGCAAAGAGAGATGACGAGAGTCAGCCTCAAGTAGGAGCGAAGTAGGGGGGATGGAAGAGCCAGAGGGCCTCCTGGAGAAAGACCCCCAAAGCCACAGGCCCTGCCTTATATGACATGGGGACCAAGCCCCCACAGGCCCGAGCAGAGTCTGACAATGGCTTGGGGGCTCCCTCGGCCCACAGAAGATCACCCAACCTCTCGGGACCTCAGTTCCCCTTCTGGGCCACAAGAGGCTTGGTCTGGGGTGGCGTGAACCCCTGGGCCAGTGCCGCTCCACCGACTCAGGGCAAGGAGGAGAACTTGGGCCACTTTCACGAGAAATCTGATGGTGTCATCTGATGTCTATAGATTTTAATTAAAAAAAAAAACTGGTTTTGTATCTTTTTCATTTCATTCTCCTAGTAAGTTGTTTTTAATGCATTTCACAAAACTTCAACCAATTGAAAAAAAAAAGAACAACAGGGTCCTTCACAAAGGATTCTACGTCAGATTCACTGAGGTCATTCTGGGGCAAAAAGGTAAGAAAGACCCTCCTCCCACCCCAACCCCCCGGGGCTCCTCCAGCTCTCAGGGAACAAGAAATCTACAGAAGACAGACGAGAAGGCCAAGGTCAGTCCCCAGCCTTTTCTAGGAGGAAGGAGAGCTGTGCTTCTGACTGTCCCCACTCCAAACAAAGGAAGCAAGAGGATGCAGAGATCCCCCTTCCTCGTTACAGCTAACAGCCACAGCCCTGTGCTCTCTACAGACCCAGAGACAGTAAGTACAAGGGACAAATGAAGCTCCTTCTGCTTTTCATTCCTTTCCCTGGTCGACCAGCAAGGGAGACAAAGCCCTAAATGATGTGGCCTCAGACAGAGCCCTCCCTCAAGTCAGTACAAAAGGCCAGGGATAGCGAGGAAAGAAATGACATGTTCTCCAAATCACAACTTACCTGGGGGGAGGATGGATGGGTCCGAGCTGAGAACTGATGGCTGCAGAGAGAAAATCCAAAGGAAAGATTGGCCTGGCTCCTCTTTGGGACCCCAAACACTGCCGGCCCCAGGCATTCCTGCCTGCATGAGGGGCAACTAGCACTTATCACAGTGCTTCCGAGCCCTCCCGAGTGAAAGCAATGGAGTCCGCCTCAAAACCACACACACTCTGAGGTTTCTGCCTCAATTGCCAGGCTCTGGGTTCTCTAAAGCTCGTGGACCCCACGAAACACCACGAAACACCAAGAGCCTCCATGAAGGAGAGGTGTTGTCTGCTCGGTACTTCCAGCTCCCCAATGCTAGAAACCTAAAATCCAGAAGCTGCCCTCTGCCTGTGTCACCCAGTGGACTTACAGTCTCCCTGGGAAGCCAGTTTCTTGCTCTCCGGTTGGTCTGTGAAAAGAAGAGGATGTCAGATGCAGCACCCACCCACCCACCCACAGCTGCCTCAAATCTGATGCTGGCGCCGCATGTCCTGGCAGACAATCGTCCTGTCCCCCAGCCCCCACGGCAGAGCCAGGACAGGGGAGTAGCGGAGATGAACCCCTGAGGGAGGCCAGACTTCATCAATCCCCCGCCCTGGTACTCAGGGATAAGAAGCTCTTTGTAACAGGGGGAAAATTACGGTGGCACCCGAGTCCTTCCGGCTTAGGACCAAACCTGCCTTGGGGAAGTCAGGCTGATCACTGACTTGATACTCTGGGCTGCTCTGGATCACACTGCACGCCCCGGGGCCAGCCACACTGCACTGATGTGGGGCCTCGAGAGAACTGCCAACACCTCCCTAGCTTGGCAGGAGGGGAGGAACAGTCTTGAGAACTCACAACTTGGACCTGGTCACAATCAATCTGCCCTCCACTCAGCCACCTGATACCTCAGGATAGCAGCGCGAACAAAAAGAGACAACAAAGCTGGGATCGCTGAGGTTTTAAAAGACCAAAATGGCAGCGGGCTCCCCCCACTTTGAACCACATTCAAACAAAGGCACCTCACTCTCTCCCCGCTGCCCCTCCAGCAGGTAGTTACCTCCATCTTCTAACTGTCTCTTTTGGCCTCCAAAACCAAAATCAGGAGTGCTGTTATTCACTGTTGTAGCGGCATCACCTCCTATTTTGGCTGCGATCTAGAAATAAAGTTGTAAGCAGAGAAAAATTACCACCCAAAACCTCCCTCCATGGTGCTCAGATCGACTTCTCTGGTTCATTAAACCCAACAGGTCTTGCTGTCTGGCCTGGGAGTGGCTTCCCCCAGATTTCGGTAAGAGCCTGTGGGTTAAGACCTTCTAGAAAAAGTTTTTACCCAAGGCCTCAGAGTTTAAGAGTTATTCAGGAATTTCAAAACTCCTTTTTCTCTATGAGATTTGTGCCTAAACTGTTCGTGGCCAGAGTGTAATCCACACTGACTTGTTCTAGGGGTGAAAGGAACAGACGTTCAGGTGCCAGGGAAGGTCCTCAGGGCCCCTCCTCCAGGGAGAACTTTCAGACATTCACTTGCCCAAGCTCCTGGTCCTCTGGGATGCTGAAGAGCACAGTTTTCCTTTATCTCCCTCACCCTCATAATCTTTGCATTTGTTCAACAAATCTTAGGAAAGTTTTTGTTTCAAGGCATCTGAACCCCTCATTTTGACCAAAACAGAAGACCTTTCTCGGAACACATGTTACATTTTAGACACACGAACAGCAACATCAAGTAAACTCCAACCCAACAAATTTAAGACCAGAGTCGGCTGACAGAATTATTACAAGTTTTCCAAAGAAACACAGCCGTGAGCTGAGGACCTATCTTTTCACCTCTAATACTTTAATAAAAACAAAACAAAACAAAACAAAAAAAGCACTTTGAGCTAAAGCTCTTGGGATGCCTAGATGAGGCCTTATCCCACCCCAAATGACAGCACCAACTCCCCTTGTTATAGTTGCTTCTCAATCAAGACAGTTTGGGGACAACCAGATCAAATGCAGCTTAGAACCCTATCCCACCCCAGGGGTGAAAGCCACAGACAACGCTGGGAGGAGAAGAGGGCATTCCCCTAACGGGACCTCCCACTGTGTCCTGGAGGTTTGGGGACAATCCTGAGTGAGAAAGCACTCAATGGCCTGAGCCCGGTCAGCTTCCTTTTGAAAGGGCAACAAAGTCCTCACTTTCTATGGGCCTCCTCCCCTCAGGCCATGGGGAGGCCGAGAATGGAGCCGGGGAGGTCACACACCAGCATGTGACACCTCCATGGAGTCATCATGCCCCAAAACACAGTGGTGGGACCCTTCCCTTCTCTCCCCAAAACAGACAGACCACGCTTTCAAGTCACCAGAAGCATCAAAAAGTGCCAGTCCCTAGGCCCACCCTCCCCATTTCAACTAAGTGCTTGGCCACTGCCTGGCAGCCAAAGGGTCCCCTTTCCACTTTCCAGGCTCAAGAGGACTTTTCTTCCCCCCCACCCCTAAGTCCCTCCTTCCTAGGGAGCAAGCAGAAATGGGACCGGGTTGGGGGCAAACAGTGCTTTTTGCCCTGATGGGGAAGTGGGGGCACACAAGACCTCCCTGGGAAGGCGAGCCCCCTGCTTCCAGGAGTGGACGATGTCCTAACAGGGGAGGGAAGTCCCCAAAGTGAGTCCCCGCGCTCCAGGTACCCTGCACACCCAGGGGCCGCTCTTGGGTGAACCCCGGACGACCCTTCCCCCTGCAGGGGGTCACCCCCGGAGGGGGCCCCACTCCAGGTGTCTGGGGAGGCCCAGGCCCCCACCCACCGCCCCACGTGACCCCGCGGCGGCCCCGCCCCCCCGCGACCCCGCGCGCGCACGTGACCCCGCCCCCTCCCCCGCCCGCGCGCGCGCCCCTCAGGCCCGCGGCCTCCTCACCTGGCGGGCCCGCTGCACTGCGTCTGCGAAGGCGTCCTTGCGGATTCCCGGGCCACCCCCGCCGGGCGGCTGCGAGGGGCCCCCGGCTGACCCTCCGCCCGGGCCGCCGCCGCCTGGACCGCCGCCGCCCCGGTCCCCCGCGCCCGGCGGGCCCGGCGGCGGGCCTCCCCCGGCACCCCCGGCTCCTCCGGAGCCCCCGCCCCCGCCGGCGGGTGGCGGCGGCCCGGGCGGGGGTCCTCCCGTGCTGTAGTCCGACATGGCGCGGCGGGGCCGGGCCTGGCGCGGAGGCTGAAGCTGAGGAGGCGGCGGCGGCAGCAGCGGCTCAACGCGGGAACAAGGCCTCGCTCCACACGGCCGCGGAGCACTCTGGGAACCCAGCGGCTGGAAAGACGACGAGGGGGGAGAGGGACGCCCCCTCCCGACGCCGGCTTGACGGACGGCGCCGCCGGGCCAATGGAAGGCGGCTGCTGCTCCCGGGACGCCAATCACGGGCTCTGGAGGCGAGCGGCCAATCGGAGTGCCGCGAGGGGCAGTGGGCGGGAGGCGCCGCGAGATCGACAGCTTTCCGAGGCAGTGGGCTGCGGGCTGCTGGCGCTGGGAGGGCAAATCGAGGAGATCCGAGAAGACCCGAGGCCCAATGAAGCGGGAGTTCCAGAATCGGTGGGCGGCTTCAGAACCGGATTGATGGCTCGGAAGAGTCAAGTGGACAGGAAGGAGGGATCTGGCGAAAGGCTTCTTTGAACGGCTGGGCGGGCGTCCGGCGAGATAGTCGTCTACGCAAGCCAATGAGTACACATGGAAGGAGGTTTTTATAGAGATTGGCAATCAACGTATCCAGTCTCTGACGAGATCTGTGTGACGCGCTTGCGTTTGGACTGAATTACTTTCGGTCTTAACCAGAATCCTTTTCTAGTCCTGTCTTCTAAGCCAATGGTTGAGTGGCGGGGGCGGGCGCAAGGTGACTGACACCTCCCCGGACAAATGGCAATGAAGGAAATAAAGGTGCTTCGTTTTGGTGGGAGCCAGTGGAAGCGCAGCTGCATTGGGGCGGAGCCGGCCACCAGACGGCGGGAGGGGATTAGCCGTAGCCGGAGTGAATGGCAGGCGACGTGGGCATTGGCGACCGGCTGCCGGAATTCAGGCCTGACGTCTGGGTTAGCGCCCCAGGAACCTGGCTGGGTAGGCCATGCACGTGGCCTGCTTGAGGCCTTGGAGACGGGTGCTTCCGGGGGTGGGGTGGCCCCAAAGCAAGAGGAAATCGAGGGATCCACTGTACCCCCTCTCCTCTCTCCACCCAGGGATCTAGAGCCCCCACTTCTCTTCCAGCACTCACGGAACCAGCTCTCCTCCCGAACTCAAGGGTCTAGGGCCTTTGATTTCCTCCCAGGACCGAGGGATCCCAGCCTCTTAATTCCACACCCCGCATCCGCTTCACATAAGGTCTTTGGATCCGAGCTCCAAGCTCTGATCCTAGGCCCTCATTTTCTCTCCTAGACCTAGGCTTCTTCCAGGCTTCCAATTCCCATTCAGGACTGAGGGGCTCAAGGTACCTATCCCCGCTCCAGGACCCAGGGATCCAGATACCCAGCTCCTTCTTAGACCCAGGGTATTCCAGGTTCCCAGCTTACCCACTGGACCCAGGTATACCGGGTCCCCAGCTCTTATCCTAGACCCAGGATTCCAGGTCCCTAGCTCACTTCCTGGAACCCAGGATTCCAGGTCCCTAGCTTTCTTGCTGGACCCAGGGAGTCCTAGTTCTGTCCTAGACCCAGAGATTCCAGATAACCAGCTCCTCTCTTGGACCCAGGTATAACAGATCCCCAGTTGCCCTCCTGGACCCAGGTATCCCAGACACGTCCAGCAGAAATCACTTTATTCCTGGTTGTCTCCACATTCACCCTTTTGCCCTGGAACAAGGACAAGTTACAGCGAGTCAGACTGGAGTCCAAACTAGTCCCAGGCTGCACCCTGGAGAGGAGGCTCCAGGAATCTTTTTTTTTTTTAATTTAAGTTATTTATTTAGTTTATTATTATTTTTGGCTGCGTTGGGTCTTTGTTGCTGCACACAGGCTTTCTCTAGTTGCAGTGAGCGGGGGCTACTCTTCGTTGTGGTGCATGGGCTTCTCATTGCGGTGGTTTCTCTTGTTGCAGAGCACGGGCTCTAGGCACGTGGGCTTCAGTAGGTGGCACACGGGCTCAGTAGTTGTGGCTCGCGGGTTCTAGAGCACAGGCTCAGTAGTTGTGGCACATGGGCTTAGTTGCTCCATGGCATGTGGGATCTTCCTGGACCAGGGATTGAACCTATGTCCCCTGCACTGGCAGGTGGATTCTTAAACTCTGAGCCACCAGGCAAGTCCCTCCAGGAATCTTCTGACCCAGGCCCCCAGCCTGCTTCTGACAAAAACCACCCTGGGTCCCAAGCCTGGAGGGGTTCTTTGGGGCCAGGGGACACTGGATCCTCCTGTCCATTTCTGCCCAGGGTATGCCTAGTTCACTGCTTAAACGCCCAGGGTCTTCTTCATGGCTTCGTACACCACGTAGCTGATGCCACCTGCTGGCAACACCTTTAGTAACGTGGGGGGTCATACCTCGGTACAGCCCCGGGCAGCCCTGCTGGGCCAGGATCTGCCGGACGACTCCACACATGGTGAGGTTCGAACCCTCCACGGTGTCTGCGGGGACAGAGGCAAGCTCAGAGCCTGGGCCAGAGATGACTGGGCATTCTGGAGGGGGGCGCGGGCTGGAAAGTTGGGGGGGTTAGTGAAGCCAGGAGCAAGGGGTCTGGGTGTCAGTTGGAAAGAAGTTTGGAAGACTTTTAGAGGAAATTGGTCAGTTTGGGGAGAGTGAGGGGCAGGAATTTTCAGGATTGTTGTAGGGAACATCTTAGAAAACATTCCAATTTCTAAGATCTGCTAGAGATTTGGGGATTGTGCTAAGGGATAGTTTGGGGACATTTTCAAGATCAGGGTGCTGGGCTAAGGACCTGTTTGGATGTTTGAAGATTTGTTTAGGGGTTTGAGAGCCCCTTTGGGGGTGGTCACATTTGGGGAGTTCCCAGGATAGTGCAGCAGGTGGTTATGAGTTTGGGGATGTCGCAGAGTCAGATTTGGCAAATTTAGAAACGGTTTGACTTCTGGAGTCAATTGAGGGCTGGGTCCGATGTGGAGAAGTTGGGAGGTCATTTGGGGAGTACATGTCTTGAGGTCAGTATGGGGGCCTGAGTCAGATTCAAGGAGGTTTGTGGGAGTCATTTGGGAGCTGGATGTTCGGGTTTTTTTTGTTTTGTTTTGTTTTTGCGGTACGCGGGCCTCTCGCTGCTGTGGCCTCTCCCGCCGCAGAGCACAGGGTCCGGACGCGCAGGCTCAGCGGCCATGGCTCACGGGCCCAGCCACTCCGTGGCATGTGGGATCCTCCCAGACCGGGGCATGAACACGTGTCCCCTGCATCGGTAGGCGAACTCCCAACCACTGCGCCACCAGGGAAGCCCTGGATTTTCGTTTTAGTGATGTGCAGGGTTAATTGAAGGGCTGAGATCAGATTTGGGGGTGAGTGTAAGTTTTGGTGGATTCAGGGGTCAGCAGAGGTGGCCAGGATCAGATATGGAGAGTTTAGGAGTCAGTTTGGGGCGGGGATGAGAAAGTTCAGAGAGCAGAGGCAAGGTGGGGAGGGGCATGCGAGGTCGCCTCTAGGGCCAGGCTGACCTTGGGCTTGCATCCTGGTGCGCACCAAAGTCAGTGGGTAACTGGCCATCTGGCCACAAGTTGTGGACAGTGTCACGGACGACAGACTGACCAGGCCACTGGGGTCCTCCATGTCCCTGCCTGATTTCAGCCAGAGGCTGAAATCCTTTCCAAGAGGAAAAGGACAGGAGAGGGACTTCCCTGGTGGGCCAGTGGTTAGGACCCTATACTTCCACTGCAGGGGCACGGGTTCAATCCCTGGTCGGGGAACTAAGATCCCACATGCTACGTGGCCAAAAAAAAAAAAAAAAGAAGAAGAAAAGGCCAGGAGGAAGCTCTTTACAGGCCTGGGTTCACGCCGCCCCTGACACCCCCCTCTGCGGGACCCACACCTCGTAGACAGCCAGGTCGGTGCAGGCGTAGGGAATTATGCCAAGCATCAGGTAGCCGCAGTAAAGGACGCGGGTGCCCTCCTGCTCCGCGATATGCCTGGCGCAGTCCAGCAGCCCCTTGTACTGGCCAGTCTGGCACAGGGTCAGCCATGTCTTCAGCACCTGGGGAGGATGAGGAGTGAGGTGGCTTGTTTGATCTAATCCTCTCAGTGACCCCCAACCATGGCCACTGTCCCCATCTACACAGGAGGAAACTGCTCAGGAACGCACACAGCTGAGTTTCAAACACAGATGCCTCGGCCTGTATGTGCTCTCAGCCCAAGAGGGTGAGGAAGGGACTTCCCTGGCGGTCCGGTGGTTAAGCTTCCGCACTTCCACCGCAGGGGACGTGGGTTCGATCCCTGGTCGGGGAACTAAGATCCCGCAGGCCGCGTGGTGTGGCCAAAAAATTAAAAAAAAAAAAAAAAAAAAAAAGGGTGAGGGAAGAGATGTGAGCCGGGTGGGGTCTGCCGCAGCTCTGCCCTAACGCCAGCCAACTGTAGTGCCATGCAAGTGTGGACCCCAGGTAGCCAGATCTGCCAATTTTCTGAAAGAAGCCAGTTACTGGAATTTTTATGAAGTGCCCCAATATCAAAATATTGGCAGCTCTACAATTGTGCAAAAGACAGCACACCGAGTGTGGTAGGCAAAATTCTAAGGTGGTCCCCAAGATTTCCATCCCCCTGATAGCATCATCTATTTAATGCCCTCCCTCCTGCCCTTGAGCTACTGAAGCCCGCATGCCTAGAGACCTGTGAATGTGATGGGCTGTCACTCCCCTCGGCCAGGTTACATGATATGACAAAGCTGAAGGGATTTTGCAGATGTAATAAAGCCCCTAACCAGTTAAGTTAATCAAGAGAAATCGTCCTGGGTGGGCCTGACCCAATCAGGAGAGCCCTTTAAAAGAGAGTCTATTGCCAGAGACAGAAGGCGTCAGAGAGATTGGAAGCATCAGAAACACTCTTGGGTTGTGTCTTGTCTTTTTTTTTTATGCCGTGCCACAGCTTGCGGGATCTTAGTTCCAGGGATCAAACCTGGCCCTTGGCAGTGAAAGTGCAGAGTTCTAACCACTGGACCATCAGGGAATTCCCTCAGGTTGGTCTCAAACAAGCAAACTGTTACGGAGAGGATCACATGGCAGGAAACAGTGGGTGGCCTCCAGGAGCTGAGGACCTCGGTCCTACAATCATAAGAAAATGAATCCCGCCAACAACCAGGGAGTTTCGCAGAGGACCGCAAGCCTCAGATGGGTTCATTGGTAGCCCAATTGACACCTTGATTTCCACCTGATCAAACCCTGAGCAGAGGACCCGATTAGCCAGTGCCCAGACGTGACCCACAGAAACAATGAGATAATAAATCTGTATCATTTTAAGCTACTGAGTGCAGTAATTTCTTATGCAACAATCAAAAACAAAAACACTTCACAGATGCAAACTATTGTATACAGAATGGATAAACAGTAAGGTCCTGCTGTATATAGCACAGGGCACTATATTCAACGTCCTGTGATAAACCATAATGGAAAAGAATATATATATAAAAAAGAATGGGGACTTCCCTGGTGGCGCAGTGGTTAAGAATCCGCCTGCCAATGCAGGGGACACGGGTTCGATCCCTGGTCCAGGAAGATCGCACATGCTGCGGAGCAACTAAGCCCGTGCATCACAACTACTGAGCCTGCACACCACAACTACTGAAGCCCACATGCCTAGAGCCCATGCTCCGTAACGAGAAGACAGTGAGAAGCCCGTGCACCGCAACAAAGAGTAGCCCCCATCTCGCCGCAACTAGAGAAAGCCCATGCTCAGCAATGAAGACCCAAAGCAGCCAAAAAAAAAAAAAAAAAAAAAACACACAGAAAGAAACAACCAGACAAGGGCAAGAATTATGTGGAGAAAACTTTAGAAGACCATTAAAGGGCAAAAAAGGAGACTTGAACAAATGGAAATGTTCTCGGATGTGTAGAACCGATATCATATGGATGTCAATAATCTCTAAACTCAACTATGAATTGAACATCATGCCAGTAAAACACAAATGCCAGTAGGTGATTTTGTGTTCTGAATGAGGTGCATTGCTTCTGAAGTTTGAATGGAAAAACTCAACAGAGAATAGCTTGGAAAACTGATAAAGAAGAGAAGGGATGGAAAATAATAAGACATAATATCAAGTCTCAAAAATTAAACACGGGGCTGGGACTTCCCTTGTGGTCCAGTGGTTAAGACTCCACGCTTCCAGTGCCGTGGGTGCGGGTTCAATCCCTGGTCGGGGAACTAAGATCCCACATGCCACGTGGTGCAGCCAAAAAAAGAAAAAATGGTGGGGCAAAACTGCATAGACAGGGCTTCCCTGGTGGCACAGTGGTTGAGAGTCCGCCTGCCGATGCAGGGGACACGGGTTCGTGCCCCGGTCCGGGAGGATCCCACATGCCGCGGAGCGGCTGGGCCCGTGAGCCATGGCCGCTGAGCCTGCGCGTCTGGAGCCTGTGCTCCGCAACGGGAGAGGCCACAACAGTGAGAGGCCTGTGTACCGCAAAAAAAAAAAAACAAAAAAACCTACATAGACAGTAACATGATCAGTGGTCCCCAAGGACTGGGGGAAGGAGGGAGGGGTTAATAGGTGTAGTACAGAGACTTTTTACAGCCGTGAAATTATTCCGTGTGATGCTATTATGGTGGCTACTTGTCAAAACCCATAGCAAGTACAACATAAAGGGTGAACCCTGATGTCAACTCTGGGCTTTGGTTAATAATAATGTATCAATATTGGCTCATCAATTGTAACCAAAGTACCACCGAAATGCAAGATGTTAATGAGAGCGGAAACTGTGTACGTGCGGGAGGTATATGGGAACACTCTGTACTTTCTGCTCAATTTTTCTGTAAACCTAAAACTGTGCTACAAAATAAAGTCTATTCATTAAAAAAAAATTAAAAGATAGTGGTGCATGAAGAGACCCCAGAGCGACAAGAAGAGAAAGGTCAGAAATAAACCCAAATATATACAAATATAGGTAATTTACCCAATTTAGTAAATTACAGTGGTGGCGTGTTGGGTCATTGCTGGGGGAAAGGAGAGGACCCATTCAGTAAAGAGTGTTGAGGTCACCAGGTAGCCATCCGGAATACAAGTTTGATACATATCTTACATGAAGGAGAAGAGGAAGAGGGGGAGGGGGAGGGGGAGGGGAGGGGGAGGGGAGGGGGAGGGGGAAGCAGTAGCAGCTACCACCTCATCATGTTTCATCTTCTACGGGGCAGATATTCTCTTACCTCCATGGGGTCGATGAGCATCTGGGAAGTGGCCACAGCCAGGGAGCTGGCAAGGAGTCATTCCTGAAAGGGTGGGGACTCATGCACTCCGCAGAAGTAATTCTTACACTGGGACAGGAGAGAGGAAAATGAGAGAATAACTAACCTTCCTTCCTTCCTGAAACTCATCCAGGGGAAGAGGTCTGGGACCCGGAGGATGAACATATGTCTCGGATAAGGATCTGGGCTTTGGGGGTCGTGGGTACAGGAGAGGTGAGGGCTTGAGGGTGGGGCTGGGAAAATCAGACCATCCCCCCACCTGTTCAAAGACAGAGAACTTGATGGCATACTCCGGGGCGATCTTGAGTACGTTGATACCATTGCCCCTCCATAGCAAGCAGACACCCCCATCCCCACCCCCACCCCGCCTCCTGGACCATGCTCCGTATACCTCCCAGGAAATTCATGAAATTTGTCTTGGAGGAGTAGACCTGGGGATACGGAGGTCCCTGGCCCTCTGAGGAAGCCTCCACCCCATCTCCATCCCCATCCCAGCCTGGAGCTCAACCTCTCCTGTCTCCAGCTGCCCAGCTCCAAACCTACCCCCTCCCATCCCCATTCCTTCTTCAATGCCTTCCTTCACTAGTTGTAGAATTCTCTAAAACGACCCAGACCCAAACCCAACACCTACTCACATTCCCATCTCATCCCTCATCTTCTCCTCCTCTCCAGTCCTATTTTGTCTTCAAAGACCCCATCCCCAGTTCTCTGATCCCCACCCCATCCTTGTCCCTGGTACCATCCTCTCAACTCCAACCCCTGTCCCCACCCCACCCTGGTACCTGTTTCCGGTTACACCCTCACCCCCATCCTGAACTCCATCAGCTCCACTTCCACCCATCCCCATCCCAGCAGCTCCAGCGCCATGTTCCCCATGCACCTGCATGTACACCTTGGCACAGTCCAGAGAGGCCGTGCCCGGGTGAGACACCGCCCCAGCCATGGCTCCCGAGAGGAGAAACTTCCACAAGGCTCCCTCATTATCTACCTCCACGATAGCCATGGGGACCATCAGCTGCTCTCCAGTGTCCAGCACCTGCAGGACAGACCCGGCTCCCACCCCCACTCAGCCAGTCTGGAGCTCCTTCCCCAGACACATCTCCAGAACCCCCTCCCAGTCCAAGGCCTACCAGGTCCCCACTGCTTCAAGGTGGCATTCCATCCAGGTCTGCTGGGAGAGGAGCGGGCCATGCAGGGGTGTGGGCAGCATAGCCTTCTCCCCCTGCAGTCCTGGCTGGAGGTTCTGGGAGGCCCATGGTGCCCAAACTCTGCTGCTGTGTTGGGAGATGCTCCAGTTTGCTTTCAGGCACGTGCCCAAACACGTACCCATATACATGGGTACAGCCCAGGTTCAAGGAGGGGGGTGGGTTTTGGTGAGTAAGGACTTGACCCTCTTAAACAGGGTCTGGACCCTCGAGCAAGCCTTCTGACCTTCCTCAGGTTGGGCTTCCATGGCAGCTGGAGGGTCAGGACACTTAGGTTCAAATCCCTGGTGAGAAGTTTGCCCATCCAGCAACCATGTGGGAGGGACGCCTTGTAAATTTGGGTCCCAGGGGATGATGAGGTTACAAAGGCCCTTGTGAGCTCACTGCATATGAGACGGAGTGAGTGTCTCCCCGCCCACGAAAGGTCCACATCCCAACCCCTCTAAACATGTGAACGTGTTACGTTACATGGCAAGGGGGAGGGGGTGGATTAAATTTGCAGATAGAATTCAGGTTCCTAATCAGCTGATGGGGAGATGGAAAGGTTGTTCTGGATTAACCACAGGGGCTCAAGGTAATCTCACGAGTCCTTCAACAGGGAAGAGGGAGGCAGAACCATCAGTGTTAGAGGGACTGGTTGTGAGAAAGATTCCACTGGCCACTGCTGGCTTTGAGGATGGAGGAGGGGGCCACGAGCCATGGAATGCAGGTGGCCTTTAGAAGCTGGAAAAGACCAGTTAGCAGATTCTCCCCTGGAGCTTCCAGAAGGAGCCAGCCCTGCTGACAGCTAGATTGTAGCCCAGTGAGATCCGTGTCAGGCTTCTGACCTCCACGATAATATTTTAAGCCACCAAGTTTGTGGTACTTCGTTACAACAGCCATAGGAAACTAACAAACTATGTATTGTTGTCATGGCAAGAGGAGGTGGAAGTGGGGGAGAATGGGAAGGCTCTGGAGCTCTGGGAGAGAGAGACACAGTTAGTCCCCGAAGTAAGACAGGCATAGGTTTGGAGTCAGATGGACCTGAGTTTGAATCCTATCTCAGACACTTCTTGCTGTGTGACCTTGGGGTACCTGCTTTTTTTTTTTTTTTTTTGTAAAGAATCATCTTCTTTTTTTTTTTTTAATTTATTTATCTTTGGCTCCGTTGGGTCTTTGTTGCTGCGCGCGGACTTTCTCTAGTTGCGGGGAGCGGAGGCTACTCTTCGTTGCGGTGTGCGGGCTTCTCATTGCGGCGGCTTCTCTTGTTGCAGAGCACGGGCTCTAGGGCGCGCAGGCTTCAGTAGTTGTGGCTCGCGGGCTCTAGAGCGCAGGCTCAGTAGTTGTGGCACACGGGCTTAGTTGCTCCGTGGCATGTGGGATCTTCCTGGACCAGGGCTGGAACCCGTGTCCCCCGCATTGGCAGGCGGACTCTTAACCACTGCGCCACCAGGGAAGTCCTGGGGTACGTGCTTTACTTCTCTGAGCTTCAGTTTCCCCAGCTGGAAATTGGAAGTAATGAGTAACTCTACCAAATAGCCTTGTCATAGGATCCAATGAGAGTCTTTGTTGGGAGCATTTCCATCCTCAAAGTTGTTTGATCAAAACCCTTGAGGTCATCCTTGATTCCTCCCTTTCTCTCTTACACACAGTCTGTCACTAAATCCTGTGGGCTTAACCTTCAAAGTATATCCAGAATTTGGCTGCTTCTTACCATGTACGTGGCCACCACCTTGGTCCAGCCCCATCGTCACTCACATGGACCAGTGCAGTGGCCATCACCCAAGTTCCCCCAGCTCCTGCCCTCGCCCTTCACAGTCTGTCCTCCCCTCAGCAGCCATCAGAGGGAGCCTGTGAGCACCTGAGTCAGGTCCCGCCCTTCTCTGCCCACAGCCCTGTAGGCTCCACCTCCCGTGGGTAAAAGCCCCAGTTCTCCCCTTGGCCCAGAAGGCCCTGCAGGACCTGCCCTGTCCTCTCTCTGTCCTCACCTCCTCCTTCTCTCCCCATCACTCACGCTGGCCTCATGGGCCTCCTTGTTGTTCCTCCAACACACCCAGGCATGGTACTACCCCAGGACCTTTACACTGGCTGTTTACTCTGTCTTGCATGCTGTTTCCCTAGACATCCCCATGACTCCTTTTTTTATTTTTGGCCATGCTGCGTGAATTGTGGGATCTTAGTTCCCCAACAAGGGATGGAACCCAGGCCATGGCAGTGAAAGCACCAAGTCCTAACCACTGGACCACCAGGGAATTCCCAAATCTTTTTTTTTTAAACCATCTTTAAATCTTTCTTCAAGCATCACTTTCTCCCTGACGCCTTCTCTGACCACCCTACTTAAAATTTAAACTCAGCCCTGCAGTATTTCTCATCCCCCTTCCCTTCTTTGTTTTTCTCTGTAACACGTTTACTATCTACACTGCTACATATTCACTCACTTGTGTTACTTCTTCATCTCTCCCCACTGGAATATAGGGTCTATGAGAGCAGAGATCTTTGTTTGTTTCATTCACTTCTGCATCCCATGTCTAGAACTGGAGCTGGCATAAAGTAAGTGTTCAGCACATATATACATTAAGGGGGGCTTAGCACAGAGTGAGGGTACATAGTACTTGCTTAATAAATGTAAGTTCTTTTCCCTTTAAAGATGTCAGTGGACATCTTTAAAGTGTGGGTGGGGAAACGGAGGCTTAGAAAGGGGAAAGCAGCCTGTCTGATGTCACACTGCATGTCAGCAGAGCTTCCCAAATCCCAAACACAGTGTAACGGTTTAAAAGAATGTGGACAATGTATAACAGCAACTAACATAATGTTTAGGTCAATTACACTGCAAAAACAAACAAATGCATAGAAAAAGAGATCAGATTCCTCGTTACCAGAGGCAGGGAGTGGGAATTGGATGATCGTGGTCAAAAGGTACAAACTTCCAATTATAAGATAAATAAGTATGAAGGATGTAATGTACACGTGATAAATAGAGTTAACACAGCTGTATGCTATATATGAAAGAGAGTAAATCCTGAGTTCTCAAGAAACATTTTTTTCTATTTCTTTAATTTTTAATATGAGATGATGGATATTCACTAAACTTATTGTGATAATCACTTCATTATGTATGTAAATCAAATCATTATGTTGTACACCTTAAACTTTTACAGTGCTGTATGTCAATTATATCTCAGCAAAACTGGAAGAAAAAAAAGAGTGTGGACAAGAAAATGAATGTTAACAGGCACAATTAAATAAAATGAAGTGGTACTACTCAGTGCTGGCATGGCCGCATTAAAACTGGTAATGCTAATTCCTTGTTGGTGGCTGTGTATGTTGCATACAATTTTTCCAGTGACATGACCCTGAGATAGTCATATCCTTTGACCCAGAAATCCCACTTCTGGGCATTGATCATTAATTCAAAGGAAGTAAAAATACAAAATAGTTAGCAAGACTTGATCCCTTATCTGGGTGTGTGAAAAATCATATCTATATATGTGTATATGTATCAGTTAGCTACTGCTGCATAACAAATCACCCCCCTCCCCAAACATAGCAGCTTAAAACATGAACAAGATGGTAGCTTCAATGTCTTTTTTTTCTTTTCTTTTCTTTTTTTTTTTTGCGGTACGTGGGCCTCTCACTCTTGTGGCCTCTCCCGTTGCGGAGCACAGGCTCCGGATGCGGAGGCTCAGCGGCCATGGCTCACGGGCCTAGCCGCTCCACAGTGTGTGGGATCTTCCTGGACCGGGGCACGAACCCGTGTACCCTGCATCGGCAGGCGGACTCTCAACCACTGCGCCACCAGGGAAGCCCTCAATGTCTTTTATAACCTAATTCTGGAAGTAATATACCATCACTTCTGCTGTATTCCCTTGGTCATACAGACCTGCCTTGGTACAATGACAGAGGAGATTACACAAGAATGTGAACACCAAGAGTCAAAGATCATAGGGGGACATCTTAGAGAATGACTCTCACAGTCCACATAGGAAAAAGTTTGATCACGTGAAGACAGGCAGAAATTGGAGTGATGGGTCTAACATCCAAGAACACCAAGGGGTGCGGGCAGCCACCAGAAGTTAGGAACAGGCACGAACAGATCCTTGCCTGGAGTCTTCAGAGGGAAAATGGCCCTGCCAACACCTTGGTTTTTGACTTCAACCCCCCATAACTGTTAGAGAATAAATTTCTGTTGTCTTTCATTTATGATAGCCAAAAGATGGAAACAACCCCAGTGTCCATCAACGGATGAATGGATAAACAAAATACGGTCCCTCCATAAAATAGAATATTATTCAGCCTTAAAAATGAAGGAGATCCTGACACCTGCTACAACATGGAGGAAACTTGAGGACATGATGCTCAGTGAAATAAACCAGACACAAAAGGGCAAATACTGCATGATTCCAGTTCTAAGAGGTCCCTTGAGGAGTCACATCCATAGCGACAGCAGGTAGACGGTGGGGGCCAGAGGCTGGGGGAGGGGATGGGGAGTCAGTGTTTAATGGGGCAGAGTTTCAGTTTGGGGAGATGAGAAAGTCCTGCAGGTGGATGGTGGGGATGGTTGTACGACAATGTGAATATACTTAATGCCACAAAACTGTACACTTAAAATTGGTTAAAATGGTAAATCTTATGTAACGTGTATTTTACCACAATAGAAAAATATTTTTAAAATGTTTGTTGTTTTAGGCCCCTTGTTTGTGGTAACTTTTTAAGCAGCCCAAGGAAAAGGACACACTTGTGTAATTACAAAAAATACAGGACAAATTAGGAGTGCTCTTGAATGTGGACCTTCCCCCACACCCACTTTACAGATGTGGAAACTGAGGCTCACGGAGTCATTTCCTGGTCTCCCGCAACAATGTATGATGGAAGTCGGCCCATGTCCCTTCCCTGTGGGCGGTATGAGGTGGTCCCACATCCACCCACCCCCTTTCAGTAAAAAACACAATGAAAGAGCTTAGAAAACGTATTCCTTTGTTCTTTTCCTTTGAAATCACACACACAGGCAGGGAGGTGGGGAGGAGTGTAGGTGGGGGAGGTGGAAGCATTGTGGGGGGTCATCCCATCACCCCCAAATCCAAGTTCTTCTTTTACAGTCCTTTAATGGGGTTCCCCAAGGACTTGGAAGGAATGGAGAGAGGGGTCCCCCAATAAGCCTAAGCTCAGAATCCAAATATAAAGTGCAGAATATACAGGGTGGGGGTACTGGGAATTAGGGCGGATGGAATGTCTGCTCCTCTCTGGTAGAAAAATAGACCTGGAATGAATTTGGGGGGCTGGGGAGTTTGGGGTTTGTTTTGCATCCTGGGTTTAGGGAAGCTGCTTCTGGCTTCCAACTCTGAAGTCTGGGGAGGGGCTGGCAGTGCTGGGAGATGTGTGCGGTCCCCTCAATGTGTCCCCAGCCTTGGATTGCCTCCTTGCCAGCCCCTAAGAAAGAGCGACTGGATCCTCCAAAGGGACCCAGGCTCTGGGGGTTGTTATCAGCCTAGACAGTGGGAAGGGGGTGTGAGACATGGCCCTGCTGGGGGAGTATTTGAGAGAGAAGTTTCCCTGCAGTCCAGGCTTTGCTGGGGAGGTAGGGGGTCCAGTGTCTGTGCAGGGCCTGGGAGAGGCATCTCCTCCCCTTGCGGCCGGCATGAGACGTGTCAGGACAGTGGACAAGTCCCGTGGGTTTTCAAGCTGGGAGGCCAGGACCTGGGTTTCCTGGAGGCTCCGTAGACTATGGGGTTTGTGCCATGGGGGGAGGTCTCCGGGCTCTGGTGTGTGTCTGGGACGGGGGCGCGTGGGATCCAGGACACTGATTGGCCTATTGGGAGCTAGACTGGGGGTTCTGAGCGTTCAAGATCTAGTGCTTGGGAGGACTTGGGTCAGAAACCAGGAGTTAAGGGGTTGGCATCCAGTGCCTGGAGGTGGTAGGGTCTGCCTCTCATGGATGAGGTTGTAGTACCCAGTGCCTGCAGTGAAGGGATTTGGGGTCCAACAGCTGTAGTCGCCAGCACCCGCTCCTCTGCCATTGGGCTCTCGCGACTGTGGTTTGAGGAGTGAGGATCTGGTGGGTCAGGGCTTGGAAATCTGGGATCCGGTGGTGGAGGGTATAATGGTTGAAACGTGGGGATCCGGGAGTCGAAGCAGAGGGATCCAGGACCCAGTATCGAGGTAAAGGGATTCAGGAATCCAGTGGCTGGATGGAGGGGGTCTGAGATCCAGTGGTTGGGGCCCCGGGACCTAGGCATTGCACGGTCAGGATCCGGTGCACTGAGGTTTCTTGATATCCAGAATCCAGTGGCCAAGCTTGGAGATCCAGGACTTGAAGCATGGGGATCTAGGATCTGCCAGTGGATCTAGGATCCAGTACTGCCTGAGGACCCTGGATCTGGTGCCTGGGGCAGCTGGGGTCTGGGGGTTTAGATACACGGTATGTGCTGCTGTGGTCGGGGTATCAGGATCCGTTAGCTGGGTTGCGGGGGATCCAGTGGTTACGACGTGGAGGTCCAGGACTCAGTACGTGTTGGGGGAGAGGGAAACGTGGGATCCAGGGGCTGGGATGTGGGGATTCAGGACCCGGTGGATGAAGTGTGGGGATCCTGTGGTCTGAATGCGTGGGGAGGGGGACCTGGGATCCACTGGCTGGGCCCTCGGTCTCCAGTGGCCGAGGTGTGGGGGATGTCACGATGGAGGTGAGGGATCTGGGGGAGGGGTGGGCTCTGGGTCCCTCACCTGGACGTGACCCCCAGGGCCTGCTTCATGTTCTCGTAGACCACGTAGGAGATGCTCACGGCTGGGATAACCTTCATGAAGTTGGGGGCAATGCCCCGGTAGAGGCCCCGCACGCCCTCCTGGGACAGGATGTGACGGAGCAGACCCAGCATGGACAGCTGGGGGGCTCCCTCGATGGAGGCTGGTAGGGGGTGGGGAGGCCAGGTAAGGCCAAAGGTCCCCCTCTCGCTTCCCCCTCCCCCCTCCCCCCCAGGGCTGGGCCAGGTGGCAACTGCAGCAGGAGGGAGGAAGGTTAGACTAACAGTGGGACCTACCACTCAAGAGTCGGGACTTCTACTGGCCTTGGAATTGGCTGCTCATCTCTTCACCCCAATCTGGAGGCCCCAAGTTTGGGGATGACTAGAAACAGAGCAGCTATGTGTGGAGGGGGAGGTGGAAGAGGGCACAGAAATTTCCTCTTCCTGGAACTCAATTCCTTCTCCCTTTTCCCAGCTAACTCTTACTCAACCTTCCAACCTCCATTCCAAACCAGCTCTTCAGGGGAGCCCTCCTTGGCACCCCAGTCTAAGTCCAGCTTTTCCTTCTCCCCTTTATTCAACCCTAAATCCATACTTCATTGTGGAATGATTTATTCACCATCTTCCTTCCTCTCCAGCTTGGGAGTTCTTTGAGGGTGGAGGACCACATCTGTCTTATGCACGGATGACCCCCGGCAAAAACGACAAAACACAAATGCTAAAATCCCCGAGGAAATTCTCAAAAAAGATTCAGGGATAGTAGCGGGACAGGGATAGTAGCAATACAGAGAAATACAGTAAAACAATCGTAGCCTGGCCCTGCTCCTCCTTTTGACCTCACTATATCCCAGCCTTGCAAATTAGAACCCAAGTTACCAGCCCGGAAAGCTGCCTCCCCGCTGAGATGGCTAGGATGCTCTTCCGGCACTGGCTGTATCTGTTCTCCTACTTAGGGTAAAGGGCTCCCATCCCAATGTCACAAAAGGGTAAACTGAGGCCCAGAGAAAAGTAGGGACTTTAGTCAAGGCCATCGAAATCCAGGAGGATCCCAGCCCAGGACCCTGCCTTCTCACGGGAAGGAGCTGGGGATGGGAAGGTGGACCCAAGTCGCGAGACCTTCCCTACCTCCTCCTCCCACCCAGGCCTCACCTTGGGCCTGCATGCGGGTCCGGACCAGGGCCAGGGGGTAACTGGCTATCTGGCCACACGTGCTGGAAATGGTGCCGCAGGCCAGGAGCACGAGGATGCCCGGGTCGGCCGAGTCGTGGCTATACTGCTGGAGCCGCCGGTTCTTCAGGGTCTGGCAGGGGTGGAAAAGGGAGGAGGGTGGGTTGGAGGTGGGTGACACCAGGACCCTGGCTTCAGCGGTCCTGCTGGCTGGCTTCGGTATCCCGTGATGGCTGGTGTTAGCCAAGCATTTTACCTGCATGCTCTCACTCAAACCTCACCTAAACCCTCTCTGGTATGTGGAATAACAGCCCCCCCTACCGTTCCTGCCTTAATCCCTGGAATCTGTGAAGATGGTACCTTCCGTGGCCAAAGGGACTTTGCAGATGGGATTAAGGATCTGGAGATGGTAGATTATCCCAGGATATCCACGGGGGTCCAATGTCATCACAAGTCTCCTTGTAAGAGTCAGAGAAGGAGATGTGATGACAGAAACAGAGATCAGAGAGAGACAGAGAGAGAGAGATCTCGGGGAGGGGGGATGGAGATGCTATGCTGTTGGCCTTGAAGATGGAGAAGGGGCCATTAGCCGAGGAACATGGGCACTGCTAGAAACTGGAAAATGTAAGGAAACGGATTCTCCCATAGAGCCTGCAAAAGGAAAGCAACCTGCTGACACCTTGATTTCAGCCCAGTAAGACGCATTTTGGATTTCTGACCTTCATAACTGTGAGATAATAAGTTTGTGATGTTTTAAACCACAGTTTGTGCTCATTTGTTACAGCAGCCATTGGAAACTCATACAGTCTCCAAGGTGGCCACCCTGCCCCTTATCCCTTACCACTTCAGCTCAAACCTGCCGACCCCAATGGCCAAGCACCCATGGCTCAGCCTGAGGATTTTATCTGGTCCCAGGCAAGGCTGCTCTGAGCACATAGGAACAGGTGGGCAGTGCTGGGAAATTAGCACCCCCAGAAGCAACCTTCAAAGGATGACTGACTTGGTGTATCAATACCCCAGCTCCCTTGCCTCTCTGATGGGGGCATGTTCTACACTTTCTCCCGGAGGTCCCCACCAGGATTGAGCTCCACCTGTCTGCTGTGGTATCTTGCTTGATAATGCACTGTTATGGGTTTAAATGAATCCCCCACCAAAAAAAAAAAAAAAAAAAAGATGTGTTGGGGTCTTAACCTTAGAATATGACCTTATTTGGAAATAGGGTCTTTGCAGACATAATGAATTAAGATGAGGTCATACTGGAGTAGGGTGGGCCCTTAACCCAATATGATCGGGGTCCGTAGAAGAAGAGGAGAAGAAGAAAAAGGACCCATAGGGGAGAAGACAGTCATGGCAACAGAGGCAGAGACTGGAGTGATGCGTCCACAAGCCAAGGAATGCCAAGGACTGCTGGCAAAGGCCAGAAGCTGGGAAGGGGCAAGGAAGGATACCCCCTACAGATTTCAGAGGAAGCATGGCCCTGTTGACACCTTGATTTTGGACTTCTAACCTCCAGAACTGTGACGATAAATTTCTGTTGTTTTAAGTCACCCAGCTTGTGGCACTTTGTAAGGGCAGCCCTAGGAAACTAATACTAAAGCATGATACTTTTTGGTTGCCTTCCCTTCCCTGTCTTACTACTTCCCCCCAAAACCACTTGCCGTCCCATCCCTGCTTCTGGAAGACCTCCAACTAAGACAAGTACCACTACAATCCCCATTTTATTGATGAGAAACTGAGGCTCAACAGAATTTACTTGCCCAAAGTCACAAGATAAAGGTGACAATCATCATTCAGAGCCACCCCCAAGTCTAGAGCTGTGCCCTTGGCCAATCCCTTCTGAAGCCTTCTGTGAGGCCTCTGTAAATCCAGGATCTTCTTTTTGGCCTTGGGACTGGAATTGCTCATAGGTTTCATTTCCTAAGTCAATTCCCGTGCATTGGTAATGGCTGCCTGGAACTGTGTTGAGAGGGACTCAGTGCTGTGATGGATTGGTGATGTCTGGCCTGGGCATGGAATGGGCAAAAATGAGAATCGTTTACCATTACTGCCTTTGCAATTTTAATAGCCGCCTTTTGGGGCTGGAGCTGCATTTGCCAAATAGGTGTTTTTAAGAGCAGTTCTGTTAAAAAGAGGTTCTGATGACTGGAAAAGTATGGCTAACAGTGGGCTTAAAAAAAAAAGGGTAAATCACTTTTCTGCAGGACTTCTCAGAGCCTTTAAGGGGCTAATTTAGATCTTGAAAGGCCAAGAGGGCACAGGGCTTTTCAAACTTCTTAGACCTCTGAAATCCCTTTTGGGGTGAAGAATGAATGAACTAAGGCTGCAGAATAAGGTCTTATTTCTGCTCATGACTCTGAATGGCTCCCTATCACATTTCGGAGAAACCCAAACTCATGATCAATTGAGTCCTTGCTGACTCTTCAGCTCCCTCCAGCCACTCAAGACTTCCACTCCTCAACAACAAAACAACCTCATCAAAAAATGGGCAGAAGACCTAAACAGACATTTCTCCAAAGAAGACATTTAAGATGGTCCACAGGCATGTAAAAAGGTGCTCAGTGTCGCTAATTATTAGAGAAATGTAAATCAAAACTGTAATGAGGTATCACCTCACACTGGTCAGGATGGCCATCATTAAAAAGTCTACAAATAATAAACGCTGGAGAGGGTGTGGAGAAAAGGGAACCCCCCTACACTGTTGGTGGGAATGTAAATTGGTGCAGCCACTATGGAAAACAGTATGGAGGTTCCTTAAAAAACTAAAAATAGAGTTGCCATATGATCCAGCAATCCCATTCCTGGGCACATATCTGGATAAAACTATGATTCGAAAAGATACGTGCACCCTTATGTTCATAGCAGCACTATTTACAATAGACAAGACATGGAAACAACCTAAATGTTCATTGCCAGATGAATGGATAAAGAAGATGTGGTACATATATACAGTGGAATATTACTCAGCCATAAAAAAGCATGAAACATTGCCACTTGCAGCAATATGGATGCAACTAGAATTATCATACTAAGTGAAGTAAGTCAGAGAAAGACAAATACCGTAAGATAGCACTTATCTGTGGACTCTAAAAGATGGTACAAATGAACTTATCTACAAAACAGAAACAGACTCACAGACATAGAGAACAGACTTACGGTTACCAAAGGGGAAAGGTCGGGGTGGGGAGGGATAAATTGGGAGTTTGGGATCAGCTGATATATACCACTATATATAAGATAGATAAACAACAAGGTCCTACTGTATAGCACAGGAACTATACTCAATGTCTTGTCATTAACCATAATGAAAAAAAAAAGAAAAGACTTCCACTCCTCCCATAGGCCATATTCATTCCTGCTTCTGGACCTTGGCATTGGCTGTGCCCTTGTTCACACTCCCTCCTGATATATATTCAACTCGTGCCACCTCTCGGAGACACCCCTAGACACGCCCCCCTCCTGCCCATGGCTACTTTTGATTGCACGTCTTGTTTATTATCTTCTGAGAACACTTCAGGGTCTGCAATTACTTATTTGCTGGTTGACTTGACTTCTTTGTTCATTGGAGGGGTGTCCCGGGAGGACAAGGATTATGTTGTGCTCCCTGAACGCAGCAGCCAGCACAGTACCCAGAACCCAGTTGCTAAGTGAACGGGTGAATGAGTGAATGCATGAATAAATGAACGAACGAATGAGTGAAGCCTTGTCTCACTTGGCTCCGTAGACACTGGGTGCTGGTAGGGCATGTACGGGTGGCAGGTACCGGGGATCCTAGATCGGGACCAGCTACGTCATTTGCGGGGTCCAGTGCGAAATAAAGATATGTGAGGTCCCTTGTTCAAAGATTATTAAGAATTTCAAGAGGGTGACAGCAAAGCATGCAACCAAGTGTGGAGCCCTTCTGAGTTGGTGACTCTATAGGTTGCCTACCCATGAAGCTGGGCTGGATACAACGATGGGGGGGTGGGGGGATGCCTGGGAACTTCTGAGGCTGTGCTAACTGGGAGAACCTGGTGATCCCACCAGGAGAAGGGAAAGGCAATGGATGAGGTCCCTGGAAGAGAAACAGCGAAAACTCCCAGCTCCTGCTTCTCCTGATAAAGGCCCCGAGATGCTGGTCGTGGGGTAGGGATTTTATGGTGGCGGCAATGACTGAAATGGCCTTGAAGAAGATATTGGCCTGGAGATGGAGGCGCGTCTGACCCACGTTTTGGGGGGGATGGGCATCTTTGAAGCTCATCTTCGCCTGCTCCCACGTTTCTGTGAGCTAGAGTGGTCCCCGACTTTCACATGTCCTGAGACCCGGGAAGGCCAAAGTACAGGTGGAAGGTTCTTGCGGTGGGAAGCGCAAGAGTGGCGGGGCAGGTGGGGAGGTCCAATGCCTGAAGGAGTTCCCCGGAATCCCAAGGCCCACAGTGCTTTGCTTCTCCACCCCCAGCTATGGAGGTCAACTGAGCCAGCCCCACAGGAAGGGCAGATCCCAGAGAAGGGAGGACCACAGACCTCGTAGACGGCCAGGTCGATGCCTGCGTAGGGGATGATGCCCAGCACGTTGGGCAGGTAGCCACGGTAGAAGGCTCGGGGCCCTTCTCGCTCCAGGATCCGCCACGCACAGTCCAGCAGCCCCTTATACTGGCCCGTCCGGCGAAGGGTCAGCCGTGTCTTCAGTACCTGGGGAGAAGCCGGTTATCCCTGGAAAAGCTGCCTTCGGAATCACTACATCCAGGAATGAAGACACTTCGAAATTGTACCTCCTAGATGGAGATACCCTGAGAATAACTGAATTAAAAGAACCACTTGTGGGACTTCCCTGGTGGTCCAGTAGCTGGGACCCTGCACTTCCCTTGCAGGGGGCATGGGTTCGATCACTGGTCGGGGAATTAAGATCCTGCATGCTGCTTGGTGTGGCCAAAAAAATAAATAAAAATATAAATAAATAGAAAAACCACTTGCTCTAGAACCTTCTTCTACCCCCGAACTCTATACCTACAAACTGGTTACGCCTATCAGACTTGCACGTGGCACCCACTGTTGTCTCCCAATATCTTGTGACTTTCTCCCTTATCAACAGAAACGGCTCTTTTCAGCAAGAATACAGCCTCTAGAAACAAAGACTACGTTTCTCAGTTTCCCTCGGCGTGTAGCCATGTGACTGAGTCCTAGCTGACGAAACAGATGGTGAAGAGGTATGCAAGGCTGTCGGAAAGCATCCTTAAAGGCAGGGAGGTGTTCCTTCCTCTGTTCCTCCTTCTTAGCTGGAGCGTGGATGCTGTGACTGGGGCACAAGCAGTCATTTTCGTCCATGAGGTCCACAGGCTGAGGTGGTGGAACAAGAGAGAGGGAAGGAACCTGCGTCTCTAACACTCTGAAGCCACCAGACCGTCCCTGAACTGCTCACCTCCGGACTTCGTTTATGTGCTTTGAGTTTTCCGACACTCAGAATCCTAAGTGACGCCGGGCACAATCTGAAACTTGAAATGACTTCTCCAAAAGCGGTTTCACCTAGAAAGGATTCCCTTGGGGACGAGCATCCTGGAAACCAGTATCCTTAGATGAGTCATATCCATAAAGGGCTGCACCCCACAACTGTTATTTAAACAGCTAAACCAACACTACTGTGATACCCAGACCAGCTACACATGAAAGAGCATTGCTCTGATGAGCTACAGTCTGAATCAAGAAGCAGCAAAGTTATAATCCCAACGCTTATCCCACCTTGGAGTGAAAGGGTTATCGCAGGCCCGCCCCCAGCCCTGCATTGGAGCCTCTGCTAGGGCCCCTCCTTCTCACCTCCATGGGGTAAATGATGGTTTGGGCTGTGGCACCAGCCAGGGAGCCAGCCACAAAGCGCTCCTGCACGTGCAGTGTCTCCTGCTGCCCCCAGATGGCCCGCTTGATCTGAGAGGGACACAGAGGTGGCGGGACCTCAGGGGTTGGGCCTTCCGTGCACTCGGACCTTCCCTCTGCTGTCCTCCTCCTGGGCGCATCCCGAAGGGGAGCAGATGCCCACTCCTGGGGACCTGCAGACATCCCCCACCCCCAGGCCAATCCTGCAAAGCCTCCTGTCTGTAGCCCACGCCTCCCCCTGCCTGCCCCCACCTGCTCATAGGCCATGAACTTGATTGCCGACTCAGGTGCAATCTTGAGCACGTTAATCCCGTTGCCGCGCCACAGGGAGCGCACGCCCCCCTCTTGGATCATGCTCCGTAGGCCTCCCAGGATGTTCAGTCGGTTGGTCTTGGAGGCGTGGACCTGGGTGGGAAGACCAGGTGGCTCTGGGAACCCCTCCAGGGGTCCAGGCCTAGGGAAGGGGGTGGGTCTCTCCAGGGCCCCTCACCTGCATGAAGACCTTGAGGCGGTCCAGGGGGGCTGTGCCCGTCCGGGACACGGCACCCGCCATCGCTCCCGCCACCAGCTGTTTCCACCACGTGCCAGTCAGCTTCTCCTGCTCCGAGAACTCATCCGGGACAGTCAGGCACTCGCCAATGTCCAGGACCTGGGGATGCAGAGGCTGGGGGTGTCATGCCCCAGTGGGGCTGGGGGGATGCAACTCTGCCCTAAACTGGGGCGTCTCCCCCATGAATCCCAGGGTACCCAGCAATGAATCCCAGTCCACCAGTGAATCTCACTTGGAGAGCCCAAGAGATCTCTCTTGGACCCCTACCAGCCCCAGCCCCGCAGTCTCCACAAAAGATAATAACATCCTTCCTGGGGATCTCCACCAAATCCCGTCAAAGCATCCTATTCAAGTCTCTACCCCACAGGGGACTTCCCTGGTGGTCCAGTGGTTAAGACTCCACGCTTCCACTGCAGGGGGCATGGGTTCGATCCCTGGTTGGGGAACTAAGATCCCACATGCCACGTGGTGTGGCCAAAAATAAATAAACAAAAGAGAATATCTAAGAATATATATATTATGGGAATTCCCTGGCGGTCCAGTGGCGAGGGCTCTGCGCTTCCACTGCAGGGGGCACGGGTTCGATCCCTGATCAGGGAACTAAGATCCTGCATGCCGTGCAGCACGGCCAACAAAACAACAAAAAAAACCCAAACAACAACGACAAAACAAACAAGCCCCTGCCCCATAAAGATCCCTCCAGAGCCAATCAGATCCCTCCAAAGGATCGCACCCAAGGGTCTCCCACGTAAGAATTCCAGAAGATACCTCCAGGGCCACACAAGGTCCTACCAGGGACTCCCTATATATGGAGCCCAGCAGATCCCTCCTGGGGGTCTCTCCAGATCCCCAGGGGTCTCCCCCACAGAGATCATCCCCCCTCTAGCATCCATCACCTGCAGACTTCTTAACCAAGCCCCTCATGGGTCCCCCAGGGTGGGAATCTCTGGATCTCCCAAGAGGGTCTCAGCAGATCGCATGGATGGACCCCTCCAGATGCCATCAGATCCTACCAGATGCACCACTCAAGGATTCCCACCCTGGAAATGGCAATCCAGAGCGCTTCCTCCCTCCCAAGTTCCAGTAGATCCCGTGAGACCCTCTGAAGACAGTGGCTTCCTAACTTGTCTTTTCAGCAGCAGAATCCTTTATTGAGGGGAATAGAAACCAGCAGAAAGAGAGCCATGTGGTTGAGGGTGGGAGACCAGATGCCCCATCTGGTGAGCCCTTTCTTCCCTGAACCCCCGGAGGCCCCACAGTAAGTCTGAAGGGTCCCCATCAGCTGGCAGACACCTCCCCAAATGGGTCCCGGGAGCCCCAGATGGAGGAAGAGGAGAGCAGAGCCTCATCCCTCGGCTGCTCCCAGTGGCTCCTCCTTCTAGAGTCCTGAGCCAGCCCCTCCCCCCATGCCCTGGGGAAAAGGGCCCGACCACCAGGCTGGGACAGCCGCCCCCCACCTCACCGTGGAATGCTTCCAGAAATACAGCACATCTTCCACGTTCTCCAGCGAGTGCAACAGGAAGTGGTCACGCCATTCCTGCCAGTCAATGGTCATGGTGTCATCACGGTCCATGCTGCGCGGGGAGGGGTACAGGTGGGACAGAATCAGTGCCTGGGTCCAGGGGTGAGTTGAGTGAGGTTCTTGTGGATTTGGGGGGTAGACTGAGCTCCTTGGCACTGGGAGCTCCCCATTTTACAGAGGGGGAAACTGAGGTTCAGAGAGGGGAAGCAACTGGGCCAAGATCTCAGCTCCACTGCCTTGGGATTGGGTCTGAGGCTCAGAGGCTCGAGGTGGCTGAGGGGTCTTGGGGACCTGAGTTACCTGGGATTCCGGACATCCTGCTACTCACCTGTGCAGGATTTTCTCTGCCTGCTCCAGCGAGATGGAAAGGCCCAGAGCTCGGAAACTCTGCTGGATCTCAGAGACGTCGATATGACCTGGGGAGGGGGCCCAAGGTGGGGAAGTGTGTGTGTAGGGACCCCAAGATGGAGGACCAGGACAGCTTGGAATGGGGATACTGAAGAAGACCAGCGGATCCAGGAACCCAAGGTGAGGTTTGTGGCAGGGTTGGGGGGGGGGGTCCTTGACCCACTGGGATCAGAGGGGTAGAACTGGGCCATATTAGAGGGGGTCTTCTGTTTGATGAATGAATGAAGGATTGAGTCCAGGGATAATTATGGGGGTCCCTATGCCACAGGGGGTTGAGAGGCAATACTGGACACCCAGAAAAAGCGATGAGGGTGTCTCTGTTTCATAGGGAATCCAGGAGCAATATGGGGGGATCTTTGTCCCACAGAAAAATAAGACTAATAAATAATAGTGTCCCACCCCAGAAGGAAAAGGAGGTGGGATAGGCCGGCTGGGTCCTGAATCACCTAGCTGGGGGTGAGGAGAGCTCCCAAAATAGCCTGTGAGTCATCAGGGAGAAGCGGCTCTCCCTCCTCCTCCTAGCACTGCCAGTTCTAACCCCGTTGGCATCTCCAGGGCCCCCACAGCCCCATCCCTGGGCCTTACCATCCTGATTCCGGTCCAGACTGTGGAACAGAAGTAGCAGGCGCTGTTCCCGCTCCTGCAGATAGAGGATAAACTCCTCCAGGTCAAGGCCGCCATCTGAGTCAGCATCACCCTCAGGGGAGATGCCCTGGCAGGGGGGAAGGGACAGAAGGAGTTCTGGGAAGCTGCTCCCCCAATCTGGAGGAGGCAAGACAAGCTTATGCCCCAGGAACCCAGGTCCCCCTCCCCCAGCCCTGCACCTAGAGGACCAGGGCGGGGAAGTCACCCCTTCCCTTGATCATCTCTTTCCTCAATAAGATACCCAAGGCCAAGGTAGGTCTGTGAGGTGGACAGTGGTTGTCCAGTTTTCCTGGTGAGCAAAACGAGGCTCTCCAAGGTCAAGTCACTTGTTCAAGGTTACAGAGCTGAGAAGTGAGTAGGTGGACTTGGGCTCTTGTCTCTGAAAGCCTGTTCTTCCAGGTGTCTCTTATATGAACTTGTCCACATGGCAGTTTCAAGAGCTCTCCTTGGAGACAGCACTGGGCAATGTGGGGGCAATGACATCCACACTGAACATCTGCAGGGCCTCTGTTTTCCCATCTGTAAAGTGGGAGGTTGACTGGAGGTCTCAGGGTGCTATGGAGACAGTCCAGTGGCATCTGGGCCTCCAGGTGTGGGGGGACACATGCACAGGCTTGGGGTCAAGTTCCTGCTTTGATAGGTGAATCCCCAGCTGAGGGTGGCCTCGGATAGGATTGGGTCCTTGGCTGGGACAGCCTGGGGCATAGAGCCAAGCCCAGGAAAGGACAGGGAAGGGAATGTAAACACAGAGGCTGGGGAGGGTGTGTCTCCTGGAGGTGGGTGCAGGCCTTGTGTCTCGGGTTGTGCAAAGAGTTCAGAGAAGGGTGTGTCCCGGGCAGTGGGCAGGAAAGCGCAAGCGGCCCCATTCCCAGGCAGACATCCCTCACCCCGACGGAGGAGGGGGACGGGTTTGGCAGCCGAAACTGCAGGCCTGGGGCCTCGGTGGTCCTGTCTTGAGCGAGCCCGTTAGGCCCAGACACGGGCGGTCAGGGGGAAGGGGACAAGGACGCCCAAGCTAGGAACGGGTCCTGGTGTCCAGCCACAGGCAGTCCCGGGCTGCTCCCGGCGCTCCATTCAGCGGCTCGGGTTACCCTGCGCGGGCTGGGCTCCAGCGCCACGAGCCAGGAGGGGGTCCCTGCAAGGGTACCTGTTGTGCTCCGCGGTCCGGGCTGCCCCCGCCCATACGGGCCAGTCCCTGGCGCAACTCGTGGACGTCCAGGCGACCATCCTTGTTAGTGTCCAGCTCCTCGAAGAGGCGACCCCAGCGCTCACGCCGCTCCGCATCGCCCGGGCCCCCCCGCATGGCGCCCGCCCTGGGGGGAGGGGAGGCCCGGTAGCGGCGGCCTCAGCGGGGGCTTGACGGCTCCCCCTCCCCCCAGGGGCCCCGGAGGGCCAGCTCCGTGGCCACTGCCACCGCAGCCTCCGCGCTGTCTGCCCGGCTCTGGCACTTGTAGGAGGCGGTGACTGCTAGCCGTCGCCGCCCGCGCCAGAACTTGCGTCTCCTCCGCACTGGAGGGGAGGGGGAGGGGGGCGGAGCTGGGGGGGCGTGTCAGGGATGCTCTCTTATTAGCACAATCTAGGGAGCAACCACGTTCATTCTCGGAAGGGGGGTTCGAGAGATCAATGATCTCAGGTCTGGTTTCAGAGTTCCGTTTCTGCGTGCCTCAGTTTACCCTCTGCCCAAGGGGACGAGGTAGGGAGATGTCAGGGATTGGGTTACATAATCCCTTTCCACTTGACCTCCCTCCTCTACTAATCCTCCTGAGGAACTAAAGTTCTCGGTTTCCCTAGACGTACTCAGAACCAACTCTGTGCCATCTAGCCCTGCAACAGCCCGCCCGCTCATTTCACATTGCCTAAGCGGCCACAGAAGCAGAAAACCAAGCCGCCTTGCTCTCCCTCCGTGTTTTCCTCCTGCCCGCGCGCCTCCTTTCTCGGTCCCACTCAGACTGGGAAACAGAAGATCAACGCGTGGCGCGGCTGCAAAGTCGGTTTCCTATTGGCCAGAGCCTCAGGAGCTGTGCCCTGCGGTCCCGCCTTGCTCACCCATCTAGGCGGGGCCTTCCCAATGACCCCACACTGCCTTGGGCCCCGCGGCCCCCGGCTCGCCTAGCAGTCTTAAAGGGGCCTCTGCCGGATCCAGACGCCGAGCAGACTGCTTTCTCCGGACCGGCTTAGGGGGGGAATCTCAGAGTCCCAGGAGCGGCTGGGGATAAGGACAGCGTTGCTGGAAGTGGGGCCCCAGCCAGTCGCGCTCGCTGCACCTGCCAAATGTCCCTCCCACTAGTTTAGGGCGCAGTTTCTCGATTCGCCATTAGGGGGAGGGGCGCCCAGATCTTTTGACAGCGAATAATAATAATAGCTAACGTTGATTCATTGCTTTGCACAAGCCTTGGCCTTTTACTCACCCCTCGCGTCGTCCTCGCTAAAACCCTATAAGGTAAGTGGGACTGGCTTTCCCACTTCACAGGTGACGAAACAGGAGGTTAAGCCGCTCACCGCAGTCCACATGCCCAGGAAGGGGCAAAGCAGACATTTAACTAGACCTGGGATTCTTACCCAACATCGCTCTATGCCCTAGAAGGGATTAATTTTCCCTTAACCATCACTCTTCTCTCTAGAGTCCCCAGGAGGGGGTCGTCTTATTATCTTCGTCCTTTATCCAAAGGACGATCGTGAAGGCACACATGGTTCCCACTCAGCTTCTGCCCAGACAGGTGTGCTCAAACGAGCCTCTTGTAGAGGGTCCCCTCACAGATGTTTTCATTCACAGGTCGCCCTTGCAGGTGCCGTACAGATATTTTCCCACGGAGATGCCCCAAACAAATGTTTTCTCACAGATGCATCCTTGACAGGTGGACCTCAAAACACATGAGCCCCCCCACCAAAGATGTGCTTCAATGTGAGTGTGCCCCATGCAGGCGTGCTCAGGTCTTCCTCTCGTGTGAACTCAATTCAATGCAGCTGTTTCCTTCACCTCACAGGTATGTTTCTCAACAGGTGTTCCTCCACCCAGGAATGCGTCATAGAGCCTCCCCCGCCATACGTGTGTTCCATTTAATCATTCACCCGTACGGGGCTCTTTCCATATAACTGGGTCCCCTACAAGTGTACTTAAATGCAGGTATGTCTCGTACAGGTGTTTCCAATACCTTTACACACAGGAATTCCTTCTGCAAGTCTTGTTCATTTCATAGGTGAGCCATGCAGATGCATTCCCCAAACAGATGTACCCCGCGCCAAAGTGCCTCAGCCAGGTGTTTGTAACCATGCAGGTGTGTTCTATACAGCTGTTTTCCACACAGGTAGGCTTCCATTCAGCTGTACTCCAAAGAGATGTGATTCAAAGCAGATGTCTCCCATGGGTGTTCTTACACATCCGTGCAGATTTCTTTACACGTTTGTTCCCATGCAGGTGTGTCCCACACCAGTGTTTTTTCATTAGAGGCTCCCCATCCCGGTCTGCCCCAGACAGGAGTGCCTCACACATCGGTGACTCCATGCCCCGTGTGTCTCCACACCTGGACGATTCTACAGATGTACCTGCAGTGCAGGTGAGAGGCCCCTTTTACACCTGGCGCGCTTCCGCTCCTTTTCACTCCTCCCGATTATGAGATTGAGTTCCCGTTACAGGTGCGTCCACGGCGCGGACCCGCCCCCGCTTGGCCCCGCCCTTTCATCTAGGCTCAGGTGCACAAGCCGGAAGTGCGCTCACCTCCAAGGTGAGTGACTAAACTTTCCGGGTCACGTGAGCCGGCGGAGCTGGAAGAGTCCGACCGAGCCACTGACCGACGGATCGAGGGTTCGAGCGAGGGACCGGGATCGGGACCCTGAGCGGGGTCGAAGACGCCCGGGCCAGGTAGGGAGGCAGGTCACGCGGCTGGGCCTGCCACCCCTCCCCCCTTCCCTTCCCTTCCCCTTTCCCCAGCCCAGGAACGCGCCGCCCCGAGTTAATCTTTAATCTCTGACCTCTGGCGACGGGGGGCGGGGCAGGACTCCTGGGTGGCCGGCGCGGGTCGCCCCTCCCAGGGGCCTGCGCTCGGGTCCGGCCCCCTCCCCCACGCTCCGGCCTTTCTCCTTTCCAGCCCCCAGGTGCGGGGTCGAAGGTACCCCCCCCACCGCCCGAGATGCGGTAGGAGCGGCGCGCGCGAAAAGCCCTGTCCCCTGTGCCACCAGCCCGTCACCCGGCCCATGGCGAGCCCCGGCCTGGGGCTGCTCTTGGCACTCGGCCTGCCGCTGCTGCTGACCCGCTGGGGCCGGGTCTGGGGGCAAAGTAGGTACCGGTCGGGGGCACTGGGGGTCCGGGCTTAGAAGCGCTGGGTGCCTGGGACGCTGAGAGGGCAAGAACCCAGGAGCGGGCATGCGATGCCTAGGCCTGGGGTAGGGTTGGGGGCGTAGAATTTCTGTGTCCTTCCTTGGACGGTTGGAGTTGGTCTAGGAGAATTCCTGAGTTGGGCGGAATTGTGAGCTGCCGGGAGAAGAGGCCTGCGGTCCGGAGCCTCAGTAGGGTTGAGCAGTTTGGGGGAAATGGAAGCCAGGAGGAGGCCTGCCTGGGGCTCCAAGCCCAGGTGGAGCAGGTTGACCAGACGTGGGGACGCTGCCTTTCAGCCCTGTTTCGGGAGCCTGGGGGGAGGTGTGAGTCAGACACTCCAGGGAAAATGCAGGATCCGCCCAGATCCTGAAGGGCAGAGGGAGGGCCTGAGAGGTGAGGCTGGGGTTGGGGGGAGGGTTGGGCTTCCCCACACCATCCATTATAATAGCCCCCAACTCTGCGCAAACTGCAGACCGCTGTTGGCTGATTACTCAGCGCTGGGCTCCTCTGGGTAAGGGGTGCCCTGTGGGGCCAAATCGGCGGGGCCAGCCCCTGTGTGGAGGCCGCTCACAGAATGAAAGGCTCAAAAGGGCAGAGTTCTAACGAGGGGAAATGGCCCAGGAAGATGCACATGCTTCCAGATGGGAAGGGATAGATGGGGATTCATTTATCTTCTCTACCACCGCCCTGCAGCACCGGAGCCCACTGTAAGTGAGAACAGCACAATTACACCCTCTGGCCCCAGCCCTGGCTCCAATGGGGCCCTGGTGAGTTGGGGTATATGTGGGAGAAGAGCGGCAGGGATTTTATGCGGGAGGCCCCCGTGTAGCAGGTGGGAGGGCCTAGATGCCCAGAGGCGGCAGGCTGCACAGTGGGGGAGGCATTGGAGAACCCTAAGTGGGAGAGACCAGAATATCAACATGGCAAATGGGGAGGCCGAGAACCCCAGGAAGGGGATGGGCAAGAACACCATGCCTGGCGGGAGTTCCCTGGTGGTCTAGTGGTTAAGACTCCGCGCTTCCAATGCAGGGGGCACAGGTTGGATCCCTGGTTGGGGAACTAAGACACACACACACACACACACACACACACAGACACACACACACACACACACACACACACACACAATACCATGCTTGGCAAGGGGGTCCAGGAGCCCCCATGCCTCACAGGCAGGGGGAGGAGGGATCTAGGAGCCTAGATGCGGCAGGCGCTTGGGAGAAGGACCCCAGACATGGCAGGTGGGGGAGCCTGGGAACCCCAGATGTGATATGATGGGGGTCAGGAACCCTGAGTGGAGGAAGCCAGTCACCAAAAGTGGCGGGTGCGGGGGGAGGGGATTAGCGTTTCCAGATAATTCTCAGGCGGGGGTGGACGGGATGCCCAAGTTCAGGTGGGTCACACCTGTGTCCCCCCCATCCCCCGCCAACAGTCGCAGGAGGCCACCATTGCTATCATCGTGGTCTTCTCCCTCCTGGCCGCCCTGCTCCTGGCCGTGGGCCTGGTACTTTTGGTGCGGAAGCTTCGGGAGAAGCGGCAGACGGAGGGCACCTACCGGCCCAGCAGCGAGGAGCAGGTGGGTGCCCGAGCTCCACCGCCTCCCAACCTCAAGCTGCCGCCTGAGGAGCGGCTCATCTGAATGCCGGGGCTGGCCGCCGCTGCCTGCACGGCTCAGGACTGCCCGGCGCTCAGCTGCACACAGCAGCTGCCATCGACGCACCAGCCTCTGACGGCTCCGGAGGACTCGGGGGGGCCGCGGGGCACCTGCCGGGCGGGCTCTGCGAAGCATGCCGCCTCTGCTTGACTCTGCCTGCAGTTGGGGTGCCGGGGCTGCGGACCTGCCTCCCCGCTTGCCGCACCATCAGCCATCTGTCTGCCTGCCACACAGGCCCGACACCCCCCCTCTCCTTTCCTTTCAGTTCTCCCATGCAGCCGAGGCCCAGGCTCCCCAGGACTCCAAGGAGACGGTGCGGGGCTGCCTGCCCATCTAGGTCCCCTTCCTCTACCCATCACCCTTCCTGGCTGTGTGACCTTGGGGGAAGGCAGAGACCTCTCTGGGCAATCAGACACACCCAGCGCTTAAGAATAGAAGGGAAGAAGGTGCTTCAAAGACTCTGCCTTTGAAGAAAAGGGAGACTGAGGCTGCTTACTTTATATATATGTATACAATGGGTAGAGCGGTGTAATAAAACCTTTTTGTGAGCTGGTGGGGGCAGGAGTTAGCCTAGATGGAGGAGACACATAGGCTGTTGAGAGATGAATTGTAAGGTCTCTAGGGTCCTAGGGGCTGGGAGGGCTTCCTGGAAGGGAAAGGCTTTTAGCTGCACCTAAGAGCCAGCCGGAGGCTGGTTTGGGAGGGAAGGTGGGGAGCGGGGTGGGTGTCTGAGCAGAAACAGGGCTCCCAGGTAAACCCACCAGGAAAAGCAAGCTTTGGGCTCTTGCAGCTTTATTGAGGGGCCAGAGTCTCCTCCAGACCCCTGATGCTTAACCTTCAAAACACTTTTTAAGCTCAGCAACCCTGGGCCGGCTCCTGGCCTGGAGCCCCCGCCAGTTCCCAGCAGGAGGATCAGGGGACCTGGGCGCTCCCGGCTCCTCGTGGGGCTGGAGGTGCGTGCGCTCTGGGAGCAGGACTTCCGAAGGCTGGGCTCTGGGGTTCTCTGGGGAACCGGGATCCGAGAAAGAATCAAGGACTTGGGATGTCCAGGTAATATCCGAGTTGGGCTTTGTGGGGGTCAGAAGTGGGGGGCTTTCTCGAGGGCTGGGTGCTGTGGAGAGCTGGGAGCAGGGACTCTCCTGGGCTGTGGGATCCTGGGTTGCCTCGTGGGGAGGGGAGAGGCGTAGAGGCTGGGGCTCTGTGAGAGAGGAGCTGGGGTCCCCTTTGCTGCTTGGGTCTGCAGAAGCTGTCGAAGACTGGGACGGAGAAATGATTTCTGGGCTGGCCTCTGAGGGCAGCTGGGAAGTGGGGTGCTCCGAGGCGCTCGTGGCATCTGAAGGCTGGGGGGTGTGCAGAGGCGGCAGGCCGACAGAAAGGGACAGGGGCTGGGGCCCTGGTGGTTTCTCGTCATCTGCTTGCCATCTCCATCTCCCTGGTATGTCGGGCTGGGTGGGGATGGGGAGATGGGCGCGTTGCTGGCCTTTAAATGAAGGAGGGGCCGGCAGGTTGGATGAGCAAATGGGGGAGGGCTGGGGGGGCTCTCACCAGGCTGTGGCAGCAATCCAAACTCTGGCTTGGCCGCAGGCTGCTGTTCCGGGTGGCCGTCACGCTCAGACTATCCAGAATCTCGCTCAGCAAATCCAGTTCTTCTCCGGACCCAAGGAAGCTGCCATCCAGAGCTTCCTCTGCCAACGGTCCCTGGGCATCCTCAGGGCTCAGAGAGGGTGTCCTGGGTGAGGATGGGCAGCCTCAGATATCTGCCCCAGACCAGCTGCTCTGAAGGGCCTGGAGTTTTGGGGCCCACTTCCCCAGGAGTCCCGGCCCCCCACTTCCAACATTGCTCCCTCCCTCTGCCTTGGAGTCTTACTCCTCCCCCAGGGACTCAGAAGGTCTCTCTTCCCGCTGGAGTCTCCTGCTGGGGCGAAGGGGCCGGTTCTGCAAAGGATAGATTTGGGGGCTGGGGCTTCAGGAGCTACAGAATCAGGGGGTTCTGTGAAGGGGGAGTGGGCGCCCCATTTTGGGGGTAGTCGAGATGTCTGGCTGGAGACGGGATGGGAGAAGGACTTGGTGATAAGTCCAGGTACATGCGTGGGCGCGGGGGCGGGGCTCTTACCTGTCCAAAGTGCTGGGTGATAGGCAAGCGCTGCTGCAGGCAATCTGAGCGGCTGGTGAGGGAAGGGGCCCTCAGGGAGCCCCCCCTCTGCAGGCCAGAGTCCCCATCCTAGGAAGAGGGTGGGTGAGCCAGGAGCCCCTCCCCCCGCTGCCCCGCGGCGTTGGCTACCGGCTTTACCTTGTACGTCAGAAGGCTCTGCACACCCTTCAAGCCACTCTTCGCCTACGGAGGAGCGGAAAGAGACTGAGAATCCAGAGCTATCTGACCCTGGACATTTGAGAACTCAGCCCTCCATCCGCGAAGACACTTTTGTCTTGCCATCTGCTCATGTGTGTCTCAAAATATACTCAGGTTCCCCCGGTACCCCCTAAGAAGCCAATACCAACTTGCCCCTTTGACTAACACAGAAGGAATGTCACTGGAGGAGATAACCCCCAAATGAAACAGGGAATGGCAAAGCCAGAACGTCGTAAAAGTGAGTCAGCGTTCAAAAGCCGAGCAAAGAATAAAATCCAGCAGACGATTGCGAGCTGCGGAAGTTGGTCCCAGGAAAATCTGGGGCTTGGGAGAAAAACCAACCACAAGGGCAGAAGCTGGGATTGTGGTGTCTCAGGACAAAAGATGTTTGCCAAAGAAGCTTGGTTGTCATTTTTAAATAGGAAAGACCTGATGCGACAAAAATGAATGAACACAGTCAATGGAAAATAAAACTAGGAAACATGGTAAATGATTTAACTGCTGGTTTAGTTCTGATAAATTGTGTGTGCTCTAAACGTGGGGTTAAACCGTCCTCTGCCTTTGTCACCCTGGTAAGTGGCCTGTTCCAGCCCAGCCTCACCGAGCGGTACATGTTTCTGACGGCTGGTTGGGTCTTGGCCTTGACGGAATGCAGGAGGGCACCACCACCTTTCTGGGGAGAGAAAGCCGAGGAAGAGAGGCTTGGGCACGTGGGGTTATCCCAGACCCCACCTGCCCACCCGGGCTGTGTGTCACTGGAGAATCCCCTCTCCCTCTCTGAGTCTTGATTTCTTCACCTCTGTCTATAAATGAGCATAGTAGGGACGGTGGTAGGTTTGATTTAATCCCACAATAAACACTAAAGTGTTCGGTGTTACTACCTTTAGGTTGTCTGCCCAGAGCTGGTAGGAGCGAAGGGTCCCTGGAGAGAGGAGAGAGGAGAGAGCATTGCCGGGGTGGGCAGGCTCAGACTGGGCCACAGGTGTGTGTGTGGGGGGGTGCCAGGTGCAGAGCTCACCTGAGGAAGCCCCGCTACAGGTGATCTCCTGCTCAAAGAGGTCTGAGAAGCCTTCTCCCGTGTTCAGCTTCTCCAGTCGGCCTTCGATGAACTGGGGGTGGGGCAAAGGGTCAGAGAATCAGGCTACCCCAAACATCTGAATGCGAGGACTGGGGATCCGCTCGCCCTCGAGACGTAGAAGCCATCCCCGGCCCCTCCAGAAACCCAACCTTAGGTCCCAGGAGTCTGGAGCCCACCTCAGGAAGCCAGAGGTCCACCGTCTCCCAGCCCGTCCCCACCCCAAGTCAAGATCTGTCTTCAGGGACCAGACCCTGCTCCTCTCAGGGTCGGAGGAGTAGGACTCTGCCACTCCAGACAGGCCCCCCTCCTCTCAGTGACCTTGGAGGAGGTCGACCCCACCTCCAGGGACCCTGGAAGCCAGCCCGCACTGAAGTCCCCTGAAGTTCATCCCACGTTCTTCCAAGAACCCAGGAGTCCGGTTCCACCTCCCCCGCTACGTCCCTAGAATCCAAGAGTCCAGCCTCCTCTCCCTCCACCCTCGACCCAGGAGGTTCCCGCCTTAGGGACTCAATAATTTCGTTCCATCCCAACCTCCTCATGGACCTAGAGGTAGATCTTATCCCTGGGAACTCAGGTCAGGGGCTCCCATTTTTATGGACTCAAGAGTTCAGTCCTGTCTCTCCCACCCCGGAGACCCTGGAGTGGGGGATCCGGCCGGGCCAACTCTCGCCCCGCCCACTGGGTCCAGGCGTCCGCCCCTCCAGCCCCGGCTTCGGCCTCCGGGATCCGGGCGTCTGCGCCCCTAGCCTCGCCCCTCCGGCCCCAGCCCCGCCCTCCGGATTCTGGCGCACCTGTTTGAACAGCTGCAGGTGCACAGCCCGCCGGTGGAAGGCCTGCAGCGGCGCCCCGGGTTTCTGGGCCAGGAAGGCTTCTTCACTGAAGGTTACAGGCTGGCCCTGGAAGAAGGACTCGGATTCTAAGCTCCCCGCGGCTCTCCAGGATCCCTTATTCTGCTTCCCATATTCTACCTTACATCTGTGTAGCAAACATTGATGGAGCGCCTCTGTGTGCCTGATGTCGTGCAGGGCCTCGTGGGCTGCAGGGAGGACTTGGGCTTTTACCCCGAGGGAGGTGGGAGCCCTGGGAAGGCGGTGGGCAGAGGAGGGGGCGGGGCCTGACTCAGACGCTCCCAGGTGACCTCTGGCGGCTGCACGGAGGTCAGACTGCGGAGCGCGGAGGGTGGGAGCCCGCGAGAGGGGACTCGTGGTGACGGGCGAGCGCGCTGATCCAGGCAAACAACAATGGGGACCAGGCCGTGGTGGAGACAGAGGAGGGGGAGAAATGGACAGCTTCCGGCTGTGTTCAGGGCAGAGTCGAAAGCAACATCAGATTCTCAGATAATAGAACTCCCTGACCATGTTTTTATAGAAAGTTGTGAAAAACTGGGGAGGAGGGGATGTCAGGGTTGAAAGTCAGCAGATCAGAGTCCTGGCTTCAACACTCATCCGCTGTGGGGCTTCCAAGCCTTGGTTTCCTCATATGTAGAATGGGACCATAAGAGTATCCGTCTCATAATACTGTTGTGAGCATTAAGTGAAATGATAATCGCAGCGGTAAAACCTATCATTTATCCATTGTGATGTGCCAGGCAGTAACCGAGCATTTTGCTTATGTCCATTTACAGACTCACGCGACCGTTTTGGGTGGGTACTGTTGGGATCCCATTTTACAGATGAGCAAACAGAGGCACAGAGTAAGCACTCCGTAAACACTAGGTATTCTTATTCTGAATCCTTCAGGGACCCACGGGGTCCCTCCCTCTGCGTCCCCGAAGCTCACCGGGCCGCAGACTAGCGCATCGCGGTACCCCCCGAAGAGCAGGGCCTGGGCTTTGAGGAAGAGACGGGACACCCCTTCCCCGGGGGCCAGCGCGACCTTCCTTAGCCGCAGCCTCAGCAGAGACACCTGGAGGACAAGAGGGCAGCGCTGAGCAGGCGGGTGCGGAGCCTCGTCTCCCGGATGCGGCAGGAGGGTGGAAGGGGGTGTCACTGACCACATCTGGGGGCAGTGCCTGCACGTCGTCGAAGGGCGTCTCCAAGGTATTGGAGTCCACGTTCATCATCACGACGTCCTCCAGAGCTTTCTCCCGCACTCTCTGTGTTAGGGAGTTGGAGTGGCGATGGCCGCTCAGAGCCCGAGGATCCCCGACAGGGGAGGATACCTGGGGGTGCAGGGGGGCACTCCACCCAACCCTGCCATCCAGGTCCGTTCCCACTTACCTCGGCGAGACTGGCGTGCACTCCGATGAGGTAGGGCATGGGCGCGCTGCGGAAGACCGAGGGCGCCGGTCATGCAGGCGCCGCCCCCGGGTGCCCAGGACCCTAGGCCCCTTCCCGAAGCCCTGCCCCTCTCCAGCCCCTGCCCCTCACCAGCAGTAGTCCAGCAGATGCGGCGGCAGCGTGGGGATCAGCACGTGCTCCCAGCGCATGGGGTACAGGAGAGCGCAGGACGCGTGGACGCATGAAGTCAGCTGGGGACGGGTGGGGGACCGTGGAGTCAGGGCCTGGACCCCCAGCTTCAAGGACCCTCTCTGGACGGTGGCTCTCCCGGCTTCATATCCCGTGTCCCCAGTCTCGTGTCTCCCTCCACCTCCCTTCCCCACCCGCTACTGGGTAAGAGGTGAAAACTCAAACCCCTTTCTTGTTAGACCAAGAATTCCACAAATTACAGTGCTTGGAACTGGTGGTGCCAGGACTCAGCACGTGCCAGTCCCTCTCTCTAGGGGTGGAAGCTAATATTCAACCCTCCAGAATCTCTCTCCTTAGGGGTAGGACCGAGACTCAGCCCACTGACCCCACCCCTAGAGAGGCGGAGCTAGAATTCAGTTCCCCCACCCCAAGTCTCACCCCTAGGGATAGAGGCTTCTCTATCCTAGAGGCTTCTCTATCCTCCCGTCCTTCTCCCCTAGGGGCGGAGCTAGAATTTAGCCCTCTCTGATCTCACCCTCCAGAGGGGCGGAGCCAGTCTTGTTCTGGCCCATAGTGGGTGGAGCCTGGACTCCGCGCTCCTGAAGCCGGGGGAGGGGGTACAGCGCAGCCCGCTCTGATTTCCCCCAGAAAGGTGGAGCCAGGTTTCAACTCAACCCTGACCTTCAAAGGGGCTGAGCCAGGACTTTGCCCTCGGGTCTCGCCCAGTGGGGTTAGAGCTAGGAATCCGTCCCGATGGTCCCGCCCCCAGGGGCCAAGCCAGGCCTCGGCCCCTCCCCGGCCCGGCGGTCCCGCCTCACGGTGCTCAGCTTTCTGGAGGTGAGCAGGACCCTTCGCTCTGCCAGGAGCGCAGCGAATAGCCCCACGATGTTGTCGTCGGTCACCGCCACCACCAGCTCCGTTAGGTTCCTCTGAAGAACAGAGAGGAACGCTGGGCGCGAGGGGCCACAGGATCTGAGAGCCCTCTCCGGGTTTCCGGACCTCTTCCCCCCTCCCAGAGCGCCCTCTCAGGTCTCCACTCACGTTCTCAGGAATGGACGGCAGGCGGCCGGAGTCGGGGGCCACGAAGCAGGAAAGCTGGCGGGGGATTAATAGGGGGACTGATCAGTCAAGGGGTTAGCCTCACGTGGGTGCCCGACCTTCCAGCGTCTCCAGCTCTGCTCACCGGCATGCTCTTCCCGGGGCCAGGGGACGGGATGCCTTGCGCACTGGAGATCATCACTCCGCTGCCCTGGGGGAGATGTGGTGTGTGGTCCTCAGGGCCGGGGTGCAGCCTCTCCAGCCACCTGAGGTCCAACGCCCAGGGGGGAGGGGGTACTCACCAGCTCCAGCCCCACTGAGTCCTGGGTCCCGGGAAGGGGCTGCTGCAGCAGATGTAGAAGAAGTTCGTTGACCTCTGAGACCTGGGTAGGGGTGGGATGCCTGAGCCAGAATGCGGGTTGGGGACTCTGAGGGTCTTGACTCAGGCTGGGTGGTCTGGAGCCAAAGGGGCTCGGTCAGGCCTGGGAATTCAGAGCCAGGCTGGGGCCTTGGTGGGGGTGGGACGGGGAAGGACAGGGAGAGCTGGTCTCACTTGATCCTGTGCCAGGAGGTCCCCCACTGTGTTCAGCAGTTTGTAGAACACTTCAAACCAAGGCAGGTGGCTGCGGAGAGTGGACACAGTTTTCATGCAGTGCCTGTAGGCAGAGGCCCTTCCCCCGGCGCAGACCCCCATATCCCACACCTGAGGATGCAGAGACAGCTGTGGGCACCAGCCCGGAGGCGGGAGAAACCAAATCTGCGGGTGCCGGTCAGGTCCGTGAGGGCAAAGGTGAAGTGCTGTACGGCGGTGCTGGGGGGCTCCCTGGGGGCAGGAAAAGCTCTCAGAGACCTGGGCATCCCGCCCCCGTGAAGCCCCCTCCCCTTCATGCCCCTGACAGTGCTCCTAGTACTGCATCCACCAGTCTGGGGCCCTGGGTGTATAGGTCCCTAGTTGTCAGCGTCTCCGGTTCTCTGAGGCCCTGGGTCCCTGAGACCCTGGGTAAATGAGTCCCTTTGTGTATAGGTCGCTATTTGTCAGGGTCCCCCGGTTTCTGAGTCCCTGGGTCTCTGAATCTCAGGGGCCCTGGGTATATGACCTCTGTTGTCTGAGTCTCTGGGTGTTTGAATCCTGGGGGTCCGTGAGAGGTCTGGGTCCCTGGGTCCTTGGGTGTCTGCTTCCTTCCATACCTTTCCACATCAAAAGGGAAGCAGAATTTGGGCACCATCTGCATAGCCTCCTGGGGGTGGAGAGAAGCACACACTGCTTGGCCACTCAGGTTGGGCTTCACCCCTAAGCTCCCAGTGGTCTGAGACATAGGGTCCCCTCCCCCAGGGGGACAGGCCCTGGCCCCTGGGGAGCAAGGAGCCAGCCTGCATACCTGGTCCCGGAAGTCTGGGGGGAACTGCCGCAGGATGGGGGGATCTGCACAGAGAGCAGGCTCCTAAGTTCAGGGTCCCGGGCCCACCCTCCATCTCGACCCCCATCCCCAATGATGCCCCTGACTCACCCTCTTGCAGGGAGGGAGGGTAGGCCGCTTCGAAGAACCAGTCAAACAGGGCAGGGAGACCCCTTCTGCAGGGCAGGAAAGGGTTCAGTGTGTCCAGGGATTTGCTTCTGTGTGTGTGTCTGCAATTCTGTGATTTGTGTGTGTGTGTATGTGTGTGTGTGTGTCTGCAATTCTATTCTGTGTCTGCCTGAAAGGATGAGACTGTCCAGGGCATGTCAGGTAGGACTGTGCATATGTGTGGTTGAGCCAGTGTGAGGCTGAATGACATCCCCATTTTCTTGGGTGGCCCTGAGGGTCCCTGGGTATATGTGCGAGGCCCTGCCCAAGTGTCTCTGTGTACGCGACTTCATGGGGCCCTGGAGCCCTCAGAGTTTTTATCAGAGGAAAGAGGGCAGCGTGCCCTGGTCCTTCCGGGAACCCTGCAATCTCTGCCTTCCTGCCCTGGCCCCCAACCCTCTATCCATCTTGCAGAGGATGTCGGGACTTGGGCTCAGGGAGAGAGACAGAGGAGTGCACACACATTGTCCCTGAGATTGGGACCCCCCTCACACTGAGCTTCATCCTCACGCTGACACAAGTCCCACACAATCAATCCCTCCTGCACATGGACACACAGAGCACGCCCCTCCCCCCCGCTGACCCCGGAAGCCAGGCTCCCCATCCCTGAGATACATCAAAAGGCACAGGCTCAGGAGTTACAAACTTAGTCATACAGAGCCAGCGGAGAGCAGGGGAGAGAGAGAGAGAAAGAGAGAGAGAGAGAGAGATTGGAAGGTCCCAGAGTGGCCCGAGTGTGCCTGAGAGCAGGGTCCATACTGTAGGCCAGCTGAGTGTCCTCCCCTAATTCCAGCCACCTGCCCCTGTGGCTCGCGGTCCCTCCCGGGCCTGCCCCAGCCTCGTTCTCCTTGGCCCCAGCCCAGGCCCGGTCTGGGAATCTTGGTCCAGAAGATGGGAGAGGGGGCAGCTCTTACTCAGCTGTGGATCCCATGGTCCCTGCAGGGCTGGCCCGGCGGGGCCCTTTCCTCAGGGGCGCTGGGGGGGGCCTGTGCTTTCTCAGGGCTGGGCCCTGAGCCGGCTCAGCTTCCTGTGTGGCTGAGAGAGGAAGTTTAACGGGTGACGTCCCCAGAGGAAGGCCCCTGCCCCCACCCACTGTGAGAGACCCAGGCGTCCCGCCTTCTAGACTTCTACAGGATGGTGGGCAAGAGGTGTGCAAGCTCAGAGGCCAGGCCCCCAGCCCCATCCTGCCAGGAGGGTTGCATCTGGTTTCTGCCATCACACCCAAGCCTTCCCTTCTCCGTGGCAGCCAAGGACTCACAGTTTGCCTAAAATGCTTCCTCTTCCCTCAACTCTTTTTCCTTTGATCCCTCTGCTCTGGTCATTCCCCCCAGTACCACCAGAGGGAGCCAGGCTGAAGAGTGGACACGGAGGCACGAGGAAGGTAGACAGCAGACAGAACACAGGCACAGACAAACAGACAGCACACACAGGGCCAGGGAGTGACCAACACAAACAGGCCAGAACAGTCACAGAGAGCGGACAGACACGGAGACCTACCAAGTTATACAGGCAGCACAAAGTCACAAACACAAACCAACAAGTACAGCGGGACAGCACACGCATAAAGAAGTCCTTGTCCATCCAGATGATAGGTGCGGGGAGATAACACACAGGCACAGAGACAGCAGATACACTTGCAGGGACCACGGCTGTCAATGCAAACGGAATAACAGAGAAGCAGACCCAGACAACAGACAGAGACGCATAGAGCACAGACGTAGAGCAGTAACAAAGGGACAGACGCAGTCAGGGCCCAGCCACAAGTCAGATTCACGGCCAGACATAGTCACAACACAGAGAGAGGTACACAGCCAGACAAATCCAAGCAATGTTGCAGACCTAGAAACAGACAGACAGCCAGGCAGACAGATGTCATGTTGAAAAACAAAGATACGTAGACACACTCACAGGCACAAAGGCGGGACGCAACACAGGTACTCACGGTCCTGTACCTACACGTAAAATCCCACAGACAGACTCAGAGAGTCAAAATGCAGAGGAGTCTGCAAGACTCCTCGGGCTCCTGCAAGGTACTGAGAATATCTGTGTGGATATAGGCATGCATCTGCATGAGTCCACATGTGGCCTGCCAAGTCCTGGGGTATCTGGGGGTGAATGCCGTGTCTGTGTGCCTAGGAATTTGTGTCTAGTCCATCAGGCTGAGTGAAGATGTGGATGACTGGGGATTCTCATTCTGTGCATGTCCACATGACTGTGGGTGCGAGGGCATTTTCATGCTGAGGAGGAAGAGGTGAGCAGATGCACCAGCATGTGAACACACACACACACACACACACACACACACACACCCCTCCAAACCCTCCAGCCAAGACATAGGTGCACGAGGCTGAACACAGCTCGGTGCCACCTTTCTCTCCAAGGGGAGCTGGATCTCAGCCAGGGCTGGGGATCAGGGGTGCAGAGTACCCGGGGCATCCTTCTCCCCTTCTCATACTCTTGGGCCTTGCTATAGAATGAATGTTTGTGTTCCTCCCCCACCCCCGAATTTACATGCTAAGTCTTTTTTAAAATTTTTTTATTTTTTGAGCTGCACTGAGGAGGTTGCAGGATCTTAGTTCCCCAACCAGTGATTGAACCCGGGACCACGGCAGTCCAAGTGCAGTGTCCTAACCACTGGACCACCAGGGAACTCCCGGTGCTATATCTTAACCCCCAAGGTCATGGTATTAGGAGGTGGGGGTCTTTGGAACATCATTACATCATGAGGGTGAAGGCCATGAATGGGATTAGTGTCCTCATAAAGGAGACGTCAGAGAGATTCCCTCATCTTTCCACCATGTGAGGACACAGCAAGAAGACGGCCATCTATGAACCAGGAAGCAGGCTCTCACCAGGTACCAAATCTTCTGGTGCCTTGATCTTGAAATTCCAGCTTCCAGAGCTGTGAGAAATAAACGTCTGTTGTTTATAAGTCACCCAGTCTATGGTATTCTGTTAGCAGCCTGAATGGGCTAAGTCAGGCACAGCATTTGCGGAGATATCCCCAATCCTTCTTCATTTCTGAAATTTACTCCAATTCAATCCAATGGCAAACCCATGGGATGAGGATAAAGGAAGAGTTCACATCCCTGAGTGAAAGTGGGACCCTCTCTGTCCCTGTTTCTGCATCTTTTTTTTTCTTTTTGGCTGTACTGTGCAGCATGCGGGATCTTAGTTCCCCAACCAGGGATTGAACCTGAGCCCTCTGCAGTGCAAGTGTGGAGTCTTAACCACTGGACCACCAGGGAAGTCCCCCTGTTTCTGCATCTGTAACAAGTAAGTATGGTGCCTGCCTCAGAGATCCTGTGAGGGTTCAATGAGAGAATTCACATGAAATATTTAGTATGTGGTCAAGCCTGAACGGAGCTTTTGATATGTTCTCTGTATGATTATGGGAGATGGATCAGTGAAGTGGTTAGAGAATGATTTTGGAGTCAGAGAGACTTGGGTTCAAGACCTGACTTAGTTCTTTAATGTCTGTGTGACCTTAGGCAAGTCATTTGACCTCTCTGTATTAGTTATCTATTGCTGTGTGACCTATCACCCTAAAGTTAGTGGCTTAAAAGAACACACATTTATTATCTGACAGTTTCCCCGGGGGCTGGGATTCTGGACACAGCTTAGTCGGATCCTGTGCTGCAGGGTCTCTCAGCTGTAATAAGGTGTCCATTGGGCTGTGGTCTCATCTGACGGCTCAACTGAAAAAGGATCTACTTCCAAGCTCACGATGTGGCCGTTGGCAGGATTCATTTTATTGTGGACAGAGGACCTCAGCTCCTTGCTGGCTGTTGGTCAGAGGTTACCCTCAGTTTTTGCCATGTGGACCTTACCAACCTGCTTCTTGCTTCCCCCTAGCAAGCAAGTTGAGAAGTCAATAGAGAGCTCACCAAGACAGAAGTCACAGGTTTTTGTAACACAGGCTTGGAAGTAGCATCCCATCGCCTTCGCCACATTGGTGCCATATTACATCTGTTGGTCAGAAGCAACCTTCAGGTCCAGCCCACGCTCAACGGGAGGGAATCACACAAGCACATGAATGGGGGAAGACGGGCATCATGGAGGGCCGTCTTAGAAACCACCTTCCACCTCCCTGTGTCTTTGTTTTCTTGCTATAGTTAAAAAATTTTTATTTTTTATTTTTTAAATTTTTTGGCCACACCGCATGGCTTGTGGGATCTTAGTTCCTCAACCAAGGATTGAACCCGGGCCCTCAGCAGTGAAAACTAGGAGTCCTAATCACTGGACCGCCAGGGAATTCCCATATTTTCTCACTTTAAGAGGAGGAAAACAGGGACTTCCCTGGCGATCCAGTGGTTGGGACTCCACGCTTTCACTGCCAAGGGCCTGGGTTCGATCCCTGGTCAGGGAGCTAAGATCCCACAAGCCTCACCACACAGACGGTAAATAAATAAATAAATAAATAAATAAACTTCATACATCTTTATTAAAAAAAAAAGGGCTTCCCTGGTGGTGCAGTGGTTGAGAGTCCACCTGCCGATGCAGGGGACACGGGTTCGTGCCCCGGTCCGGGAAGATCCCACATGCCGCGGAGCAGCTGGGCCTGTGAGCCATGGCCGCTGAGCCTGCGCATCCAGAGCCTGTGCTCTGCAACGGGAGAGGCCACGACAGTGAGAGGTCCGCATACCGCAAAAAAAAAAAAAAAAAGAGGAAAACAATACACCTCACAACACGTGGATTCACTTGCTCGTTCATTCAGCAAAGAATTACTGAGTATCTGTGTGGTATAAACTGTTCTACGCACGTGGTGAGCAAGGTAGTTAAGTTTCCTTGAAGCTTACATTCCGGTGGGTAGGGCAGGGGACAGATAAAAGAAACAAATCTACAAATAGACGAGATAATTTGAGTTACTGGTAGGTGCTCTCAGGGAAACGGAACAAGATAAAAGAGGCAGAGTGACTGGATACAATTTAGAGTTGCCAGGGAAGGCTGCTCTGAGGCGGTGTCCTTTGAACTGAAATCTGTGGACGAGAAGGGGCCGGTCATGTGCACCTCGGGGGGGGGGGGGAAAGAAGGAGCAGGAACGGCATGTGCAAAGGCCCTGAGGTTGGATTGAACTGGATATGATCAAGCGCATAAAGGCCACAGTAGTTTCAGCTTAGGGAGGGAAGGGGAGGGGGATGAGGTTGTCATCATCAGTCATCAGCGAGTGGAGACCAAGGTGAGAAGTTTAGGTTTCAGTCTGAGTAGCATGGGAACTGCGGGAGGGAGGGTTGTGATTTTCATATAAAGGTTCCTCTCTGGCTGCTGTAGAAGGAGGACGCTGCACACTGCAGAGGGCAGGGGTGGCAGCAGGGAGCCCAGGGAAGTGATGAGGGGGAATTGCCTGGGTGAACAACAATGGTGGCTTAGACCAGAGTATAGACGGCTGGAGAGGAGGGGGTCAAATTCAGGATAGATTTTTTTTTTTAAGATTTATTTTATTATTTATTTATTTATTTAATTTATTTTTGGCTGCATAGGGTCTTAGTTGCGGGCACGCGGGATCTTTGGTTGCGGTGCACAGGCTCTTCCTTGTGGCACACGAGCTTCTCTCTAGTTGTGGCACGTAGGCTGCAGAGCACGTGGGCTCTGCAGTTTGCGGCACGCAGGGTCTCTAGTTGAGGTGCGCGAGCTCAATTGTTGTGGCGTGCGGGCTTAGTTGCCCTGTGGTATGTGGGATCTTAGTTCTCTTACGAGGGATTGAACCCGTGTCCCCTGCATTGGAAGGCGGATTCTTTACCACCGGACCACCAGGGAAGTCCCCAGGTTACATTTTGGAGACAGAGACAACTCGACTTGAGACAGGCTGGGACCTGGGACCCTTTGCTGCAGTGCTTGGCCCTGGATACACCTCTCTTTGAGCAACAAAATACAAGGAAACTATATGGGACTAAAAATAACTCAGTACATGTGCAGTTGGGGCAAATTCTGGACCCAAAATATGCAAAGAGACCAAGAAAACCCAATTGCCACTTTTGAAAAGCCTGGAGCAAAAACAGGGTGTTGGGAGCAAAAGCAAGGTACTGGGCATGCCCCGTGCACTCAACACCACCAGAGGGGATGGGCAAGCCCCCTAAGCCATCGCTTCGGCCCGACCCCCTGGACACACCCTGCTACCCTCACCCCATATAGAGAACCAGCTCGCCCCCCTGCACCCCTGCTCAGCAAGTGAACAAGCAAAGGAAACTCATTTGTTCTCGCTCCCTCCTGCTGCTGCAGGTGCCCCAATAAAGCCTTGCCTGAATTTCTTGTCTGGGCTCCAGTCAATTTCTGTTGATTGGGGAAGGCCAAGAACCCTGGTCGGTATCAGATTCAGCAAAAGATAAGAAGAATGTGCCGGGCCCAGAAAACAATGAGTCCAGGCTGACTTCCAGACGCAGGATTTGAGCGCACGGGAGGTGCGGTTTCTCGGCGAAGGGGATTTAGTTGGGCAGAATAGGGAGTTCTTCTGGGGCTACATTAGGTTTGGGATAATAAAGACAGCCAAGCTCACTGCCTAGTTCGTCGTCTTTCTGCCCCACCGCCCAGTGCTGGGCTGGGCCTGCCGAGATGACGGTGGCTGCAGGCTGGATTTCGCAGGTTGCCTTCCCCATGCTTCTCCTTCCTCCTGGTTGAAATGGGACCCAGGGAGGGGGCTGGTGGTCCAGCGAAGAGCCTGGTGGAAAAAGTTAATTGGCTCTCAGCATCCCTCTTGTTGGCCTTTCTCTGTACCAGAAGCTGGGGGAGGGGGGAACTACATTTCCCAGACTTCTTTGCAGCTCTGGTTCTGGATGCAGATTAGGTTCTACCAATGAGAAACGCTCAGGAGAGATTTGGAAGGTAGAAGTGAGGCAGAACTCTGTGTGTGTGTTTAATTATTTAAAATTATTTTAAATTCACTTTAATTAATTTTTGTTCAGCACTCTAGCGGACCTGTCTCTGTGGATTTGTGGGTGTTGGGCGGTGTTTCTGAACTCAACGGTTCCGGTGGCAGCCTCCTGATCTCCACTGTGCAGAGAAGCAGCTCCCAGGGTGCTGTTCCAACTTATTCCGGGGCTGCTCAAAAGGTGGGCTCACAGGCAGCGTTAATCAGCATCACCTGGGAGCTTGTTAAAAATGCAAAGTCTCCCCCCCTCCCCCCCACCATTGAATCAGAAACTATACGATGGAACTCAGGAAGCTGCGTTCTTTCAAAGCCGTCCTGGTGACGCTTTTGCACACTAAAGTTTAAGCACCGGCCTATAGCCCCCTCTCTCAGCCCCTCCAACGATGTTGTAAGCTCCTAAATCCTTGTATCCAATCCCTTTCTGCTTGATATGCCTAGAATGGTCCCTGCACTGAACCCTGGCGGATAAAATGCCATCAGAGTTCTAGACTTAAACGGCCAGCGTTTGAATACCAGGTCACTGCTTCATAGCCCTGGGACCATGGACAAGATACTTTGTAATTTCCATAGCTGGCCATAGCTGTATCTTCCGTCCCACATGCTCTTCTAGAATCTTGCCACTCTACTCTCAAGAGGTGCAGTCTGTAGTCCATCCCCTTGAACCTAAACAGGGCTTTGTGAACACCTCAATTAGGAGTCCTCAGGACACCAAGCAACCCCTAAAGTTAAGTCAGAAACATGCAATGAATTCTGCCTTGCTCTCTCAGAATGTTTGTTCTTGGAGAACCCAGCCACCATGCTGTGAGGAAGCCCAAGCAGACTATGGAGGGGTACTGACACCCTCCTTCTACCTGCCCCTGCTGAGCCCCGAGGCATCAACTTGGCAGTCATGTGAGTGAGCCACCTTGAAAGGAGATCCCTCAGCCTCCAGCAGGATTCTCTAGCTGATGCCACAGGGAGCACCGATAAGCTGCCTTGCCAAGCCCTGCCCAAATTGCAGAGTTGGGAGCAAAATAAATAACTGCTGTTGTTTTAAGCCCCTATATTTTTTTGGGGGTGGGTAATTTGTTACTCAGCAAGAGCTAACTTATATACTTTGTCTCTCTAAAAGCTCAGATCTTTGTTTTTTGGCCGCGCTGTGCAGATTGTGGGACCTTAGTTCCCCGACTGGGGATCGAACCTGCGCCCTCTGCAGTGAAAGTGAGGAGTCCTAACCACTGGACCGCCAGGGAATTCTCTAAAAGTTCAGATCTTACAGTGTTGGTGTGAGGTTTATGAGATAAGGCATGTGCCAGGCCATCAAAGTGCTTCACACATATCAGTGACTCTGGCAGGACTGCCCCTCAGGCACTACCCCCAGCTGCCAACTACCCAGCTTCCTTCCCTAGAGACTCCCCCCTCCAGCTTTCCATTCTTGCAAAATGCCCCACAGAGAGTGGCAGCATCTCCATCACTAAGAACCCACCCAGTGCCAGGTACTGTGCCCTTGAGTCCTTACAAACATCCTTGAGGTGGTGCATGGGGGGAAAACATATGAGCCCATTTTACAGGTGAGCCAGTCGAGGCTCAGAGTGGGCCAGCATCTTGCTCAACACCAGAGGCTGAGTTAGTGGCGTAGCCTGGTCTGTCTGACTCTGAAATCTCTGCCCTCTCCCCACCCCCAGACTAGAAGTTCCTTCAGCACCCACCTCCATCCCATAGGGAGGAGCCCTCACGTGACCTTCCTACAGGATGATGAAAAGTACACTCGGCAGAAACACGGCAGGACAACAATTAATTTATTGAGGGTGAGGCGGGGGGAGGGTCGGGGAGCAGCCTCTCTTGCCCACATGCTCCAGGGCTTCTTTCTCCCCCAGCAGCACCCCTGGAAAACCAAGGTCGGCGGGAGCTGACGGGAGTGAATTCAGGAAGGAAATGGGGGGTCATGGAAGCCAGAAAGGTAGTCAGTTCAGAGGGCGGGTGGGACTTGTGGGGTCAAAGGTGAGGCAAGTTCAGAGATGAAGGGAGAGACTCAGAAGGAGGAGTTGAAGTAAACCAGGGCTTATAGGTCTGGGGGGTGCAATGGGGCTCGTGGGGAGGTCAAGGGTGGAGAGGTCAGGGGTGAAGGAGGGAACATGGAGTTAAAGGTGGGGCTTGTAGGGTCAGAAGTGAAGCTGGGCTCATGGGGGTGTCCAAGGTGGGAGAGTTCAAGGGGGGTCAGAGATAAAGTGGGGCTCAAGGGTCAAAGGTTGGCCGGGGAAGAGGTGCAAGGTTGTAGGGTCAGAGGGGAGTCAGGCTGGGAGGTGAAGCAGGGGGTTCTTGGGGGGTCAAAGGTCAGCATCCTAGCAGGGCGCTGATGTGAAGTGATGGAGGCGGCCCTAGGCCACCTCCTCCTCGGCCTCCTCCTCAAACTCCCCCTCCTCGGCCGTGGCGTCCTGGTACTGCTGGTACTCGGACACCAGGTCGTTCATGTTGCTCTCGGCCTCGGTGAACTCCATCTCGTCCATGCCCTCGCCCGTGTACCAGTGCAGGAAGGCCTTGCGCCGGAACATGGCCGTGAACTGCTCCGAGATGCGCTTGAACAGCTCCTGGATGGCCGTGCTGTTGCCGATGAAGGTGGCGGCCATCTTCAGGCCGCGGGGCGGGATGTCGCACACGGCCGTCTTCACGTTGTTGGGGATCCACTCCACGAAGTAGCTGCTATTTTTGCTCTGCACGCTCAGCATCTGCTCATCCACCTCCTTCATGGACATGCGGCCCCGGAACACAGCGGCCACGGTCAGGTAGCGGCCGTGGCGCGGGTCGCAGGCGGCCATCATGTTCTTGGCGTCGAACATCTGCTGGGTGAGCTCGGGCACCGTCAGCGCCCGGTACTGCTGGCTGCCCCGGCTGGTCAGCGGCGCGAAGCCGGGCATGAAGAAGTGCAGGCGCGGGAAGGGCACCATGTTCACGGCCAGCTTGCGCAGGTCGGCGTTGAGCTGGCCCGGGAAGCGCAGGCACGTGGTGACCCCGCTCATGGTGGCCGACACCAGGTGGTTGAGGTCCCCGTAGGTGGGCGTGGTCAGCTTCAGGGTGCGGAAGCAGATGTCGTACAGCGCCTCGTTGTCGATGCAGTAAGTCTCGTCTGTGTTCTCCACCAGCTGGTGCACGGACAGGGTGGCGTTGTAGGGCTCCACCACCGTGTCCGACACCTTGGGCGAGGGCACCACGCTGAAGGTGTTCATGATGCGGTCCGGGAACTCCTCGCGGATCTTGCTGATGAGGAGGGTGCCCATCCCGGACCCCGTGCCCCCGCCCAGCGAGTGGGTCAGCTGGAAGCCCTGCAGGCAGTCACAGCTCTCGGCTTCCTTCCGGACCACGTCCAGGACCGCGTCCACCAGCTCGGCACCCTCTGTGTAGTGGCCCTTGGCCCAGTTGTTGCCAGCTCCAGACTGGCCTGAAGAGGGAAGGGGAGGGGACACCCAGGCTGATATGGGGAAAGCCCACCCTCCACCCCGCTCCCAGCCATCCTAGTAGTTGAATAATAATAACAAAATCATTATTACTATTATTACTGTTATTATTATGACTTGTTCTCTCGGGTTCCATCCTTGCTTCCCTTCACCCAGCAGCCAGAAGGATTCTGATAAAACCTAAATCATGTTCTGCCTTAGCTCAAAATCACCCCAGTTCTTTCATCTTTCAGTAAAAGCCTAAATCCTCCCTTCGGCCCACAAGGCCCTGAATGACCTGCCCCGTCCCCTCCCTGCCCTCCCCTCCTCCCTCTCTCCCCCTTGCTCACTCTGCCCCAAGCACACAGGCCTCCTTGCTGTCCCTGCCACACACCCGGCACAGTCCTGCCTCAGGGCCTTTGCATATGCTGTTCCCTCTGCCTGGAATGCTGTTCCCTCAGATACCTACATGGCTCCCTCTTTCCCCTTCTTTAGGACTTCGTTATCCTCCGCAGAAGTGATAAACCTGTTTTTTTTAATTGGTCATGTTTATTGTCTGTAATTTCACTGGGGAATGCAAGCTCCAGAGGACAAGGATTAGGATTAGAATATTGGCTGGTATTTTTGTGAGCAGGTAACATTTCTTCTTGCCCCCTCCTCTGCTTCCATCCTGGTCTGGCCCCCTCATTGCCCATCTGGATCAGGAGAGTTGCTTCTGCCTTGGTCCTCCCACAGCCTCCCCCCAGTCTGTTCTCCTTGCAGCAGCCAGAGGGCACCAGTGAGCACCTGAGTCAGGTCCTGTTCCTTCTCTGTCCACAGCCCTCCAGGATTCCCACCTCCCCGGGATAAAAGCCCAAATCTTCCCTACAGCCTACAAGGCCCTGCACGACCTGCCCCCATCCCCTCCCTGCCCTCCCCTCCTCCCTCTCTCCCCTTCCCTCACCCTGCTCCAGCCACATGGGCCTCCTCACTGTTCCTCCAACACACCAGGCCTGGTCCTGCCCCAGGGCCTTTGCATGTGCTGTGCCCTCTGCCTGGAATGCTCTAACCCCAGGTACTCCCCTGACTGACTCTTCAGGTCTCTGTTCAATGTCACCTCCTCTGAGGGAATAGGATTTGAATTGGGTGGTCTGGCTCCTGAGTCCACACTTTTCTACCACCTCCCCTGCCTCACCTACCAGAGGCCACAGAATCTTTTTGGCCCGACTGGAGCCATAATCATCCTAGAATCCCTCACATCTCTTGGTCAACCTCATTTAGTCTTTCCACAGCCACTTCCTGAGGACCTATTGTGCGTCATACCCACACATGACCATCATTATCTTCCTGAATCTTTGCACAGACCAGAGAGGGGAAGTCACTCGTCCAAGGTCACATAGCTTGTCCCGTCAATCCCTAGACTCCAGAGTAAACTACTGTGTACTAGGAGGAGGGGCCTGGGGGAGGGGGAGCCTGGGGCCTGATGTCAGGTGGGGATGTGCAGTTAGCTTGACCTAGAGGTACCAGGAAATGTTTCCTACACGGTTGTTCAGAGTGCGCAGGCCCCTTCAATCTGAGGGCTGCAAATGTGCCCACTGTCTTCACATATGCTGTTCCCTCTGTCTTACACACCTTTCCTCCCTTCATTGCCTTTTGGTCAACCCTAGTCCTATTCATCTTTTAGGCTGCAGACATTAATAATGATAATAAAAATGACAACAGAACATCAAATGCTTAGTTATCTTTTCCTCTGTGCTAGGCATTGTTCTGAGTTCTTTATACGTGTTAGTGGCTTTAAGTCTCACAATCCTGAAAAGTAAGTTTTTGTATAATCCCTGTTTGAAAGATGAGGAGACAGGCACAGAGAGATTGAAGGGCCTGTCCAAAATCACCAAGATGCCTCAATCAGTGGCTGAGTTTGACTTATTTCTCTTCTCTTCCCATTTACTTATCTTCCCAGCTCCCTCCACCAGCTTGGGGGTGGGGGCAGAGAGCTTTATCTGTTTTATTCTTGGCTATATTCCCAGGGGGTACAGTAGGGCCTGGTATGCAGTAGGTGCTAATAAGTGTTTGTCGACTGCATGATGTGGCAGAACAGGGATTTGAACACCGCAGTCTGGCTCAGGTCCATACTGTTAAATTAAAATGCTACCTTCTCCGGGAAGCCTTCCCTACCCTGCGCCTCCCCTGGATTCCCACAGTGGCCTGTGTATCCGCTTTCCCCGCTGGCCTCTGGGTTTCTGAGTCTAGATGCTAGGTGAAGAATTTTCACCAAGCATGTGGAAGTGAAAGAATCTGGGGAGTGGGGGCTTCCCTGCCTGTGTCTCATGATGGTGACTCACCAAACACAAAGTTGTCAGGACGAAAGATCTGGCCGAAGGGACCTGAGCGGACAGAGTCCATGGTGCCCGGCTCGAGGTCCACCAGCACAGCTCTGGGGACGTAATTTCCTCCTGCAGAGAAGCAGATGGAGAGCAGCTTGGTCAGCGCCAGGAGCCAGTATCCTGTCCCCTCCCAGGCCCTCGCCACCCCCACTCTGGCAGGTGCCCCCTGCCCCTTACCTGTGGCCTCATTGTAGTACACGTTGATTCTCTCCAGCTGCAGGTCACTATCCCCATGGTATGTGCCAGTGGGATCGATGCCATGCTCATCACTGATCACCTCCCAAAACTGGGGGGGGAGGGCGGTGGTAAGGACCAAGAAGGTGGAGCCGGTGGCCAGGTCTGCCCCACCTCCATCTTCTGGGCTCAGGACCCCCACTCACCTCCCTAGCTGCCACCTGTCCCCCAGGCAAGGTGAGTGTGGAACCTAGAGGCAGAGTGGGCGGACGAGGATGAGGCAGCAAGAAGGGAGCGGTGGGGGCGGGGTGGAGCAGACTCACCACCGCAGCCCAGCGGGCTGGGGTCAGCGCTCCCTGGCTGCTGCCGTGGGGAGGGGCGGGGTCTCTTTGTGCGTGTGGAGGGGACAGTGGGCCAGCTGTGAGGCCAGCTGTGGCAAGCGGACAGAAGCCTGGGCCCCACCCCCATGGGCCTCTTTGTTCCCAGCTTGGCCCTGCCCCCTGCGCCCTTCCCCACCGTCCCTGGGGTGCTGGCCTCCTGGGGGGCCCCGTTCCCCAAAAGGCCCATAGTGAAGGAGCTCTGCGGAGCTCGGTGGACCGCGCTCCGCATCTCTCGACCTCCTCCCCAGGCCCGGTCCCTCGCGTACCTTGGCTCCGATCTGGTTGCCGCACTGGCCGGCCTGCAGGTGCACGATCTCCCGCATGGCGGCGGCGCTGATGGTGGACACGGCGGCGCTGTTGCTGATGCTGGGAACTGCGGCAGCGAGGCGGGTGGTGGACGCGGCGGCGGCGGCGAAGCACGGTCCCTGCGCTCCCGGGGCGCCTCTATATGAGCGGGCGGGGCTCGCGTCACTGCAGGTCACCGGCCCGCTCCGCCCCCCGGTCCCGCCCCGGGACGGAGGGTGCGGGGATTGACGGATACCCCTCCCCTGCCGCCGGGAGACCTCTGGGGGCAGGGGCTGGGGCGAGCCGGGGCTCCGTGCGCCCCCCACCCCGGGCCGTGGCGGGGGGTGAAGCCTCTCAGGCACCAACAGTACCATCTTCCTCCATCCCACCCCTCCCGCCCCCAGCCAGGCCTGGCGACCCGGGTTTTGCAGGGATTGGGCGGGGGGAGGGAGAGCGCCCGGTAAACAAGCAGCCGGGAGATTCTGCCTCTCCCGGCTCTCGCCCCGAACGACCCTGCCTCAGTTTCTCCGTCCCAAGCCTCCCTCCCCATTCCGTTTAGTTCTCGTTCGCCAGACCCTCGCATTAACCGAGAGGGCTCCTAGTGGGGCCGTTCGCCAGACCCTCGCATTAACCGAGAGGGCTGCTAGTGGGGCCGAGCTGGCCGCTCCGGAGCAGCCGACAGTTTTGGGAGGAGGGGGCAGTCGGTTTCTGCAGGACTTGTCTTGAAGCTGGGTAGTAAGTAAAACCACGATTTCCCTTCCATGTTTGACTGCGGATGCTTTTGGAAGCTGATGGAGGTTTGGGGGGGACTGTTCGCTCCCCCTGGACACCTCGGTTGGGCTTTGGGTCTGTCGCAGGTGGGGTCACCCTCAGCCTTGTCTGGGGTCGAACATCAAAGATTAAGACTTATAGCTGGATTACATACTGCGGGGATAGAGGGCTTCCGGCGGGCTGCCTTACTCCCCCCAGATCGGCACCTCTCTGCTCCATTGTTATAATTTATTCCAATCCATCGTCCTGCCTTTGCATTTATTACTATTATGACCTTGCACAGGCCACTTGGCTTCCCTCTGGCTGAATTTCCTGCAAGATGGGGCTGTCAGGAACCCTCTAGGTGGTTGAGAGGGTCCAAAGATGGCCCAGTTAACAAGATGGCCCCGGTTTCCCCTCGCAGAGTAAACGATAAATTGTAGCTATTAGTATTACAATTATTATTGTAATCATGGGCAAGACTTCCTGTGCTGCCCCACAAGCGAAGGCCAGACTTCTTGGGGCCACTTTCTGCTGGCAGCCTCCGGCTCTGCCATCCCTGGAAGCCTCTCCCTCCTCCTCCACGGCTTCTGGCTACTGCCGGGTGGGGGTGGGATTAGCCAGGTCGGCTGAAGGGCTGGGACCTCACGCTCTCACCAGTGGCTTCCAATTTTGTGGTTCTCAACAGGGAGCGATTCTGCCCCGTAGGGACACTTGGCAATGTCTGGAGATGTTTTTGGTTGTTATGCCTGGATGGGTGTATGTGTGTGTTACTGGCATCTAGTGAGTGGATGTTGCTAAACATTCTAGGGTGCACAGGACAGTCTCCCCCTCCCCCCAAAGAATTATCTGGTCCAAATGTCAATAGTGCTCAAGGTTGAGAAACACTGTTATTTGAGAAAAACAAACAAACAAAAAACAACTGAGTTAGATCTTTAGGCTCACACTAGACACCAGAATAAACTCCTGATGGATCAGACAGTACAAACGAGGGTGATCCCCCTCCCCCTCCCCCCAGCAGCTGTGAATGACTTCCTCCCTCTGTGATTTAAACGTGTACAGCATCCTGGGACTTCAGTAGGTCAGATGATTACGGAGCACAGTCTCCTGGGGGTCAGCAGAATCCCCTAAGCCAGAAATTCTCAGCTGGCGGTGATTCTCCACCCCCCGCCCCACCAACACACAGGGGAAACTTGACAATGTCTGGAGTCATTTTTGATCTTTACAACTTGGGGCTGTTATTGGCATCCAGTGGGTGGAGCCTAGGGAGGCTGCTCAGCGTCCTACAGTGCACAGGGCTGGCCTCTGCAGCAAAGGATAATCTGGCCCCAAATGCCAATGGCAATAGCCGAGGTCGAGAAACCTGATTGAGACTTCTGAGGTTATCAAATGTTCTTACGGTTGATCCACGAGACCTGGTTCCTGGATTGAAATAGGAAGTCCATCAACGCATGTTAATATCTGTCAAAAATTCATAAACCCTGTGTTGGCATTTTATTATTTAATATATCAAGAATCATCAAAACATAAAAGTGGAAGTGGCCCTGCTGGGAGGGGCTGATTTGGGGTTCAGCCCCAGAAAAATGGGGCTTCCTGTGTCACCCCACCAGGGCAAGGCTGATTTGGGGTCAGGGCTGAGCTCCAGGGAGGTGGGGCTTCCTGGATTAGCCCACCTTGGTAGGGATAGCCCCCTGGAGAGCACAGGTTCTGGTGAGCAATGGGCGCCCTCTATCTTTCTCTGAATCGGGGCATCCCTTGGGTTCCCTGAGGGCCCTCAGGGGAGGAATACAGAGAGGGGAAATGAGGAGGAAAGTGGCGAGCAGGGGATGGGTGGTCTTCTAGCACCTGGAGCTTCTGGGACTTGACAACGCCCAAGATGTAGAAAGCCCGCAGGGATGAAGTGGGGAGGGGTTGGGGTGGGCTGACGTCACCTACACCCCAAGGCCGCTCCCTCTTCAGTCTGGCCTCTCCCGGGCTCCCTTCCTGGGAGATGAGGAGTGCCAGGTGTACCCAATGGCTCTCGGGCAAGCAGAGCCTCCCTGGTACCCAGGTGCCCCACGGCATCACTCACCACCCAGAAAACCATCAAAGCTCCCTGCAAGAATCCGAAGATGGCATCGTAGGGTTGGTGCCGTGGTCCAAGACCCGGATGTAGCCAAGGACAAGAAAAGGAGCTGGATGGTGGGCCGTAAGAGCCAGATTTTCTGTCCCCAGGAACTGGCCTGTACCTAGAGCTGGAAGGCGGGTGGGCAGCGCCTTGAAACCCTGGGAGCAGGTATCCAGAGGGACTCCACCCGGCGGCTGCGTTTTTGTGCCCACCGGCCTGTCTGAGCCTGTCAATTTTATATGGAAATGGATTTCAGCCTCTAAAGAGGGTAGGGGCTGTGGCCTCCGAAACCATCATTGTAAGAGAACTTCATGCTATCAATATTGGGAGAATTGTTAGATGGTGAATGATTTCCCAAGAGTCAGATGAGGCCCTCCGGATACGCTCATACTGTGACCCGGCACTGCCACTTTCTGCCAGTGTCAGATCTCTAATCGAAGCAGGTTGGCCTCATCAGGGGGCCCTCAAAATGCAGAGTTTGGGCTCTTGGTTTTGAAATGGAAAACAACAACAAAAAAAAAGGTGGGGGAATTCCCCGAGACCCAGAACATTCTGTTCACAAAGTTGACCATTCGGTCCATAAAATCAGGGGAAGGCCCGACTCCTAGCTGTGTGTGGTCGGTCTGTGCACCTCCTGGCATTGTTGGCGTGCTCCCCTGGGACGGAGGGAGTCTGTTTTGCCTGCTATTAATGATAATAGTGACCTTTAGGGCAGATCCTGTTCTAAATACTTTGAGCGAGTCAGCTCATTTATGTGTTAACTCATGAAACCACAACCCTAGGGGGCAAGTGCTATTTCCACACCCATTTGACAGATGAGGAAATGGAGGCCCAAGGACATTGAGTGTCTCACCCAATGTCACACACAGTTGAGGCTGGGAATAGAGCATGTACATTCCAGCTCCAAAGCCCTGCTATCACTACAGGAGGCTGTAGTTACTTTGTTACTTTGTCTTTAAAAAAAAGGGGGGCCGGCTGGCAGTCGAATGGGCTGCCTTTCAGGAAGAAAACGTTGTTGGTGTGACGGCAGCCGTGTAGCATCACGTGCACTGTGGCCAGGGCTTCTGTGTCGTTGTGTCTGCCCACCACGGTGCCCGGGTGCTCTGGGCTGGCTCCGACGTGTGCGATCCGCTTCTGCCAGCCGAGTCTATGCCTGTGGGTCATCGGCTCCTTCCCAGGGGTTCCCCCACCCCCCGCCCTGCTCCTCCTGCCACTTTATTACCCAAAACTTAGAGCTACACCTCAGCTGGGTCTGATTTCCCTTCCCCCTGCCCTTGGTGGAGCCCAGCCCTGGGCATGGACCCAGCCTGGCATGGGTCCTCTCCAGCTGCAGGGAGGGGGAGACAGAGGGTTCTGGAAGTTGCTGTTCTGGGACAGGGATGCTGAATGAGTCTTAAGAGAAGATGGGCCCTCCCCGTTCTCGCCCTCCTGACTCTGGGGGAACACACAAGCTCTATGGAAGCTGTGTCTGGCACTGCAGGCACCAAGCATGGGGTGGGGGCGGGCGGGGGGACAATGGAGTATTTTCTGGCCTTGCCGGGTGTGCAGCCCACCTCGGGCCAACACTCACCACCAAATACACCATGGAGTACATCCCGATGGAGGCGTCCACAGAATAGAAGGATTTCCTGGGGGACGGGCAGGGGCAGGGTGGACATCAGCTGGGGCTGGGGTGGGGTGGGGATGCCTCCTGGGTTCCCCTCCTTGACCGCCCACTCGCCTGACATCGAGGACGTCTTTGGGGTGCCCTGTGCAGGTGTAGTTGGTGACGTAGCCGCTCTCGAGGTCAAAGGAGGCTGGGTCGGGCAGGCACGTGGCCAGGAAGTGGGGCCGCAGGTGACCTGTGGTCATCTTGGCAATGCTGGTCGGGGAGCAGCTGGCCAGGCCGCCAAAAATGAAGGTGCCCAGCTGCTTGTAGATCATGGCCGTGTAAGTGCCGCTCATGAAGGCTGACGAGCTCAGCTGCAAGAGCTTGACACGAATCAACTCTCCCAGGCTGATCTGTGGGGCCGTGTGAGAGGGGTGAGGGGTCACTGCTGAGGGCCGAGGGCGCAACAAGAGTGGGAAAACCCCAACCCTTTGTCTCAGACAGGTTCATATGGAAGGGAGGCTGTTCTTTCCCAGTAAACCAGGCAAAAGGGTGGGGCTTCTCATTCCATCCCACACACGCACACAGATGGGTGACTTCTCCCACCCTTGTGCCTGAAATGGTCAGGACTTCCTAAGCCAATAAGGCTTCCCATATCATCAAGAAAAGGGAGGGGGGGGTGTCCCATAACTGAAAGGGGCGGGACTTCCTGTTATACCAGGAAAAGAGGCGGGGCATCTCCCTAGTTTATGTCAGACATAGGTAGGATTTCCTGTCCCATATCTGAAAGGGGCGGGACTTCCTGTTATACCAGGAAAAGAGGTGGGTCATCTCCCTAGTTTATGTCAGACATAGGCAGGATTTCCCATCTCATATATGAAAGGGGTGGGGCTTCCTGTTATACCAGGAAAAAGGGATAGACTTCCTCCCAAATGCCTGAAAATGATGGAACTTCCCTTGTCACTGGGAGAAAGAGGCAGGATGTTCCATGTTTGAAAGGGGGAGATTTCCCAGATCCCCAGAAAAGGGGCAGGACTGCTTCCTGCCTTCTGCATATAAGGAATGGGGCTTCCCTGTCCACTGGGGGGCAGGGGCTGAACTTCTTGTTCCATACCTAAGGCAGAGAGGTGGGTGTTTCCTCTATATTATGTCAAAAGTGGGGGGCTAACATTTTCCTCAAGGAAAGAAGTTTTATGCCATCGAGCAGTGAGATTTCCCATTTCAGTAGGAAAAGAGGTGGTACTTCCTCCTGCCTTAGATCTATAATGGGTGGGGGTTTCCACTTTGCCAGAAAAACAGGTGAACTTTCCCATGTTGTGTCACCTTGGCCTGAGGTGAAAGTGGCCACCCTCTTACCGTGAAGATGGAGATGAAGAAGCCCATCTTTATGAGTGCCGAGTCTTCGATGCTGTAATGGGCCACTCGGGGGTATTGGATGGTGGTGTCATTGCAAAAGAAGCCCTGGATGTGGGGTACCAGCAAACCGGTCTCATTCAGCACGATGGGGAGACTGACTGCAGGGGGTGGAGATGACCCGACTCATGGATGGGTCAACTGAGGTTTACCCTTCTTAGGCCTTCCGGCCAGTCTGTCCTCCCGGCATCTCCACAGGCTGGACATGGGGACATGCGCAGAGAGCACAGTATGGCCAGGAGGCCAGAGGAGGCCAGAGCCCCAGGGACCCATTCACTGGTGGAGTCCTGTGAATGAGATGGGTGAGGGGTTAATATAAGGAGGGGATAAGTGTGGAAGGGCTCGCTCTTTCTGTATGTGTGTGTGTCCTGATGTATGTGTGTATGATTGTGGCTCTGCGTGTCTGTGTGTGAATGTGTGTGTGTGTGTTGATGGGTATCTATGTCTATGACATGCATATGTGGTGTGAATAGGTGTCTGTGGTACACATGGGTACATGTCTGTGTGTGTGTGCTCCTCTCTGCAATGTGTGTGTGTGTGTGCGTGTGTGTGTGTGTGTGTGTGTGAGAGAGAGCGAGAGAGAGTGATTATGCATTGTGTCCATGGATGTGTGTGTTGTGTTGGTGTATGTGTGTGCTTGTATCTGGGATTTGTGTATGTGTTCACGTCTATATCCATGGCTCTGTGGCTGATTGAGCTGGGAGGGGAGATACTGGTGGCAAAGTTGTGTGTGAGCAGTGTCCAGGGCCCCTCACCTGACACTGCCATCCTGAATTCAGACAGACCAAGGGGCTTGTCTCCAGCAGGTGCCAGGCTCTCTGTCTGGCCCACTCATCCTCAAAGCCTACACCCAGGCCTCCCTCCACTGTCTTGACCCTGTCATCCTGTCACCCACTGAAGTTTAGTGGAGCCAGGCAGCTGGAACCCAGCCTCCCACAGTCCCCAGCTCCCTTACTGGGCTGGGAGGGCAAAGCTAGTATCCCAGCCTGGCCTCTCCTCCCCAGTGAGGAGGTTTTGGTCACTAGCTCTGCCCACCGGGGAATGGGGGGGGCGGCCCTGGTATATGCCAGCCACACATCTAGACCCCAAGCAAGCTCAGGCCACGCAGATTCCCAAACACACAGGGTCTGACATGCACAATTATACAATACAACCACACAGTCTGACCCAGACACCCAGATTCAGATGTACACACACAGACATATAATGCAACAATATACCCACAATACACATAGGCCCATATAGACCCACACACACACCTGGCTACACAAATACCATTGGATCTGCCCCCAGCCCAGATGCACAGTCACGGGCTCCCATAGATCAAGTGCATGCATAGGAGTCACCCACAATGAACACACCCCCCGAAAACCAATGCAACACCCCCGAAAACCAATGCAACACAACATGCAACCCAGAGACCCGAAGGGACACACACATACCCATGCACACACACGTGTGCATGAGCATACACACACAGAATCATACTCATTCACATGGATATAAGTTCAACACAGACCAGCCCCAGACATACGGACAGACCCAGGGGCTTGCACACAACATACACAGTCAAACATACACAGAGATACACAATACAAACATACCTCCCCCACTATAGACACATAGACTCAGATCCACAACTCAAAGAGACATGCAGCAAATAAAATCATATGAAAGACTGAAAAAAAAAAAAGATGCACAGCCAGATGCTCACCCAGCACCCAGACCCAGGAAGACAGGTAAACACACAAAGCCACGCTTGTGGAGAGTCCCTATCGTCCCCATTCACACGGACACACATTGACCCAGACATCCCGGAAACATGTTGATGAACACACCGATGTGAAGACACACAGCCCAAGTACACACACCAGGGCAGGCAGCCAGCCCCCAATCTAGCGACCCTCAGATAAAGACAGGAAGACAGACCCCTCCGCTGCCCCTTGGGTGTCCGCATGGTGGTGGTGCGGGGCGCTCAAGGACGCTGGGGAGGGGGCTCACCCGGCAGCAGACAGAACACATTCAAAGCCACCAACAGCTTGGCGGTCCAGCAGTGTGGCAGCAGATGGCACGGGGGTGGTTCTCCGCGGGTCCCTCGGCCACAGGCACTGGTACCGGACCACCAGCTCGGGCAAGGCCAAGACAGTATGTGGTAAGCTTATCGACTGTGGGGGGCGAAGGGGTGGGCACGCCCACCCAGACTGAGATTAGAGTTCGAGAGTCGGGCCGGATACAGCGGGGAGAGGCTGGCCTGAATGGTGAAGACCAAGGTGGGCAGGGGCGGGGTCCCATTGTAGGGCAGTAATTAGATGACCAAGGGGGCGTGGCCTTCCCGAGGACGGCCCTGGGGCCGGGGAAACTGAGGCTTGTCTGACTCCGTTAGCTAGGAGCCCCCATCCCATACAGGGACTTGACTGATTTGGGGTAAGGTCTTGAAAGCGTGGGTGAGGTCTGGAAGAAGGTAGAGAGAGAAACAAAATGGGCGGGGCCTAAATGCTCAGACAAAATGCTCAGAGACCCGCAGGCTGTGGTGTCCCCAGGGAAGTTCATTCTAAGGATGGGGATGGTTCGAAGGCCTGGACCGGGAAGGGGGCAGGGAGTTCTGGAAAAGTGTAACCCAGGGCAGGGCCGAGGATTTCAGATAGGAGACAATAGAAGGGCAGAGACGGGGGAGAGGATGGTGCAGGACGAAGAAAAGTAGAAAAGTGGGTGGGGTAGGAAGGTGGGCAAGGCCTGGAAGGTTGCTGTCTGAGAAGTGGGCGGAGCCTAGGGAGAATGATGGGAAAGTGGGCGAGACTGGGGGTGGGCAGGGCTTGAGACAATGATGGCTAGGAAGTGGGAGGGGCCTGGGAGAATGACATAGAAGTGGGAGGGGCTGATGAGAGGGCAGGGCTTGGGAGATTGGGATCAACTCTGGGAGGGGCAAGCCCACCTTTTTCAGGGTTCCGCGGGTCAAAGTCATATCGGAGTTGACGCGAGTCCTCCTGGGCCAGCGGTCTCCGTGCTGGGCATTGCAGACCTTGGGCGATTCCCTGGTGGTCATTTTCGGGCTGAGAGCCAAGCTGGGTAGGCGGGTCCCTTCCATCTCTATCAACGGTTGCCCTGTCTTGCCCCGCCCCGCCGAGAGTCCTCGCCGTTCCTCATTGGTCGGGCGCGGACCAATGGGAATTCGCCGCCGGGCTTATCGCGTCTTCCACCGTCCCCGGAGCAGAACCCTCCCCTCGGGGACCCTGGATCGCACCGAGTGGGGACGGGTGAGGGTCTTCCATCCCACTCCTGCTTCCCACGCTCTGTTCCCTTGTCCAAGGCCGTCTGATCCCGCTCCGGCCGCCCGTGTCCCCGCTCCCCCGTTGCCACGCACCTTCCTCCGGGCTTTGCAGTCGATGCCGAAGCACCTTTCCTTCCTTTCAGCCTAGACGCCCCCCTCCCAACGACCCATTCAGTGCAGCCCTGGACTGAGGCGCCCGGTCCACCAGGGGTCGCCCGCGGCCTACACTGGGTGTTGCTTCCAAGGAAAGGGACCCAGAGGTTCCTTAAGGGAGGGAGGGATAGGCCCCCAAAAGGAGGGCCTGGGTCCCCTCTGTAGGGGGTGGATCTTGGATGGCTCGAAGGGTGGGACCTGCATCTTCACTGGGGGCGGGGCCTGGGTTTCTTGTACTTTGTGTCTCTGCCAGTCTGTCCAGGTCAGCCTGTGTCAGTGCGTGACTTGAGTGCCTTTGGTGGTCTCTGGGCATGTGATATTGTCTGTCTCTGAATGCATATCCCAGAGCCTTTGAGACCCTTCCAGGCTATGCGTTAGTGGGTATGTGTGATCATGGGCACGGATGTGTCCTTTTGTGTGCTTGTGGCCAGCTGATCTCGTGTATCTATGATTGCACCTCTGGGCGTGTCTTAGCATGTGCCTGTGTGGTGTATGTCCACCACTGTTTTGGTATGTGTGTGATTGTGGGTCTGCGATTGTGTGTCCTGTATCCCTTGTGTCTCTGTGTGTGTCTGTGGCCAGCTTTGGTGGCTACTCTTGCGTATCTATGCTTATGTGTCTCAGTGTGTGTGTGTGTGTGTGAGTGTGTTTATGTCTGTGTGGTGTATTTGTGTGTCTGTCTCGGTTTGTGTGATTGTGTACCGCCTGAATGGGGGTGTCTTTTGTACACCGGTGTCTGTCTGGTGGCTGCCCCTCCGGGCCAGTTGGAGAGTCCCTTCCAGGTGGTAGCCCTGCTGGGGCTTCCTTCCTGGGGCAGGCTGGCTAGTTTCCCAGCAGAATGAGCCGGTTTTTCACAGACGGGGCCCCTCTGAGGGGTACCCAGGGCCCGCCCTGGTTTGCCTGGGTCTTCCCCATCCCTGTATCCTTCCATTGCCATTAGCAGGGAAACACCACTTCCTGCCTTTGATGTCACTGATGTTAAATTTTCCCTTCCTCCAAACAGCTAAGGCCACCGGTTTCTTTCTTTCTCTGCTTATTTTTTTCGCTTTAAAAGATTTTTGTGTGTGTGGCCACTGGTTTTTTTCTTTGTGTGCTCACACCTGACCACCATTCTGTATGTAACACACACACAAAAACCAAAACAAAGCAAACATGGAAAATGCAGGTGGGCGGAAGCTTGCATGAAAGGTCCATGATCTCTTTTTCAGATCGCTCTCCTAAGTCCCCCTAGCTTTTTAATATATCTTCCAGATATGTGCTATGCAAATGTATCTTTGCTCTGAAACCAAATCCGCATTCTTTGTTTTCGTAGCCCTTAGAGATCTCTAATGAGCCCCAAAGAGATGACTCAACCTCCTCAACAGCTTGATTCCTGAACTGATTCTATGAGTGATAATCTGACCATTTCTCTTTCAATGACTCTTTCGGCTATTTCCGTTCAGAATACTTCCTGCCTGTTTTTGGCTCAGATGTCCGCGCTTGTTTCTGGACCCTGGTGCTTCATCCATAAGATCACACTCCTGCCTACAGTCACGCAGAGGCACCAGACGGTCAGCCCCACTGGCAGCAGTGATGACTAGTCCTGGAGAGCACCTACCGTATGCCAGGTGCTGTTCTGGCTCTCGATTCTGGACAGTAATCCTAGCAGGTGGTCCCTGTGTTAGCTCGACTTCTCAGATGGGAACCTCAAGGCAGAGAGGTGAAGGCATTTGCTCGAGATCATACAACTAGCAAGAGGTAGAGCTGGGATTTGAAGTTAAGTGGTTTGGACCTTGTGCTATTGTTGTTCCTCAACCAGAAGCAAGGCTGGTGCACACATGGGACCCCCCCCCCGTCCCCTTTTCTGATCCCTGAACACGCATCACACTGGAAACACACAATTCCAGAGTAGCTGGATAAACACCCCAACTCCACGAAGCCTAATTATGCCATCATGCCTTGTCGTGTTTACCCAATATCACAGGTGCACTCCTGTGCCAGGTCTGTGTTTCCCTGGCCTATCCAGGGCTGAGGAGACTTGGACCCAGCTTTTCCAGAGACCTGACTAACTTGGAGAACACAGTTCCCCTCTCTGCATCGATTTCCTCCTTCAACACATGTGGATACCCCCTCGGCTGGAGACCAACCTCACTCAACCCTTCCCTTCTCTTTTCTCTTCTTTTCTTGGTTCACAGCCCCCCCATGGGGTCCCGTGCCCTTTCACTGTGCACTTACCCGGCAATCACTAAGTGTCTCTTTCAGGCTTTGCCTTTCCCCTGGGGGACGTGGAAGATCCACGCCAGTGGAAGGTTGACCCTGGGGGAGTCCACATACGGGATGGGGGGCAATCGGGAACCCAGAGAGAAGGAGGTGAGTTTGCTAGGAAAAATCAAGGCAGACTTCTTGGAGGAGGTGCCTGTTCACTGGGCCTCCGAGAGGGAAGAAGGGTGCCACCCCCCAACTGCTTCCTGCCCAATCCCTCCTTTGAGCCCTATGATGGCAACAGTGAGAATTCAGGCCTTTCCCCTACAGGTGAGGAAAACCAGGGCCCACGCTCACCTCAGGGAGACAGCTGAGCACAGAGGTGCAACTGTACTAAACCGTGGGGTGCTAGGCAGCTGGTGCTGAGAGCTCCATAGTGGGCGGGGCTGCCTATCTCAGATGTCCCGACCACAACAATACGTCATGGCGCTCCCTGGCTGTGGCCTGAGCCTTCCCCAGGTTGCGGCCTGAGCCTTCCCCTGACAGGCATTGTTTCCCCGCTCTGGAGGGGGTGTATAGAACTCTGCTAAGCCCCTCGGCATTGAGAGAGTTCAGAACAGTCACTGTCAGTCCTTGGATCGATGACTTCAACTTTTGGAGTCTTAGTGTTTTTACATCCGCTTATTGGAATTGTAGAAAAGCGTCAGTGACCCAGCTCACCTGGAATGAGCATTTGCCATGTGCCTGGCACCGCTCACAGCAAGCTCTCAGCTGCTCTTTGAGACCTACTCTTATTCCCATTTAGTAGATGTGAAAAGTGAGGCTCAGAGAGGTGAAGCAGCTTGCCCCAAATCACACAGCAAGAAATTTGAGGGCTAAAATTCAAGCCTCTAGACAGGGGCAGCAAATTTTCCTCTGAAAGGGACCAGAGAGAGTAAGTATTTGGGGCTTTGTGGGCCAGACAATCTCTGTTGTAACTACTCCACTCTGCAAAAATCGCCACAGACAATATGGAAACAAATGAGGGTGGCTGTGTGTCATACAGTTTTATTTGTGGACACTGAAATTTGAATTTCACATGATTTGCACATCAGGAAAGAGTCTTCTTTTGACTTTTCCCAGCTGCTTCAAAATGAAAATAATCAAAACATTCGGTGTCGGGCTGCAGTGTGTCCACCTCTAGAGCGCATGCTGGTAACTGCTATGCTCTACTGCGTTCATTTATTCATTCAATCAGTCAATACGATCGAGGCCTGCAATTTTCTAGGTTGGAAACAAGGCAGGTGGAGATACTCCTCTTTGGGAGATAACAGTTTCATGGGGGAAACAGCCATGAGTGAGCAAATAAATGAACAAGAATATCTCACATGGTGGAAACTGCTAGTAAGGTCATGTCACGGGGTGATGTAACCAGGGCCCGAGAGAGAGACACTTTCATTTGGGTTGTCCGAGATGTTGACTGGGAGTCCTCTGAATTCCTTTTTGTCAGCTCAGACAACCCTTGTCTGGGACATTGCTGTGGGGGAGGGCTTAATAATAAACAGATTGGCCTGGGGCCTGTGAGCTTCTTGACAGAGCAATGGTATCTGGGGAGGGCTTTTTGGCCTCAGTATCTTTCTATCTATCTTCCTGGTTGGTCAGATTCCTCAGAGAAAGGATCCCACCATCCCCATCTTTCAGATCCCGGCTGCTGAGTGGGGGGCAAGGGTCAAGGTGGGAAAGTTTCAAATCCTGCGTTCAAGTTCACACGTTTGTTTAACACATGCTTTTGGCATGATTCTTCTACCATCAGCTGCGTTCCTCCCACCAGAAACGCTGCCATATCCGCTGTCTGGAGGAAAAAACAAAAAACAAAAAACCCAAAACAGCTGCGGTTCCACCCTGAAGGGGAGCAGAGCTGATATCTCTTTTGGGAATTTACTTTAGACCAACACTTCTATTTTGGCTGTCACCCACCACACTCTCTTTCGGAGTTGGGGGGGGGCAGGCAGCCACCAATAACTGAGGCTTGAGACACGGTGCTGACTGTGGCATTTGGCTAGGGAAATTATATTTGGCATTCCACCCTGATGGCTTACAATTTTTGGTGTAGCTTTTAAAACAGTCGCTTATACTATCACTGCAGTGGGGTTTGGGGAGAGAGTGAAAGTAGGGGCCGGAGCTTAATTCATCCTCTTTACTCAGAAGGACAGCTGGCCGCAGATCTGGGAAAAGAACATTCCGGGCAGGGGGACAGCAGGTGTGAAGGAACAACCTTGGTACCATGCGGTGGATGCTCCAACTTGGGCAAGTGTCAGAATCTTCTGGAAGGCTCCTTCAGACACTGGTTGCAGGGCTTCCACTCCCAGAATGTCAGTAGGTCTCGGGTGAGGTGCTAGAATTTGCAGAGCTAGCAAGTTCCCAGGTGATGCTGGTCTGGGCCTCGTGCTTTATAAACCGCTGGTAAAACGGAAACGTTCAGCACCTGTGAGTCAACACGAGCCAGCATCATCACAGTGGTCGCCTCGTAATTCCCCAGAGAGGCTTAATACAAGACTGAATACAGGGCCGGCATCCGATCTTTGTTCGGTTGAACCAACCTCCCTGCCCCCATTTCCCCGACGGCTGATGGATGACCGAGATCAATTGCCCGGTCCACCCTTCCATTTTCTATAGGGAAAGTGAATCCTGGAGCGGGTTAGGGAGTTGGCCGGCTGGTCTGGGCAGAGCAGGGCTTCTATGGGAGACCAGGGCTTTTCTAGGGCTGGCCATCTCTCAGTCCAGGGTTGCTTCCTCTTCTGGGGCCGAGTTTTGACCGCTTCTCTGGTCCTCCTCCCGGCCCCGCCCCCGCCCCCGCCGCCGCCCCCGCCCACACCACCACCAGAGAGCGAACGGGAAATTTGAGTTTCCTCTGCCTCACTCAAGGCTGCCCCTTTCCTACAAGGGGAATTTCTCCACCTGGACTCTCCAGGCTTCTGCTTGTGGGGTCCAGGGGGCCCCTGATGGGAAGCGTCTAGGTGGGTGGGCGGGGGCAGGCCAGGGAAGGTCCAGGGGTCCTGGGGCAAAAGAGGGAGGGGAGGGGGAGGGCTGAGCAGGGCACTTAGGGTTCCACTGGGAGGACTTATGCTCCACAGGAGAAGGGGGCTGAGGCCTGGCTATCTTCTGACCCCTCTGAAGATGTGCCGGGTTTAGGAGAGCCCTGGAGGGGCCCCAGTGCTGGGGAGCTAGGGAGTGATAAGAAATTGGGGAAAGAGGCAGAGAAGCAGAGAGGCGCAGAGATAGATAAGCGGGGAGACACAAGAGAGATAATTAGGAAGAAAGAGGGTCGGTGGGGCAGAGCTTGGAGGGAGGGAGAGAGAGAGAGAGAGAGAGAGAGAGGGAGGGAGGGAGGGAGGGAGGGAGAGAGAGAGAGTGAGAAAAGGAGATGGAGAGAGGGAGAGATCCGGGGAAGAGAAAGTTAGGGAAAGTTCGGACAGAACGTGGAGGAGGCGGGGCGGGCGGGAACCAACCTACCGGGCGGATCTCTGGGATCCCCACGGGCCACACCCCGGAAAGCGGGGCTTCGGGATTTTATATAAAGCGCGGTGCAGCGGCCTCGGACCGCAGCCGCCCGCAGCCGGCCATGCCCTCCAGCACCCACGCCGCCCCGGATCCCGAAGCTCAGCGGCCGCTCGCGCCCTCGGGCCGCTCCTGCCACCCGCTGCCCTGGGCCCTGAGCGCCGCGCTGCTGCTGCTCGCTGCCGCCTGCGCCGCCTGCCTGGTGCGCGCCTGGGCCGCGCCCGGGGCTCCTGCATCGCAGGTCCCCGGCTCTGCGCGCAGCCCGAGACTCCCGGAGGGCCTGGAGCTGATGCCCGACGCCCGCACCCGCCTCCCCGACTCTCCGCAGGTGAGATGCGGCCCGATCTGGACCCCGGGAGAGACCCCTACCCAGTTCCGGGACCCCTTCTCCATTCGCTCCCCCTCCACCCCGAGGTCCTTTCTGCATCCCAGGCCGATGGTGGAGGGACCCCCATCGTCCCTCTTGGACCTCCGAGGGCACCGCTTCTTTATCCAGGACTTCGGGGGGCACCCTTCTCGTCCCGCACCCCCGTGAGACCCCATCTCATCCCGGGACCCCAGAGGGGAGCACTTTCTCCATCGCGGACCCCGAGGGACATTTTATCTCGAACCACTGAGGGGGCTCCCCCTTTCTTTCGTAACTCGCGGAGAACCTAGGTTTTCTCCCGGACCCTTGGGGTATCCCCTTTCTCTCTCAAGACCCCCCAGTGCCAAGCCCCCTGGAGGGACTCTCTCCTCTTTTCCCTCCTGAGTCCTCGGGGTTCTGTCCTTGCACACAGTAGGGCTGGGGCAGCGCGCGCGCTCTTTTGCAGCGGGAAGGGAAGGGAGCGTAGGCTCAAGACTCGCGCAGATCCCGGGCACTCCACTTTCCAGAGGGCTGCGGGTGCGGGAGGGGGGACCTCCACCCACTTTCCGTTTGTCCTCTCTCGGCAGGGCGTGTTCGCGCAGCTGGTGGTGGCCGACGGAGGTGAGTGATTCCCCCCGACAGGGGGAGGGTGCACTAAGAGGGAGAGCCCCAGGAGAGGGAGGCCTCCTCTGTGACCCAATCCGACCCTCTTCCCCTCCCTTCTGTGAAAAGTGTCCCCTCCCTTCTTAGAACCGCGTCAGCCCCTCTCTGGGTCTCCTCCTCCTCTGACCCCCATCTGTGCCCACCTCAGACCCCGCCCTCTCAGAGCTGGGGCTGGATGCCGCAAATCTCAGCCTGGTAGGGTCTCTCCCACTGGGCTCTGGGAGAGACGGACCCCTCCTTCCCAGCCCTGTCTCCCTTCCTCCCTTCTGGAAACCGTCTTTCCCGTTCACTTCCGCTCCCTCTTCCCGAGACCCTCCTCCTCCCTCTTCTGGAGACTCTCCTCTCTACCTCCTTCCTCTGCCCCTCCCCCTTCCAGACTCCCCTCCTCGTCCTTCCTCCGGAGACCCTCCCCCGCTCCCCTCCCCTTTCTGGGGACTCTTCTTCCCACCCCTTTCCCTCCCCCTTCCAGTCTCTCCTGCCACCTCCTTGCCTTCTCTCTTAAGACCTTCTCCCCATCCTCTCCTCTCCTTGGAGTCCCTCCTCCTTCACCCTCCACCCCCTCCTCCCTCCCTTTATGTTTCCTCTAGGATTTTTCCTCCTTCCCCCACAACCTCCCCCTTCCTCCCCCCTTCCCCTTCTCCATCCCCCCTCGTCTTTCCCCCCCTCCCACTCTGAGTCCTTTCCTTCATTCTATGCTAACTCTGCCCCCTATCCCCCTCTCCTCCCTCTATAAACCCCATCCTTCCATTCCTAGGAGCCCCCTATCCCCCTCCATCATCCTTTTTTTTTTTAATTTTTTTTTTTTTTTTTTTTTTGCGGTACGCGGGCCTCTCACTGTTGTGGCCTCTCCCGTTGGGGAGCACAGGCTCCAGACGCGCAGGCTCAGCGGCCATGGCTCACGGGCCTAGCCACTCCGCGGCATGTGGGATCTTCCCGGACCAGGGCACGAACCCGTGTCCCCTGCATCGACAGGCAGACTCCCAACCACTGCGCCACCAGGGAAGCCCCCCTCTTCCTTTTTGGCATTACATTTCCTCCTCCTCCTGGTTCCTGGAAGTCTGTCCCCCTCCACTTCCTCAATCTCCCTCTTCCAGAGAGTCTTCCCCCTCCCTCGGAATCCTTTCCTTTCTTCTATCCCCCCTTCCCCTCCCCCAGCCCCCCCTCTTTCTGAGACCCTCTCCGAGTCCCCTTACCTTTCTCATACCCCCCTCCCCACTTTTCCCTCTTGTCCTCTCTCCCTCAGAGGCCCTCCTCCCCTCCCCAGGGCTGCGACCTCAACCCTTAGCGATGCCCCCATGCTAAGCATGCCCTGCGTCTTCCTCCCACAGTGCAGCTGACCGAAGGGCCCCTGCACTGGTGCAGCGAGCGGGGGATGACAGGTGTGACCCTGGCACCCGGTGTGAGCTATGACAAGCACACGCACGAGGTGGTGGTGGCCCAGGCCGGAGTCTACTATGTTTTCTTGCACTTGGCGCTGAAGCGTGCAATGGCCAGCAACGGCAACAGCTCCGGCTCCGTCTCTGTGGCCCTGAACCTGCGGCCTCTCCAAGCTGGGGCCGCTGCCCTGGCCCTGACCTTGGACCTGCCACCCCCATCCTCGGGGAACTCAGTGGCTGGTTTCCGGAGCGGCCTGTTGCACCTGGATGCCGGACAGCGCCTGAGCGTCCACCTGCACCTCGCGGTCCGGGAGCCTCGCGCCTGGCAGCTCTCAGCGGACGCCACGGTCTTGGGCCTCTTCCACGTGTGAACACCCAAGTCCCCACTGGACTCTCCTTGACACAGCTGACGTGACCCCCAGGCCTAGGTGCCACCCTCTGGACCAAGACTGAATCTTGCCTTCCTTTCTTGGGGCCCCTGGTGATGGGGTCTAGCTACTCTACCTCACTGGGCTGGGCCGGGGTCCTTGCTGCTGAGCCCCTCTTCCAGGACTCTCCGGGTCCCTCTGTCACTTGGTATTTATTCTGAGCCTGAGCTCAGACAGTGTACATTATATTAATCCATTCAACTTATATTTATTGAGCTTCTGCTCCGTGCCAGGCACTGTGCAGGGCTAGAGAAACATCAAATAAAAAAGACCTCCCCTCCATCCTTATTTATGTTAATATGTGAGAAATAGAGACTCATTCCCAGTACCCTCCCCCCGCCCGCCGCCGCATGGTACTCATGGGGCTAGCTTGTGGGAGTCCAAGTAACTATGTTGTGTGAGCTTTACTCATTCATGCAAATTTTATCAGGCACTGTTTTAGGTGTTGGGAACACAGCCATGAATAGGACAAGACAAACCCCCCAGCTTTTGCCAAGCTGACGGTCTAGTACGCTGGCTTGACACTGTGACTGTGTGTGACCCTGTGTAACTGGGGCATATGGGAAGGTGTGAGGTGGTACGTGATGTTAGATAATAAAGTATTTATATATGTTATGACTTCTGTATATTGAGCATTTACTATATACCAGACAATGTGAGTTATCTTGAGATTTATATAACTCCCCTGTGCCTTAGGGATTTTATTATTCCCGTGTTACTATTATCTGTGCTCGTGAGATGTTTTACCTATACTGTGTCTGGTGGTGGAAATACTGGATAATGCCATTTTGCAGGACACTGCTTGCTAACTCTGTGTTCTGTGTCACCACACTAGTAACTTAACACACTATTGACCGGGGGATTTTTGCAGAAACTAACACCTGTGGCATTAATACATCCCCGGTCAATAATGGGTTAAAATCGGCCATGGTGAGAGCATTTACACTACAGGAAGTGGCAAATGTTACAAGTCAGGGCTTGATTTATTGTTTGTTGATTGTCTATACTTAAAGTGCAGGTGAAAAGGATGTTCAACACGTAGATTACACTTAAGTGGTTCTTTTTTTAAAAAATTATTTTCTTTTATTTATTTATTTATTTTTAAATTTATCTTTGGCTGCGTTGGGTCTTCATTGCTGCACGCGGGCTTTCTCTAGTTGCGGTGAGCAGTGGCTGCTCTTCGTTACACTGTGCGGCCTTCTCATCGCGGTGGCTTCTCTTGTTGCGGAGCGCGGGCTCTAGGCACGCAGGCTTTAGTAGTTGTGTCACACAGGCTCAGTAGTTGTGGCGCACGGGCTTAGTTGCTCCGCGGCATGCGGGATCTTCCTGGACCAGGGCTCGAACCTGTGTCCCCTAGCAATGGCAGGCGGATTCTTAACCACTGCACCACCAGGGAAGTCCCTACACTTAAGTGGTTCTTACCTGTAACTGTTACATTGTGAATAGCACCCCAAAGAATCAAGAAAGTCTTTCTCTAGTGTTTTCAAACCGCTATCTGATTTAGCAAAGAAGTTGCTCACATCATCATAAAGCAAGTGAAGGGTGAACATGCATCTTTATTGTTTTGTTCCATCTCAGTCTCTAAAGGAAAATTATCAACCTCCACTCACTTGTTTCTCACTTGCAAGCATAGATTGGCTCTGCGTACAAGAGTGGAGAAAATCAAGGAAGGCGTTCTGTGAGAATCAGTTTTGGCTGTATGGAATTTGCAATGCAGAGTCTCTTATATTTTATTGTTGGAGCTTGTGTGCTACACACTTATGCCAGTAAAACTGTTAATAAAGACAGATATTCATTTCACTCCTTGAGAGCTGGTTGTTAAACATTTACCAGCATCCCACGGTCCTGGCCAGTTCTCCCAAATCCCCTAATTTCCCCACCATGCAGATCTTCTGCCCACTGGCCCATATAAACCAGCTGGACCTTGGCTTCTGGGGCTGGGGTGGACAGGGAGGTCTCCACAAAGCAGGTGACCTTGATGGGGACTTAGGAGGGATGGGGGTGAGGCAGAAGTGGGAGAGTGGGAGAGCTTTGCCTGTGCTGGCCAGACAGGAGGGTGTGAGATGGGCAATGAAGATGGAGATGTGGAGGTGAATGTCATTTGCCTGACCCATCTCTACCTCTTCTCAAAGAGTTCCATTCCCCACATCCCTTCTGAGAGAGCAGAACTGACATTGAGCTGACATCCATGAATGTGGCCATACTGGTCATTAAATTATTAAACTAGCCTCTATGCTAATTGGCAAATGCCTGTTACTCCCCGCCCCTTTTTCTGCATGCTTCCTCTGAACCCCTAGCATGGCCCTGGTGATCTAGCATCCAAAGTGTTAACTCTGGGGGCACCCCGGGGATTGGTGGGGGAAGGGTGTGGTCCAGGGGCCAGCTTCAAATCTGACTGGTCAACGTCTGGCTACACTGGTTGTTTCCAATTTTTTTTTTTTTGTTTTGTTTCCAATTTTGATCATCCCTGGCACCAAGTGGTGCCACTTCTCTGGCACAGCTGATTGGGTCAGGGTGGATACATGACTCAAGCTGGGCCAATCAGATCTCCTCGGTAGGAATGTGGGCGGGCCTGGCATTCCTGAACTTATTAGTCAGGAATTGGAAGGTGTATGGGAGGGAGAAGCATGGAAGGGCCCATGGGCAGAGAGAGACGGGAGGAGGAAGATGGGTGGGGATGTATGGATGAGACCACAGAGCCCTAGAGAGAAGGAGGAACCGTCTAGACTTCCCATTTGCCTCTTCCTGTTACATGGGATACCCTATGCATTAGTTTCCTAGGGCTGCCCTCACAAAGTGTCACAAACTGGAGGACTTAAAACAACACACTTTTTTTTTTTTTTTTTGCGGTACGCGGGCCCCTCACTCTTGTGGTCTCTCCCGTTGTGGAGCACAGGTTCCGGACACGCAGGCTCAGCGGCCATGGCTCACGGGCCCAGCCGCTCCGCGGCATGTGGGATCCTCCCGGACCGGGGCACGAACCCGCGTCCCCTGCATCGGCAGGCGGACTCTCAACCACTGCGCCACCAGGGAAGCCCAAAACAACACACTTTTATTGTCTCCCAATTCTGGAGGCCAGAAGTCCAAAATCAAGGTCTCAGTAGGGCCATGCTCGCTCCAAATGCCCTAGGGAAGAATCCTTCCTTGCCTCTTCCAGCTTCTGGGGGTTGCCAGCCATCCTTGGGGTTCCTTGCCTTACAGCTGGGCTACTCCCAGGAAGGACATGGATTTTGTGGGGGACACTATTTAACCCAGTACATCTAGCATCTACCCTTGCGGGGGCATGAGAAACTTGAGTGTCCTCCCAGGAATTTCCTGCTGGGGTGGGTTCTGTTCTGTGCTGCTATTAGGGGAACCACTGACTGAAACCGCCCGCCCTAGCCAAGAACCCTAGTCACCACTTGCATGAGTTATCTTACAACAGGAGGTCCTGGTAAGGAATGCGGAACTAACAAGCTACCACCAACCAGAATTCAAGAAAGGTCAGAAGGAGAGAGGAGACGCCAGTCCATATGTCCTACCAACCTCCCAGAATCCTTCTCGCTGGAATCCGTCTTGGCTGAGCGACGCATGCGCCTAGGGAGGACCCTGAGTCAGAATGATTGGCCACAGACAACCCGGAAACGAATCCCATTACCGTAAAACCCCAAGACTGTGAGCCACATGGCAGAGCAGTCCTCTGGGTTCCCTTACCCTGCTGCTCTCCACCCGGGCGCCCCTTCCCGATAAAGTCTCTTGCTCTGTCAGCACGTGTGTCTCCTTGGACAATTCATTTCCGAGTGTTAGGCGAGAGCCCACTCTCGGGCCCTGGAAAGGGTCCCCCTTCCTGCAACACTGCCAAATGAACTGTGAGACATCCTGGTCCCCAAGGATGCAGTCCCTCAAGGCTGTCAGTGGCTTAGGGATCCCAGAGACTGTCATACTTCCTGTGTTACGTTGGGGATGGGTCTGAGACCCCTAAACAGAAACCCTCAGCCCCTCCCACCACAGCAGCCCAGCAGGATGCATCTCCAACGACGGAGGCAAAGTGGAGAAGCCCAAAGACTTGCACCAGCTTCGCATGTGAGTGGATACATGTTGGGAGCACTATGGTGAGGCAGGAGCGGGGATGGGTCTGCAGAGCATGCTTTCTTTAAGAAAAAAAAAAATGTGTTAAGGACACTTAACATGCAATCTACCCTCTTAACAAGATTTTAGGTGCACAATACAGTAACATATAGGCACAATATTATACAGCAAATCTCGAAAACATATTCATCTTGTGTAACTGAAACTTTATACCGATTGAACAACAACACCCTATTTCCCCCTCTTGCTAGCCTCTGGCAACCATCATTCCACTTTCTGTTTCTATGAATTGACTTTTTTAGCTACCTCAGAGAAGTGGAATCACGCAGCACGTGTCCCTCTGGGTCTGGCTTATTTCACTGAGCATAATGTCCTTCATGTTCATCCATGTTGTTGCATAAGGCAGAGTTTCCTTCTTTTTTAAGGCTGAGTCATATTCCATTGTATGGATGGACCACATCTTCTTTAACCATCTGTCCATGGACATTTAGGTTGTTTCAATATCTTGGCTATTGTGAATAATGCTACAGTGAACATGAGAGTACAAATCATTTCTTTGAGATTCTGATTTCAATGATTTTTTTAAGAATATCAATTTATTTTACTTATTATTATATTTTGGCTGCGCTGGGTCTTACTGGTGGCGCATGAGATCTTCGCTGTGGCATGTTTAGTCGAGGCATGTGGGATCTTTAGTTGTGGCACGTGGGATCTCTTAGTTGCAGCATGCAGACTCTTAGTTGCGGCATGCATGAGGGATCTAGTTCCCCAACCAGGGATCGAACCCGGACCCCCTACATTGGGAGCGTGGAGTCTTACCCACTGGATCACTAGGGAAGTCCCCTGATTTCAATTCTTTGGGATAGGTACCCAGAAGTGGGATTGCTGGATCATACTGAACATCCATTTTAGTGTCACACAGAGCCGAGTTCAAGCCCTGATTCAGGCCATGCTACCTAAGCTGTGCATCCTTGGGCAAGTGCCTTCACCTCTCTGGGCCCAGTGTCTTCAGCTGTAAAACTGGAAAAAGTTTTGTGTCTCATGGGCTCCTAGGAGTATTAAGTCAGCTCATAGGTTTAATAGCACAGTGCCCGGCATTTGACTCAATATGTAGAAGCTGTTGTTATTATTACAACAGTCGGGTCATGGAGAGATGGCATGTAAGGTTCCAAGTGCATCAGGCGAAGTGAGTTCCAGGTAGAGAGAGCAGCATGTATAAAGGGCCCGAAGTAGGAGAGTGGATATAGTAGTGTGAGATGGGGTTGAGGGGGTCAGACCATGCAAGCTTGTGGATGACAGTGCAAAGCTTTATCCTGAGGGCAAGGGAGAATTATGAAGACAGAGGTCAGATTAGCTCATTAGATCCTGGAACTGAACAGGACCCTGTGGGGCTGCACCCATTTTTTTTTTTAATATTTATTTATTTGGCTACACCAGGTCTTAGTTGCGGCGTGCAGGATCTTTTAGTTGCGGCATGCGGGATCTTTAGTTGCGGCGTGTGAACTCTTAGTGGCAGCATGTGGGGTCTAGTTCCCTAACCAGGGAGCAAACCCTGGCCCCCTGCATTGGAAGTGTGGAGTCTTAGCCACTGGACCACCAGGGAAGTCCCTGTCCCCCATTTCTTGATTACAGGAAATAGGCTTCATTTAGCCTCTGTGACGTTCCCTGGGTTCCAACGGGCAGGTTCAAACAGTTGCTAATTAGGCAAGGGAGGGGATGCAGAGACAAGGGAGGAATAGTCAAGAAAGAATACTGCAGCCTTGGGGCAGGGTCCTGGCTCCCCCTCAAAGGATATACCTAACAGTCTCTTTGAGCTGTTTTGCAGGTACTGAAACCTCCACCAGGTGAAAGAAGCTAACTGCAGGCTGCCCACAAGCACGTAGACTCCGGAAATTGGAACCAGAGGTTGAGGATGCTGACTCCCACTTACCGTCACCACCAACCACTCAGAAGAATGTCCACGAGCTGACCACGCCCTCATTGAACCATTACGGTACAACTCGTCGCTATCCCCTCCAGGTCGGAACACACAGTTTTGAGGGCATTAGCCTACTGTGGCCCCTTTGCCTGGCAAAGCAATAAAGTGATTCTTTTCTGCTTCACCCAGAACTCAGTCTCTGAGATTGAATTTGGTGTCAGGGTGCAGAAGCTTGCATCTGGCATTAATCCATCTGGCAGGGAGGCAGAGTTTGGATGGGGGGTAAAGAGGGGAGACAGGGAGGCTCATTCAATCATCTAAACGAGTGGTAATGGGAGGCTGGCATAAAGTGCTGGCTTGGAAGATGGAGAGGCAATGAACACACATCTCAGACGATAAGAGGAATAGGAGTTGGCGAGACTTTGAACATGAGTGAGATGGAGGGGATGGAGGAGTGAAGACTTTTGGCTCAAAACTGGACAGATGGTGGAGGCATTTATGGATCTGGGGATGCTGGATGATCATAGGTCACTTGGAGACGTGGAATTTCCATGTGCCTTTGAAGTGACCACGTGGGGATGTTGAGTCAATCCTCTGGCTATGCTAGCTCTTTGGCTGAGATGGAAATGCAAAAGTTGGTGTATTTATGTACTGGGCGTTTGGGGCAAGGATGAGATCTCTTAGAAAAACAAGGAGAGAAGTAGCAGAAAAGAAGTTCTAAGATCAAGGGCTGAGGAATACCAATAAATCGTGTTTCAGTGGGAAGCCAGGTTGCACAGAAGCCTGAAAAGGAGCAGCCAGAGAGCAAAGAGGAAAATCAAGATTCCAAGGAATCTGTTTCTAGAAGGAAGTAGTGGTCAGTGATGTTCGATACTGCTGAGCATCAGATGAGATGAGAACTGAAAATATCTACCAGATTTTTAATCATCAGAACCACGGGTGGCTATATTCAGGGGTGTGGATGGATCAAGTTGTATCAGAGTGGCTTGAGAAATTAATAAAAGTGAAGAATCTGAAACTGCCTCTATAGATATTTTCTTGAAAAGAATATTTGGAAATAATTTCAAATTTAAAGAAAAGTTACACAAATTACAAAAGTACAAAGAATCCGTGTATATCCTTTACCCAGATTCACTAACTGTTAACAGTTTGCCCCGTTTGATTTATCATTTGCTCTCTCGCCTCTCTTGCCCCTGCTGTGTTGTGAATATAAGTTGCAAGTATTCTTTTATGGTGAGTCCGATGAGATCAGGATTATTAAGAAACAGAACCGGAGGAAACCACATCCCCAGAGGTTGGGGCAGTTCTAGGAAATTCCCAAAGGTAGTGCGCGTGGATTCAAGAAATGGCAGGAAGTTTCGGGGCATTTATCAAGGTGATTACATAGCAGGAAACATGGGAGCTAGCTGCATTAGCTTTTCCAGTTCTTCTGGCTCGAGTACTAAGCAGATCCCATGATATAATTTGTCCTTTGGCTAAATCAGTGGATAAAATATGTCCACATTACCAGCACTACTTTTCTGAGTCAAGTTATAGCAAATAGAACCAGGCAGGGAACTGGAATTTTCAAACAAAAGGTGAGCAGACAACTATTAAGAATCACCAGGCATGTGACCAAAATCAACACCGTGAAAGAGACATTTCAAACTCCACAAAAGCAGAAAAAAATCAACGCCTGGAAAAAGAAAAGAGCTAATAGAACAATCAAAAGACTCCAGAACAAGTTTAAATTATTTCCCTAGAAAGGCTTTATTTTATTTCCGATTAAATGATATTTAAATACTTCAATAATAAAATCTGTAAGGACACTCCCTCAAATTGGAGTCAATTCCAGAGAGATATGAAAGTTTAAAGATTAAATACCATTGCTCATTAAAGTTCAAAGATACTAAAGTGCAGAGGAATTGACTTACTGTTGTGAGATTAGAGAATATCTTTTCACTCACTCATTTATTTGTTCAACAAGTATTTACTGAAGGTTTTTAATGTACCAGCGATTTTTCTAGGTGTTGGGGACAGAGGGGAAAGAAGAGAGACTTGGGTTCTGCTCTCAGGCAGCTTATATTCTAGGTCAGGAGTCAGCAAAAACCACTAACTGTTTTTGTAAGCGAAGTTTTATTGGAACATGGCCATGATCATTTTTCATGTATTGTTTATAATTGTTTTCATGCTTCAAAGGCGGAGCTGAGTAGCTGTGGCAGAGACTGTATGACCTGTGAAGACTGAAATATTTAGTAGCTGGACTTTTACAGAAAATGTTGCTGATCTCTGTTCTAGATAACCCCCAATACAATCATTTTATATTGTATGAATACCGTATTAATCAGAGTTCTCCAGAGAAACAGAACCAATAGGATACCTATATATGTACAGAGAGATTTATTTTTTTTATTTTTTATTTTTTTTAAATTGTTCAAGTGTTTTTATTTTATTTATTTATTTTTGTGGTACGCGGGCCTCTCACTGTTGTGGCCTCTCCCGTTGCACAGCACAGGCTCCCGACGCGCAGGCTCAGAGGCCATAGCTCACGGGCTCAGCCGCTCCGCGGCATGTGGGATCTTCCCGGACCGGGACACAAACCCGTGTCCCCTGTATTGGCAGGCGGACTCTCAACCGCTGCACCACCAGGGAAGCCCCAGAGAGATTTATTTTAAGGAACTGGCTCACACTATTGTGGGATCTTGCAAGTCTGAAATCTACAGGGCGAGCCAGCAGGCTGGAGACCCAGGGAAGAATTGATGTAGTCTCAAATCCAAAGGCAGTCTGGAGGCAGAATTACTTCTTCCTCTGGGGGACCTCAGTCTTTTTCTCTTAAGGCTTCCACTGATGGAACAAGGCTCACCCACATTATGGAGGGCAATTTGCTTTATTCAGAGTCTGATGATTTAAATATTAATTGCATATAAAAAAACACCTTCGCAGCAACATTTAGATTCATGTTTGGCCAAATAGATGGGTACTGTGACCTAGCTAATTTGACACAAAATTAGCCATCACAAATGTTATGAAAGAAATATACAGGGGGATGTCTTAGAGAATATAGGAGGTCTACTTTCAAATGATGGCCAGGGCTATTTTTTAATCTTTATTTATTTTATAATATTTATTTATTTATTTGGCTCTGCCGGGTCTTAGTTGCGGCACACGGGATCTTTGATCTTCACTATAGCATGCAGGATCTTTAGTTGCGGCATGTGACCTCTTAGTTGCAGCATGTGGGATCTAGTTCCCTGACCAGGGATTGAACTTGGGCCCCCCGCATTTGGAGCGCAGAGTCTTAGCCACTGGACCACCATGAAAGTCCTGGCCAGGCCCATTTACTATTATAAATTTATTTATTTTATTTATTTTTATTTTTGGACGCACTGAGTCTTTGCTGCTGTGCACGGGCTTTCTCTAGTTGCGGCGAGCGGGGGCTATCTTTGTTGCAGTGTACGGGCTTCTCATTGTGGTGGCTTCTCTTGCTGTGGAACACAGGCCCTAGGCTCGTAGTTGTGGCTTATGGGCTCTAGAGTGCAGGCTCAGTAGTTGTAGCGCACGGGCTTAGTTGCTCCGCGGCATGTGGGGTCCTCCCAGACCAGGGCTTGAACCCGTGTCCTCTGCATTGGCAGGTGGATTCTTAACCACTGTGCCACCAGGGAAGCCCAGGCTATTTACTTTTAGAAGGCAACAGATAAGCTGGGATTCAAGAGGTGACAAATATCCAGCTATGGGAATATCTGGGGGGAAAACATTCCAGGTAAAGGGGACAGTAAGTGCAAATGTCCTGAGGTGGGAACGAGCCAGATGCATTTGAGGTCCAGAAAGAGCAGTGTGGTGGACAGTGGTAGGGAATGATACTGGCGATATTATGAGGGCATCATGTGTAGATTTAGGGGTTTGGACATTTTTCTACCTTCAGTATAAAGCCAGTGCAGGGTTTTAAGCTAGGATCATGGTGGGAAAATTGTAAACAGGAACATGATTGAGAGGCTGGTGGAGGCCCCTAGGGGAAAGATCTTGTTTGCTTGGGTGGTGGTTGTGGAACTAGATAGAAGTGGGGAAACGTGGCTTTACTAACTGAGATTTGGTGCATTTTCAATGACCTTAAGCAACTTTCCCTTACCCCAAGAGAGAAACACCAGCTCCTCACTGCAGTCCATAAGATCCTGCACAACTTCCCCCATCACCTCTGTGACCTCATCTTCTCCCACTCACCCCCTCACTCTGTTTCAGGCACAGTTGGCTTCCTAGCTGTTCCTATATATGCCAGATACAGTCCTGTCTCAGGGCCTTTGCTCTGGCTGTTCCTTCTGCCTGGAAATCTCCTCTCCCAGATCTCCCCATGTAGGTTCCTTTGCATCTTTCAGTGCTCAGCTCCAAAGCCATCTCCTTACCTGATACCCCATTTAAAAAAGCTTCCTCCATCAATTCACTGTTTATTATTGACCCTCTTTTTTTAAAAAATATTTATCTATCTATTTATTTATTTATTTGGCTGCACTGGGTCTTTATTGCAGCATGTGGGCATCTCTCTAGTTGTGGGGTGCAGGCTCTAGAGTGTATGGGCTTAGTTTCCCTGCGGCATGTGGGACCTTAGTTCCCCCACCAGGGATCAAACCCATGTACCCTGCATTGGAAGGAGAATTCTTAACCAGTGGAAAACCAGGGAAGACCCAACTGACGCTCTTTTATTTTCTTTGTAGTGTGTACCAGTTATGCAATGCTGCATAACAAATTCCTCCAAACTTAGTGGCACAAAACAGTAACGACTTTCTTATGATCATGAATTCAGTGGATCAGGGATCAGGGCAGGGTACAGTGGGAATGATTTATTTTCTTCTCCACAATGCCTAGGGTCCAGCTGGGAAGATTCAAGTAGATGGAGGTGGAGGTGTCTTGAATAACTGGGAGCTGGAATCATCTGGAAGCTTGCTCACTCACAGGTGTTTCACCTGAGATGGATGGCGTGAAAGCTCAGCTCAGCTGGACTATCAAATGATGTACCTACCCTTGTCTTGTCTACGTTGCTTGGGCTTCTCACTGCATGGCAGGCTCATATGGCAGCTGGATTCCAAGAGACAGGAAGTAGAGGCTTCCAGGACAGTTCAACACTATACCCAAGAGTCACTTTGTCACCTGCAGTTGGGGTAACCTTTCTGAGGGCCCACCTAGATCCAAAGAGGTAGAGAAATTGATTTTGGAGGGGCAAATTCCACTTGCAGAAAGGCCCGTTGGGATGGGAGATGTTATGGCAGTCATCTTTGGAACATACCATCTTCCATGCTACCTTGAAGCCTTGTTAGGAAGATTTAATGATATGATGCCTCTTAAGTACCTAGAGAAGACTTCTTGTTCCAGGAAAGGGTGTGTAGTATGAGGTTCCAATAAGCAGGATGAGGTTCAGACCAGAAAGACCCACTTTTTTTTTTTTTGTGGTACACGGGCCTCTCACTGTTGTGGCCTCTCCCATTGTGGAGCACAGGCTCTGGACACGCAGGCTCAGTGGCTATGGCTCACGGGCCCAGCTGCTCCGCGGCATGTGGGATCTTCCCGGACCGGGGCATGAACCCATGTCCCCTGCATCGGCAGGCGGACTCTCAACCACTGTGCCACCAGGGAAGCCCTCATTTTATTTTATTTTTTTTTCAGAAAGACCCACTTTTGACTTGCTAGATTCTAAGCTCCATGAAGGCAAGAGTTTATGTTCATTGAAGTTCATTGATAAATCCCAGGCATCAAGAACAGTGCCTGATGCATGTAGGTGCTCAATAAATATGGGTGAGTAAGGAGAAAACACACAGACTTGGGCATTTCAGGGAACAACCTTAGAGAAAGCAAATTAGAGACTTTCAGCACGCAGGCTAGATTTGCAGGATTGAGATAAGGTATACAATCTTAAAAATTCCCTATAAGAGGGAACAAGAAGTGTGGAGTGGGTGCATCTATGGAAAAGTTCTGAGATAGCCCAGGAATCCCTAACTGGACTGACTGGTGAGGGTATTTGTCTCCCAAAGCCAGTCGGTAAAGACTGGAGGAAGTGACTACTCCTTCAAATGTGAAGACAGCAATGCAAGACTTCAAGGAACATGAAAATTCAAGGCAACTAGACATCACAAAAGGGATACAATAATTTTTCAGTAACTGACCCGAAGGAGATCTATGAATTGCCTAACAAATAATTTGAAGAAATGTTTTTAGGAAGCTCAGTGGGGCTCAAGAGCACACAGGTAGACAACTCAATGAAATCAGGAAAGCAATATGTGAACAAAAGGAGAAGTTCAACAGAAGTAGAAATCATTAAAAAAAAAAACAAGCAAACAGAAATTCTGGGGCTGCAGAGTACAATGAATGAAATTTAAAAAACTGAAGTAGAGACCAGCAACATCAGACTTGATCAAGCAGAAGAAAGATTCTGTGAACTAGAAGACAGGCCATTTGAAATTAACCAGTCAGAAGAGAAAAAAGAAAAAAGTAATAAAAAAGAGTGAAGAAACCTTACCTGAAGTACAGGATACCATCAAGCAAAACAGTTTATGCATTCTGGTAGTCCCTGAAGGAGGAGAGAGGAAAAATAGGGCAGAAAGATTATTTAAAGAAATAATGGCTGAAAACGTCCCAAATCTGGAGATGGATATAGACATCCAGGTACATGAAGCTCAAGGATTCTCAAACAGATTTGACCCAAAGAGGTTTTCATGAGACATATTATAATCAAACGCTTAAAAATCAATGACAAAGAGAATTTTGAAAGCAGCAAGAGAGAAGAAACTCATCACATACAAGGGAAACCCCATAAGGCTATCAGCAGATTTTTCAGTAGAAACCTTGCAGTCCAGGAGACAATGGGATGATAGAGTCAACGTGCTGAAAGAAAAGACTTGCCAAACAAGAATACTTCACCTGGCAAAGCTGCCTTTTAGTCATGAGAGATAAAGACTTTCCCAGACAAGCAAAAGCTGAGGGAGTTCATCACCACTATACCTGCCTTACCAGAAATACTAAAAGGAGTTTTTCAAGCAGAAGTGAAAGGGTAATAATTAGTAACATGAAAACATGGAAGTATAAAACTCATTGGCAAAGTAGACAGTCACGTTATCTTCGGACACATCTTGCTCACAAAACCACAAAATAATTCAAGGTAAAGCACAAATGCTCACAGACACAGTTCAAAGCTATGGTGGCTTGATGCTGAGCTGCTCAGTGTAGTTCCTGGAGAAGGAGCTTGGTGGTAATATTCTCACAGCTCAGGATGTACACTGTCTCTATAACTGCTCTCTGCAAAATAAATGCTGAGTACTATTTTCGTTTTTTTTTTTTTTTGTACGAGTAAAACTCCTCTTTGAATTTCTTTCAGTTAGTGAAAGCAGGTCTAATGTAGGTTTTTCATAAAGATGAAGTGGCATAAAGTGAACTTTCAAAAAGCAAGGGATACCTGTGTTCTGAATTTGACAGTGTACTTTACAGTTTACTTACTAGATTACCAGATTAGTATAAGATGATACAACTCAGGAACAGCCAGATGGAAGAGATGCACAGGGCAAGGTATGAAGGGGGGCTGAGCTAAGCTGTCTCCAGGTATGCCACCCTCCCAGCACCTCCACGTGTTCACCAATCTGCAAGTTCTCCAAATCCCTTCCATCAGAGTTTTTTATTTTTTATTTAAAAAATAAAAATAAATAAATTTATTTATTTTTGCCTGCATTGGGGCTTTCTCTAGTAGTGGCAAGTGGGGGCTACTCTTCGTTGCAGTGCATGGGCTTCTCACTGTGGTGGCTTCTCTTGTTGTGGAGCACGGGCTCTAGGCACACGGGCTTCAGTAGTTGTGGCATGTGGGCTCAGTAGTTGTGGCGCACGGGCTTAGTTGCTCCGCGGCATGTGGGATCTTCCCGGACCAGGGCTCGAACCCATGTCCCCTGCATTGGCAGACGGATTCTTAACCACTGTGCCACCAGGGAAGCCCCCATCAGAGTTTTTTAAATGGAGGCTTCATTATATAGGCATGACTGATTAAGTCATTGGCCAATAGCGACTAACTCAATCTCCAGCTCCTCTCCCCTCCCCAGAGGTTGGAAGAGGGGTGAGGCTGAAACTTGCAAGCCTCTAATCATGTGGTTGGGTCCCCTGGCAACCAGTACCCCATCCTTAGGGGCTTTCCAAAAGTCACCTCATTACTATAAATTCAGGTGTGGTTGAGTTTAAAAAGGGGCTTATTCTGAATAACAAAAGATGCTTCTCTCAACCCAATCACTCAGGAAATCACAAGGATTTTAGGAGCTCTGTGCCAGGGACTGGGGACCAAGACCAAATATATATTTCTTTATATTGTTGCAGGAAGGGGCGCCCCTTCCAGGGCCTGAGAGTGGGCTCTTGTCTAACACTCAGAAATGAATTGTTTGAGGAGATACACATGCTGACAAAGAAAGAGACTTTATCGGGAAGGGGCGCCCGGGTGGAGAGCAGCAGGGTAAGAGAACCCAGGAGAACTGCTCTGCCACATGGCTCGCAGTCTCTGGTTTTATAGTAATTGGGTTAGTTTCCAGGTTGTCTCTGGCCAATCATTCTGACCCAGGGTCCTTCCTGGTGACGCTCAGCTAAGATGGATTCCAGTGAGGATTCTGGGAGGTTGGCAGGACATATGGACTAGCGTCTCCTCTCTCCTTTTGACCTTTCTTGAATTCTTCCGGTTGGTGGTAGCTTGTTAGTTCCACGTCCTTACCAGGACCTCCTGTTGTAAAATAACTCATGCAAATGGCTACTATCTTTCCTCACCAGGGCAGGCAGTTTTGGTCAGTGTTTCCCCTAACAACTCCCCCCTGAGAGACTTTATACTGAAGATACGTCTTGGGAATCGGAACGCAAGTCTTTCTTCTGTAACTACTTCCTGCTGAGTGTGGGTGTAGTCCTGCCTAGTAGAGTAGAAGTCTCTCTCCACCTGATCTAAATCGAGGTATTCTGTGCTTGAAGCCGGCATTCACCCTCATAGTAACAACAATTTGGCCTGAAACTGTTGGACCCTGTCAGAGATGAAACAGACAGGGGCCAAACAGGGGGCCTAACAGGATGGTCATCACCGGGCCCAGAAAAGGAAGGCAAAATTTGTGGTGAGAGCTGCAGGATGTGTGACTTTCTTCTGATTGGTTGCTGGTGAGGTGACAGGGTGGTGCTCCAGGGATCTTGCCCTCAGCCTGAAGTTACCATCCTCCACCTGGGTGGGGGCCCCAGTTCTGCAGAAGAACTCAAAGGTACTGTTATGCATACTCTTGCTCCAAGGCTGCACTACCATTTGACTATTCCTCCCCTGTATTTGCATCCCTTCCCTTCTCTGATTAGCAACTGTTTGAATCTGCCCTTTGGAACTCAGGGAAGCGCAAGGAGGCTGAATGAAGTCTGTATCCTACAAACAAGAAACAGGGGACAAAGAAAGGATTTATATCCTGGAGCCTCACAGAGTCCTGCTCAGTTTTAATTCAGGAAACTGGGTGACAATAGCTCTGGCAACTTCCTGCTAAAATGGGGCATAGTCCCGCCTCAATTTGGAGAACAGACACTGAATTGGACATATTTCTGCCTTGATCTGAGTTTAGTATGATTAAAATCTCAATCCCTTGGTCCGCCATGTTGGTGTAAGCATAAGCCTTGAAACTCAGTCTGGACCTTGCACCTTGGGGAGACTGGTACCCAGGTAGCCAGTTGTTGACTTTAAGTAGATTTTAACTTCCAATGTGGTATTAACATATACGTAACAGGAGCTACTGACCACTATATGTCTCCTCCTTCTGTTAATATCTGATCTAAAGCAATTTCATTTTCTAAAAATTTAATAGTTCCAAGAGGATACCCTGAAACCATAAAGTTGCAGCCACCAGCTGCCAGCAGACATTGTTTTGAGAATGGCTGGTGACATCTCAAGTCTGACACAGCTCAGAAAACTCAAGTTCTTAGCAATACAAGACTTGTTGGAAATCACGTCCACAATGCCACCTAGTATTAACCTTGGATGTCTGAACCACAGCTACTCCATGTGTCTTTCAATTACATTTCTCTCCTTAATGGCCAAAGCAGATGTCACTGTTAATGATTTTAGTGCTTCTCTAGATATGAGAAGATGCAAGAATTTGGGCTCATAAAATCTTCTCCTGAAAGTATCTAACTGTCTGAAGGCCTGTTCTGCCAGTTTTTTTCCCAGAGCACAGAGTGCCTCATTCCTGATCTCCACCCAGAACTCCTTTCAGGTGGTGTTGAAGGTCAGTGGCTGCTGGCCTAATCCTTGCAGAGGCAGATGGCAGTGCCAATTTTCAGTTGGCAGGGGCCCTTCAGGGTCATAAATTCGACCATGGTTTGGGGTTACTTCATGACCATTTCATCCCACGGTGCTAGGAATTCTCATTTCTAGGTCTGGTGAAGATTTCACTGAGAGGCCACTCAGTGTGCTATTACAGGACTAGGCATTACAAGTAGCAAAAAGTCTCTGGACCACTTGTCTTACTATTCTCTTAGGGTCCAGGAAAATATTCCCTCTTGCTTCTTCCCATATCTAGAGTTATACTATTACCATAATTGATCTTATATGGAATTATATATCATCACTTTATCAGAGACTCAGTTACACATTTGGTAATGCAAGAAACAACAATTTTGTAAAACAGACAATATAAAAAATAATAGAGCTAGCAGTATTAGTAAAGTCATAAGTCAGAATTTAAGTCAAGAACTTCCATCAGGTGAAGCCCAGTATATCCCAGGTCATCTGACTTCATCTGTTCTGTACCAATCCTGATCTTTCAGGGAAATTATACACTGGGACTGTCCATAAGGCACCCAGCCCCGTTTCCTAGTGTTGCTAGACTGGTTATCCTTACTATGATTAAATTGTTCCCAACATAGAGGAGCCTTTAAACTTCAATGACCATAGCCTGGTGTTAACTCCATAAATCCATCCCATAATTGTGGGAGGTTTTATTCCTTGGCTGAAATTGTTCTTGTTGCTCTGATTGAACTTGAGTAATAGAGGAAAATTCATATTTACGGCCAGGGTCAGAGCAGGCATTAGTAATTGGCCAGGTGAGGGGATCCCAACTAATATCAATAGTGACCTGAACATAATTATAATTCTTCTTTTAAAATAAATTTCCTAAGGGCCAACCGATGAGAGCCTTGGAGTGGAGAAATCCACTCAGGTAAACCAGAAGTACTAGACACAGGTAATTGGCCATAGACCCAACAATTGGATTGATTTTTTTTTTCTTTTTTACTGTGGGTTTGTCGTATATGGCCTTTATTATGTTGAGGGAGGTTCCCTCTATGCCCACTTTCTGGAGACTTTTTATCATAAATGGGTGTTGAGTTTTGTCAAAAGCTTTTTCTGCATCTATTGAGATGAGCATATGGTTTTTATTCATCAGTTTGATAATATGGTGAATCACATTGATTGATTTGTGTATATTGAAGAACCCTTGGATCCCTGGGATAAATCCCACTGGATCATGGTGTATGATCCTTTAAATGTGTTGTTGGATTCTGTTTGCTAGTATTTTGTTGAGGATTTTTGCATCTATATTCAACAGTGATATTGGTCTGTAATTTTCTTTTTTTGTAGTATCTTTGTCTGGTTTTGGTATCAGGGTGATGGTGGCCTCATAGAATGAGTTTGGGAGTGTTCCTTCCTCTGCAATTTTTTGGAAGAGTTTGAGAAGGATGGGTGTTAGCTCTTCTCTAAATATTTGATAGAATTCGCCTGTGAAGCCATCTGGTCCTGGACTTTTGTTTGTTGGAAGATTTTTAATCACAGTTTCAATTTCAGTGCTTGTGATTGGTCAGTTCATATTTTCTATTTCTTCCTGGTTTAGTCTTGGAAGGTTATACCTTTCTAAGAATTTGTCCATTTCTTCTAGGTTGTCCATTTTATTGGCATAGAGTTGCTTGTAGTAGTCTCTTAGGATGCTTTGTATTTCTGCAGTGTCTGTTGTAACTTCTCCTTTTTCATTTCTAATTTTATTGATTTGAGTCCTCTTTTTCTTGATGAGTCTGGCTAATGGTTTATCAATTTTGTTTATCTTCTTAAGGAACCAGCTTTTAGTTTTATTGATCTTTGCTGTTGTTTTCTTTGTTTCTATTTCATTTATTTCTGTTCTGATCTTTATGACTTCTTTCCTTCTGCTAACTTTGGGTTTTGTTTGTTCTTCTTTCTCTAGTTCCTTTAGGTGTAAGGTTAGATTGTTTATTTGAGATTTTTCTTGTTTCTTGAGGTAGGCTTGTATAGCTATAAACTTCCCTCTTAGAACTGCTTATGCTGCATCCCATAGGTTTTGGATTGTCGTGTTTTCATTGTCATTTGTCTCTAAGTATTTTTTGATTTCTTCAGTGATCTCTTGGTTATTTAGTAACGTATTGTTTAGCCTCCATGTGTTTGTGTTTTTTACATTTTTCTCCCTGTAATTCATTTCTAATCTCATAGCATTGTGGTCAGAAAAGATGCTTGATATGATTTTCAATTTTCTTAAATTTACTGAGGCTTGATTTGTGACCCAAGATGTGATCTATCCTGGAAAATGTTCCGTGTGCACTTGAGAATAAAGTGTAATCTGCTGTTTTTGGATGGAATGTCCTATAAATATCAGTTAAATCTATCTGGTCTATTGTGTCATTTAAAGCTTCTGTTTCCTTATTTATTTTCATTTTGGATGATCTGTCCATTGGTGTAAGTGAGGTGTTAAAGTCCCCCATTATTATTGTGTTACTGTCGATTTCCTCTTTTATAACTGTTAGTAGTTGCCTTATGTATTGAGGTGATCCTATGTTGGGTGCATATATATTTATAATTGCTATATCTTCTTCTTGGATTGATCCCTTGATCATTATGTAGTGTTCTTCCTTGTCTCTTGTAACATTCTTTATTTTAAAGTCTATTTTATCTGATATGAGTATCGCTACTCCAGCTTTCTTTTGATTTCCATTTGCATGGAATATCTTTTTCCATCCCCTCACTTTCACTCTGTATGTGTCCCTAGGTCTGAAGTGGGTCCCTTGTTGACAGCATATATATGGGTCTTGTTTTTGCATCCATTCAGCAAGCCTGTGCCTTTTGGTTGGAGCATTTAATCCATTCACGTTTAAGGTAATTATCGATATGTATGTCCCTATGACCATTTTCTTGATTGTTTTGGGTTTGTTTTTGTAGGTCCTTTTCTTCTCTTGTGTTTCCCACTTAGAGAAGTTCCTTTAGCGTTTGTTGTAGAGCTGGTTTGGTGGTGCTGAATTCTCTTAGCTTTTGCTTGTCTGTAAAGCTTTTGATTTCTCCATCTAATCTGAATGAGATCCTTGCCGGGTAGAGTAATCTTGATTTTAGGTTCTTCCCTTTCATCACTTTAAAGTATATCATGCCACTCCTTTCTGGCTTGCAGAGTTTCTGCTGAGAAATCAGCTGTTAACCTTATGGGAGTTCCCTTGTATGTTATTTGTTGTTTTTCCCCTTGCTGCTTTCAATAATTTGTTTTTGTCTTAATTTTTGCCAATTTGATTACTATGTGTCTCGGTGTGTTCTCCTTGGGTTTATCCTGTATGGGACTCTCTGCGCTTCCTGGACTTGGGTGGCTATTTCCTTTCCCATGTTAGGGAAGTTTTCAACTATAATCTCTTCAAATATTTTCTCAGGTCCTTTCTCTGTCTCTTCTCCTTCTGGGACACCTAAGTTGCGTTTAATGTTGTCCCAGCGTTCTCTTAGGCTGTCTTCATTTCTTTTCATTCTTTTTTCTTTATTCTGTTCCACAGCAGTGAATTCCACCATTCTGTCTTCCAGGTCACTTATCCGTTCTTCTGCCTCAGTTATTGTGCTATTGATTCCTTCTAGTGTAGTTTTCATTTCAGTTATTGTATTGTTCATCTCTGTTTGTTTTTTCTTTAATTCTTCTTGGTCTTTGTTAAACATTTCTTGCATCTTCTCGATCTTTGCCAATTTGATTACTATGTGTTTGATTACTATTCTTTTCCCGAGGTCCTGGATCATCTTCACTATCATTATTCTGAATTCTTTTTCTGGAAGGTTGCCTATCTCCACTTCATTTAGTTGTTGTTCTGGGGTTTTATCTTGTTCCTTCATCTGGTACATAGCCCTCTGCCTTTTCATCTTGTCTATCTTTCTGTGAATGTGGTTTTTGTTCCACAGGCTGCAGGATTGTAGTTCTTCTTGCTTCCGCTGTCTGCCCTCTGGTGGATGAGGCTCTCTAGTGGATTGATTTTTAAAATTAGCATAGGATTGAGCCCATGATAGAAAACATTTAACTCATATTCAAAGTTCCAAGAAGTCAAGAAAGCATTATCAATGATCACACGAGTCAGGTCCAGCATCTTATGTAAACTGTCTACTTCTGATATTGTCTTCTTCTCGTCTTGGTGTGAATGTAGTTTCTCCTCCGTTTGAGCATTGTTTTAAGGTGATTTTGAGGTCAGCCATCCTCTCTATAGGCCAGGCCAGTGCAGAGGCCCTTTGTGAGTGGAAATTAATCCAAGAGTCAATTCCCTTCAGTTTCACTGTGCATAACCTAGTTAAGAGTACCTGATAAGGATCCTTCCATCCAGGTTGGAGATAGTCTTTTAAATTATGTCTTTTCCATAATCCCTGGTTGCAGGTGGTGAAGCATCTGATCTTCATTCAAAGACAGATTACTGAGATAAGCTTCAGAAACAAACTTAGAGTGTCCTTTTAACAATTCAATTAAACTTTACATTAATATAATGTATCAGCAAGGAACTATTTGGGACGTGAGTCTTAGTAAATACAGACTTCCATTAACAAAACTGGAATTTAATGTTCACTGAAACAGAATCTTTTTCTCTCTAAAATTACCCTGATTTTTACCAAATATAACCAGATCAAGACTAGTTTGTTTGCAAAATAAATCTGGTCTCAATAAGCTTGGCCTGATGATTTATATAACTGTAATTGATCATACAGACTTTTTTGTTTGCTGAGATTTTTATAAGGTGTCTCAGACTGAACTTTCAAAAGACCTCTCAGGGCTAGGAAAGTCACACCAAGGGCTTATCACAGATTTTTGCCTAACAGATTTAGGTGAATTCCTCGCTTTTCAAGGTCCCCAAAATACCTTGAGATTTCTGTACCTGTTAGCAAGGTAGCTTTCCTAATTTATCTGATAAAGTTGCTGGGAATTTAAGAGCTTCCAATCTCTGGAGGGAGCAGTTAGAGAGAAAAGATAAATGTTTCAATTCTGCTTACAAAGATATAATTAACCAAATTACTGTAAGTCATAATTAGTTTGAGGGAAATCACATCTGGAAATCACAGATTTAAACCAGTAAAATTTCAGATAGAAACCATAAAAATTATAACCATATTCACCAGTTCACTCAGTCCCACGTAATTAATCCTTTTTGATAACTTTTCATGAAGCCATTGTAAGGTCGGATCTTAACAAACGGCACCACGAAACAGACGAAAGCTTCAAGTGAGCTTTATTAGGGAGCGCTCCCGGGCGAGGTTCACTGCTCCGAGAGAAAGGGGGCCAGAGAAGTCGCGCCCGGGCGAGGGTTGGGCAAGATTTTATAGGGGAAGAAGGGAAAGGGGTGTGGTGAATCTGGGAGGGCGCAGGGTATTCCTTATTTGGTGGTCTTTTCGGGTATCCTGGGGGACCGTTAGTCCTGCCCCTCGAAAGGCGGGAAGGCTGGGCTGGTTTCAAAGTCCCCAGGTCAGTTCCTGGAACTGGGTGGTCCGGAATGTCGCCAGGGCAGTTTCTGGAACTGGGTGGTCCGGAGAATTTCGTTCTTGCAACCTGTGAATCTGATTGTGTTCCCCTGCCTCGGGCCAGTTGGCCTTACAGCCATCAGGTTTTTCCTTTAAGATTCTTTAATTTCTTACCCAATTCAGCATTATGGTCTGAGAGTCAGAAAGTTGTATTTATCCAAAAGTCCTTTCTATAAATCTTGAAGAGGAAGCATTTTTGTAAAGGCATCAGATTAAAACTATAACCGTCTATAATGACAAGAGACTTAAGAAGGCATGTTTAAAATCTGACTACAATGCAATTGACAAAGAAACTTCGTTACTGCTGTGACATACAACACTTTCAGATAATAACTAGAATTATGACTAATAACATTTTACCAGGACGTGTCAGATTTTTAGAAATTCCATATAATTTCTAGAATATCTATATTAGTTAACATTTACCATACAATATAACCTAAGAAGATTTATTACTCATTTGACAATACTTCCCACGTAATTTAACATACCAATTGAACTTAATTAGTTTAATTATTTCCCTTTGGGTTGTTTCAGGGGCCCTTTGAAGCATCCCAAAGTTAGGCAGAGGTCAAAGAAACTTCATTACACTTTGATATGGGAAGTTTTGTCAAAAAAATATCAAAAGGGTTTAAAGCGGTCAGATAGGATCATAGGTCACTCTGAAACAATAGTTATTCACTTAGCCAAAGTGACAGTAAATGATTTCAAAGGCAAATATAGAACAGGTCACTTAAAAGGTAAAGAAACTTAAAATCTGTTATCAGAGGCAGCTCAACATTTTAAGAAAACTTGTCTTCTTAACAAAGATTAAAGCCAAATTCAAGTTTTACACCAGCTTGCTTTTAAAATTCATTTACTCTATTAAATTTATACTTATCATTATTCTATTAAATTTAAGCTTAGTCAATCCTAACCATGCACAAAACTCTTTTCTCGGGGTTCACTTTCCACAAACGTTTCATCACTTAACTTATTTTAGCACAACTCTAATTTCAAGTTGTCGAATATCTGGAGAGATTATTCTTAAGTAGACATTCCTAAAATATAAATGTACCTAAAAAGTTCACCCACACGCAAGAGGGAAGAGATATGGGAACATATGTATATGTATAACTGATTCACTTTGTTATAAAGCAGAAACTAACACACCATTGTAAAGTAATTATACCCCAATAAAGATGTTAAAAAAAAAAAAAGTTCACCCAAAGCTCTTATCTCATTTGCATTTTCTTTCCTTAAAAGTTTCTTCACATCGAGTTACTTTCCTTGCTGACAAATTTGTAACAGATGTAACAGGATTTTATTTAGCTTATGTTAAACTGAGGCAAAATGAAAGTATTATACTTAATGTTGATGACTCAAAGGCATGTTTATGTTAATTAGATCAACAAACAAGCATTCATACCAGGTCTTAATTGAATGCTGAATATGTTCCAGTTCATGTGAACCTGAAATTCATTTAGCTTAATTTCTCTTGTATTTAGAATTGTTCGATTTGTAAGTGCTTACTTTTCTTTAAGGCAATTAAATAGAGCTCATTTACAAATTAACCTCAGCAGTACTATCCAAAGACAAAGATACATACTGAGACATACATCTACCCAGACAGACACAACGAGAGATCTAGCTTCGTTTTCTAAACTTAGTCATGAATCAGATATCACAATATAAAACTCACTAATTTAGAAATAACAGTTGGAATAAGAAAAAATTTAAAAGGCTTCTTCCCGTTTTTTTCCTCAGTTTCAGGAATTAGAGATGGTCTAGATGAGATAAGTGTTCCTGAGAGTCCTGGTCTCAAGGCACAGGGAGAGAAAAGCAAGTTCTCCTAGAAGGACTTGTTCCCTCAGGGTCAGAATTCTGAAAAGACATTTTATCAAGCTTGCTTTTTCTAACTGTATATGGAAAAAAAAAAAAAAAGAACCAGTTTTGGAATTTTCAAGAGTTTTTCCTAAAACAATTTTCACTGGAGTCCAAAGGATATGGTGGCTACACAATGTTATAATAAAATATTATCTCTTTCTTAGTTATGGGCTCACAGTTAGAATCTTTCTAGTCAGACAGAATTTGCTCAAGAGGGCTCCACGGTGGAACAGAACCAGAGTTTTTCATTTCACAAGGCAGAATGGCCAACACAAATCACAACACAGAACACAAAGAATAAAACACACAGGCGTGGCCGTCCTAATCAGACACTCGCTTAAATACAAGATTGCAATCTCTCAAAAAAACCTCCTACAGAGATACAACCAAGTACTAACAAACAGAGTAAATGGAGCTATCTTGGGTCTTCAAAGATTTCTAAGGGAGGAAAGGAGGCCAAGTTGAAAGAGGAGGGGAAGGATGGGGGACGTAGGGGTGGCCTTACGAACGTCTCCTGCCACCTGCAGACGCCCAGGCATTACAGAACTGTCCCCTGGGCTTCTAGGAAAGGAGGATAGGAACTCAGCCCTACCAGAAACCAGAAACTAGATACCAGATACGGTACCAGATACCAGATCGGAATTAGTTCTTTGCCGACGAGGTGATCAGGCTCTGACTCTCAGGTCAGGCTGGGACCCTCCAACCAGACTCCAGCATCCAGCCAGGACAGAAGAAACAAAGGGTAGGATAGGAGGGGTTGAAAAGAGGAAAGGGAGAGGGAAAGGGAAAGAGAGTCAATAAAGTCTCTTGCTCCTTACTTGGTTGGGGCACTCTGGTCAGTCGTCCACATCAGGAGGAGACCAGGGGGACAAAGGGTCTCGGTTGCGGCCACTGGGTCTGGTCCGTTGGCGGGCGAGCTGGTCCCCAAGTACTCTGAGTGGTCAGGATGTTAGTCGTAGTGAAGAAGGGGCCCCACCAGAGCCGCCATTTGTTGCAGGAAGGGGACACCTTCCAGGGCCCGAGAGCGGGCTCTCGTCTAACGCTCGGAAATGAATTGTCCAAGGACACACATGTGCCGACAAAGCAAGAGACCTTATTGGGATAGGTGCGCCCCGGGGGGGAGAGCAGTAGGGTAAGGGAACCCCGGAGGACTGCTCTGCCACCTGGCTTGCAGTCTCGGGTTTGATGGTGACGGGGTTAGTTGCCAGGTTGCCTCTGGCCAATCACTCTCACTCAGGGTGTTTCCTGGTGGTGCGTGCATCGCTCCGCCAAGATGGATTCCAGCGAGGATTCTGGGAGTTTTGTAGGACATATGGACTGGTGTCTTGTATCCTCTCTCCTTTTGACCTTTCTTGAATTCTTCCAGTTAGTGGTAGCTTGTTAGTTCCACGTTCCTTACCAGGACCTCCTGTGGTAAGATAACTCAGGCAAGTGGCTACTATCTTGGCTGGCCAGGGTGGGTGGTTTTGGTCAGTGTCTCCCCTAACAATATCACAATATCACATTTCCCATTTAGGCCCAACTCCAATGCCATCATGATGGGGGTTAAGCCTGCATTATATGAATGGGGGGTGGGGAGGGAGGACGCACATTCAGTTCATAACAAGGGTTTTTTCTTTTTTACCTGCTGGTTCTTTTTTTTTTCCTGTTGGTTCTTCTTTTCCTTTTGGTTCTTTTAACAAGCAGTTCTAGTGTTCTACAAGCCCAGCTGCCTATGATTTCTGGCATTCATTTATTATTTCTCTCTCTGTGAATTCTCCATTCTGTTTCTCATGCCTGAGCATAGCTTTGGGGGCCGCTCGACTTCCAATTTGTTAGCAGAAAAATGTTTTAACTGCTACTCGAGAGAACTGGCTAGTGCATGTGAGATAAATTCTCTTAATCACAAAACCCAAATCACAGGGTCTTAAAAATTGAGATATAATTTACATAATTACAAGTAAAGCTCAAAGAGCATTGACAAATGCCTTTACCTGTGTAACCCACATTCTTTTTGTTAACGAATTGGTCACCCGGACCAGTGCCAGGTCCTAGCCTAAACTCCTTTTCGGTTCTTGTATGGGCTTTTCCAGTTGTCATAACAATTGTCAACTGTCATGGTGCTGGTGGGTGTGTCATTTGCATACTAATGTATCACAGTGAGCGCATAGGAGGTTCAAGGTCTACTAGAAGTCAAATCTTCTGACATCTTGGGCCTAGCTGGTTCTAACCAGTGCTTGTTTCTCTATTTGCAGCTGCCTCTTGAAACTTAGACAAGAGCAACTGGTTTCCGTTGGAGGAAGGGGCAAAGGTGTAATTCTGGGACAACAGGCTTGGTAACACTTTCCCCATTTAGATCATTTCCATCAGTCCAGAAATTTCCTTATGTGCCCCTCCCAAGTCAATATCCCCAGTTGTAATCAATGTTCTGATATCTATTACAATCCATAAACATTGTCTATTTTTTTTTTTTTAAATGGGATCTTAGTTCCCCAACCAGGGATTGAACCCAGGCCCCCTGCAGTGGAAGCGTGGAGTCCTAACCACTGGACCGCCAGGGAAGTCCCGACATTGTCTATTCTTGAACTTCTGATAATGTGGAGATATATAGTGTGTATTTTTTTTTTTTTTTTTGGTCTGGCTTCTGTCACTGAAAATAATGTTTCTGAGGTTCATCCAAGTTCTGTGTAGCTGTAGTTCATTCTTTTTTTAAAAACTGTCAAATAACATTTCATTATATGAATGGAGCGCAGTCTGTTTACGCACTCCCCGGGTGATGGGCATTTGCGTTGTTTCCCATTTTTGCATATTATAAGTAAAACTGCTACAAAACTTGTTGAGCAAGTGTCTGCGAACACATGTTCATTTCTTTCAGGGAAATACCTAGAAGTGGAATTATCGGTGATAGGGTTAAGGTAAATTAATTTTATGAGACCAAAATAGAAACAAAAACTTGAAAACACATACATACATTTGTACGTCAGTTAAAGAAATGTTGGCACCCATGTGTTACTATTTTTATGCAACCACGTGAATGATTTGTGACATCCCTTCTCATTTAATAAAAAAAGTTTCATTCTGGTAATATACGCATAATATTTATTATCTTAACCATTTTAAAGTGTACAGTCCAGTGGTGTTAAGTTCATTCATCTTGTTGTACAACCATTACCATCACCCATCTCCAGAACGCTTTTCATCTCCTCTCCTTCCTGCTTTACATTCACATCTTCCCTTTCCCTGGGTAGCTTGAACTTTCTGGGGGTAACTTAGAAACGGTGAAAAATCTAAAAACTCTCTGCAACGACAGTTTTCCTTTTTCATTACTTTCCTGCATCTCTCTTTTTTCCTTTTGAGTGGTTCCCCATAACTCTCTTTCTCATAATATATTCTGTCCATTTGTTTCTTTTTCTCTTATTACCTCGTGCCCCATCCCCTGATTCAGATCTTCTGCTAACAATTGAACACATGTTATAACTATTCCAGGCTTAAGAGACACAACCATGAGGGAGTTTCTATGCCTGGCTAACTACAAGAAAAATCTGGAGAGCTTTAAATAACACAGAGACTTGGGGGTCACCTGAGACCTGACCTATTGATTTGGAATTTCTGGGTGTGAGACTCAGGGATATGTATTTTGACAATTTGCTGAATGTGGTAGGCAGAATTTTAAGACCACCCCTGATGACCCTGGACTTCGTATAATTCCCTCTCCTGTGCATATGTTGGGATATCACTCTCCCATGATTATATTATGTGGTAAAAGGGGTTTTGCAGATTTTGCTCAGTTGACTTGGAGTGAATCAAAAGAGAGATTGTCCAAGGGGGCCTGAACTAATCACACAAGTTCTCCCTTCCTCCCTCCCTCCCTTCCTTCCTTCTAAAGCTTCAAAAATTTTTTTATTGTGAAACGTACAATAAGCCATTTACAAGCCCCAAAGCACCAGAATTAAGGAAAACACATAATTTTTAAAAAATTTATTTTATTTGTTTATTTTTGGCTGCATTGGGTCTTCATTGCTGCGTGCGGGCTTTCTCTAGTTGCGGCGAGCAGGGGCTACTCTTCGTTGCGGTGCGCGGGCTTCTCATTGCGGTGGCTTCTTTCGTTGCGGAGCATGGGCTCTAGGCACGTGGGCATCAGTAGTTGTGGCTCGCAGGCTCTAGAGTGCGGGCTCAGTAGTCGTGGCTATGTTTGTTGCTTTGTTGCTCCACAGCATGTGGGATCTTCCTGGACCAGGGATTGAACCCGTGTCCCCTGCATTGACAGGCAGATTCTTAACCACTGCACTACCATGGAAGTCTCCGGAGAACATATAATTTTTATACACACATTTTTTCTTACAAAAGGTTGATCTTTATAGGAATTTAAAATAAATAGTCTGAAAATCAGTGTCACTGATTGCAAAATAGGTGTCTTGCTCTTTGACTATCTAAAGGTGACCAGCTTTCTGTGTAGCTAAAAGATGAGCCGTTTGACATCTGTTCCGAGCCTGGACGGTGTGTCTCTGGCGGAGATTTCTCACTCTCTCCATAAGATACCATTCCATGGTGTCCCTATGTGTTTTTCTTTGGTTTAATGAAATCTGTGTCAAGGACTCCATTTCAGAAATGTCATTTAATTGTGAGGTTCTAGGCAAACAGCTTGAGGTGACCCATTCGTTTTGGCACCTGGACACTCCTTTATTATATGGATGTCGAGCATGTTCTAAATCATCATGTATCTCCTTCTCTAGGAACCACCTTCTAGATGCATCTTTATTTTTTTTTAAATTTTTACTTATTTATTTATTTGGCTGCTTTGGGTCGCAGTTGTGGTGCGCGGGCTTCTGTAGTTGTGACGTGCAGGCTCCAGAGCAGGTGGGGCTCAGTAGTTGCGGCATGCGGGCTTAGTTGCCCCACGGCATGTGGGATCTTAGTTCCCTGACCAGGGATTGAACCCGTGTTCCCTGCACTGCAAGATGGATTCTTAACCACTGGACCACCAGGGAAGTCCCTAGGCATCTACGGACTTTAAATCTAGATCTAGAAGTCAGAGATGGAGAAAGTCGGAAGCCAGAGAGATTCGGCACTTGAGAAGGATTCAGCCTGTCCTGGTTGGCTTTGAAGATGAAGGGGGTCATGTGGAAAAAAACCTGAGAACATCTTCAAGCTGAGAGTGACACCTGGCCAACCATGAGGTTACTGTGGGCTGGGCATTGATTCCCCTTAGCTCCCTTTCTGCCAGGTCACCTTATGTTAAGAAAATTTTATCTAAAACTTGGGAAAAAAGCAGATACATGGCTATAATGTCCTCTCAGTATCATTGCTTCACATGTGTGTCAGTGGGGTTCCCTAGGAAGTGGAGGCTGAGACTGAGTCAGGATCATTATTGAGAGAGAATGACTCACAAATGTACATGAGAAGGAAGCAGGATTGGGCAGAAAGAACCTCAGACTGCAATCCGGAACTGACCAAGTTCCAGCCAAGCCAATGTAGAACTCGGAAGTGAAGATGACTTACTAAGGAGTGCCACCTTGGTCAGAAGACCTAGTGCCATTGCTGTATCATCATGGCTGGGCTGCCGAGGAAGAATGACATCTGGGGCAGATCCTGAAGGTGTCGACAGCTGGAAGCTCTCGGGGAACTGCATTTCTTGAAGCTGAATGGCAGATTATTTAGAGAGATCTCAGAGGTATATCTTGACAAGCTTATTCAAAATCTATCTAATCATCTAGAAAAAATGCATCTTTAAAATCACGGATTGAGCTTTAATTTACATAGAGTAAAATTCATGCTTTTTAGGTGTACTTTTTTTTTAAATAGACTTTTTTGACTAAATTCTTTTTTTTTTGCGGTACGCGGGCCTCTCACTGCTGTGGCCTCTCCCGTTGCGGAGCACAGGCTCCGGACGCGCAGGCCCAGTGGCCATGGCTCACGGGCCCAGCCGCTCCGCGGCATGTGGGATCTTCCTGGACTGGGGCATGAACCCGTGTCCCCAGCACCGGCAGATGGACTCTCAACCACTGCGCCACCAGGGAAGCCCCTTGACTAAATATTTTTTTTAATTAATTTTTATTGGGGTATAGTTGATTTATTATGTGGTGTTAATTTCTGCTGTACAGCGAGGGGAGTCAGTTATACATATACATATGTATACATACATCTATCCATTCTTTTTTAGATTCTTCTCCCATCTAGGTCATTACAGAGTACTCAGTAGACTTCCCTGAGCTATACAGTAAGTTCTTATTAGTTATCTATTTTATTATATATAGTGGTGTGTATATGTCAATCCCAGTCTCCCAATTTATCCCTCCCCCCATCCCCCTTGGTAACCATAAGTTTGTTTTCTACATCTGTGATTCTGTTTTGTAAATAGGTTCATTTGTACCATTTTTTTTAGATTCCACATATAAGTGATATCATATGATATTTGTCTTTCTCTGTCTTACTTCACTCAGTCTGACAATGGCTAGGTCCATCCATGTTGCTGCAAATGGCATTAGTTTGTTCCTTTTTATGGCTGAGTAATATTATATATATATATAAAAAGTAATATCATATATATATATATATATATATATATATATATATACACCACATCTTCTTTATCCATTCATCCGTCGATGGACATTTAGGTTGTTTCCATGTCCTGGCTATTGTAAATAGTGCTGCAATGAACATTGGGGTGCATGTATCTTTTTGAATTATGGTTTTCTCCAGATATACGCCTAGGAGTGGGATTGCTGGATCATATGGTAGCTCTATTTTTAGTTTTTCCAGGAACCTCCACACCGTTCTCCATAGTGGCTGTACCAATTTATATTCCCACCTAAAAAAATAGACTTTATATTTTTTAGAGCAATTTTAGGTTCACAGCAAAACTGAGCAGAAAGCAGAGAGTTTCCATATACTCCTGGCCCTCACACACGCACAGCCACCTCCACTAATGACATTCCCCACAGCTGGACTCCAGCGTTGTACAAATGGTATAGAGTAACACATACACACCATTACAGTATCATGCAGAATAGTTTAATTTCCCTAAAAAGCCTCTGTGCTTTGCCTGTGCATTCTTTCCTCTCCGGCAGTATTTGTAATATGAAAATACATAGTTGTGTAACTACTTATCCATCACCTCTCCATAGAAAACCCTGTGACCTTTAGCTGTCACTTCCCCATTCTCTTCCCACCTACTGGGAACCACAAATCTACTTTTTGTCCATATAGATTTGCCTCTTCCGGACATTTCATATAAATGGACTCATACAGTATGTGGTCTTTTGTGTCTGGCTTCCCTCACTGAGCATCATGTTGTCAAGGTTCATCCATGTTGTAGTGACTGTCAGTGTTTCATTCCTTTTTATGCCTGAATGATATCCCCTTGTATGGATGCAGCACATATTGTTTCTCCTTTCATCAATTAATGGACATTTGGGTTGTTTCCACTTTTTGGCTCTTATGAATAATACTGCTACAGATATTCACGTATAAGCATTAGTCACTTTTGTACCTATTAGAGAATTCATTTTAGGATTTCTTTGACTGACTGTATAAAGTATGTCCTTGAATTTGAACCTGCCTTACCATTTCGCCTGTTCCTTCATGAATGAATGAATGGAACATAATCTTCAATATGTGTTCATTTTATGTTAGTAGGACCATCCTGGTTTTCACTTTTTGAAAATCATACTTGAACTCTTTACTGAAGGCCACACGTCGTCTCCTGTAGCCCTTTGCTACAACTAGAGCAAAACTGGGTTCCAGTAATTGCTTCTTCCCCTAGCCCTATGGACTCATACTCTTCCTGGTGGGTTCCCTTAACACTGTCCACACTGTTGAACAGGGTCTCTTTTCTGAACACCGTGAACGTGCTATTTGTTTCCTGGCTCATCTGACTGATGCTGATACCGCAGGGAACATTATGGGATATGGTTCACACTGTATCCTCAGAAGATACACAGTAGTGCATAACAGGTTTTCATTAAATATTTGTAGAATGAATAAATCAAAGGGCACAATAAGACACACAATTTGAAGGTTCTTGAAGGCTCCTTAACTATTCAATGCTATGAGTTGGCAGTATTGAATTGTATCTGAAGGTTAGAAAATCCTCTTACCCTTTGTGTTATGGAAAACTACTAACTGCAAGGACCACCCTTTCTCACATGACTTAGATAAGACCCACAGATGTCCCCTTTGTTTATCTGTAACAAGGCCAGATGTGGACCCTTCAAGTTCCCATTCTTTGCCTCATACGTGATTAGCTGAATTGCATGTCCCCAGTGATCAATTGGAAAAAGCTGCTCTTAAACCATATTTTGGTTAAGCTCCTTTCCTTCCTGCAGGTCCCTGAACTTTGACCACAATCTCACCTGAGCCAGTAGACAGCATCTCCTGAGAACAGGAAGACCTCTGATCTGCCATCTCATTACACCATCTTTTCATCCCTTTTCCCTAATTCTAGAAAGCTCAGTTCCTTCTAGTATTCCTATAAAAGAAAATATTTTGGAAAAACTCTTGAGACACTTGGAAGACTTTATGCAGGACCTGGGTGTTCTTCACTGCAGTAGGTCCCCCTGCCCTATTTCAATATGTTCCCCTTTTCCCTTGAAGAATCCTTCTGAATAAAGTCTCTCCTTACTAAGTCTGGCTTTGTTTTTTATTTGACAGAGTAATGGTCTGTGTGCTTAGCCAGACATATATGGTGTAGGGGAGGAAAAATTCTCTACCTTCTTTGGGGTATTATTTCTAGCAGTTTTAATTCCATATATTAATTAAAAATCTTAACTCTTATAAACCTTAATTTCTAGTGAAAACTAGGAAGAAAGCAATTATGAACTCTCTGTTATATACCAACCGTTCTGTAGATTAACAAATTTATGAATATGCTATTTCATACTTCTAGAAGCACAGGCTTCCTCAGTGTACAGTTTTTCAATGTGGCACAACACGTGTTTACGAAAAGACCTCCAAAATCTTTAGTTCAGATGGGAAGCCCAAAGCAGGTAAACTTAAATTTAGCAATTAATATTTTAGTACATTACCTTATTTGTTTTTTAAAACTTTTATTTATTTTTATTTTATTTTATTTTATTTTTTGGCTGCACCACGTGGCTTGTGGGATCTTAGCTCCCCAACCAGGGATTGAACCCAGGCCCTTGGCAGTGAAAGTGAAGAGTCCTAACCACTGGATCACCAGAGAATTCCCACATTATCTCATTTGGAAATGATCTGGATAGTCAATGAATAACCATCATTTAACTTAACTTAGTAGAACTTTAAAGTTACCAAAAAGATTTTGGAAACTGTTTTAAATTAGGCCTATTTTATAAAACATCATCCTTGTTGAAAAGTTGATTTATAAATTTCATGTCACATTAATTCAGTTTGCTCATTCTCAACAGCTATGTTTACATTACTCAGGAAAATTTCATAAAACATTAGACAAAGTTAGCCATCATTCTATTTTTCTTGCTGACAAATTTAGTAATATATATATATATATATATATATATATATATATATATATATATATATATTAGGCAAACATTCAATACGATAGTGCTGGGAATCTCCCAGAGCCTTCTAAAAGTCTGTTTGCACATGAGGAGAGAATGTGCAAGTTTTCTGTCTGTTTTCAGCACGTATTTGAGCCTGAGAGTTCACATGGCATGTCAGTCTAAAGAAAGCACGGGCATGTCTGAACTTGCCTACTTTCGGGGAGCGGGTGGGTGGGCCCAACCTCTCTGGGTCTATTTGCATAACGACAATGAACAGTCCTTACAACACAGAGTTGTAAGGGAGGAAAGAGCAGTGCGACTGTAATATCATCCTGCGATAAGGGGAGAGAAGAGGAGAGTCTGCCCCAGATATGCCAGCATGGATTTTTGCTTTCTCTGGGTCTTGTGTGACCCCCATGGGAACAGATGGAATATGAGGAAGAATTCATAGATCAGTTTTTCGAAGACCGAACCACCCTGCTAACCTCTCTTAGAATGCCATGTTGGGGGAAATCCCAACTTCCAGTAGTTTTAAGTCTCACAGATTTTAACTCCTCCAGCGCTGTGCCTCTGCACATTTCTGGGTTCACCAAGAAAGGGACCCCGTTCATAGGTGCATCCCATACACGTTCACAGAAATGCAGAGTGTGGAGACTCTCTGGGATCTTGCATCATACTGAGGGATGTGGTTACCCCAACTGGGGAAATTTGAGTTATTTTTCTTCAAATGATTTCATTTGGTTTCAAGGGCTGGAGAGGTTTACAGGAAATACAGTTTATATACCTATGCCAGCATGGTCTCTGAGTCATGTATATGGTGAATTTTAAAGACATATATGTTTTCTTCCTCAGATTAACAAACTTTCAGGCTTTTATTTTATTATCATCAAAAGAACATGCAGAGAATGTTAAAATCATGAAACACAGAGTCAGATAATTTGGGTTCAAATCCTGACACTGTCAGTTACTAGCTGGTGACTGTGGACAAATCTTTAAACCTCTCTGAACCTGTTTCCTTGTCTGTAAAATGGGAAAATAAGGGCATCAGAATAACTAAGTTGTTGTAAGCAGCGGGGTATGCGCCATAGAGCCAGACTGCCTGAGTTTGAATCCCAGCTCTGCCTCTTCCTAGCTGTGTGATTTCTGGCAAGTTACTTAACTTCTCTGTGCCACAGTTTGTTATCTGCAAAATGGCAGTGACAACACAAGTACATACATCACTGGATTGTTGTAAGTGTTAAAGACGGTAATAATGTACGTAAAATGTTAAACACCAGAGTAACGCTGTATAAGTTTTGCTGTTATTATCATAAGGCATGTAACATTTTTCCACAGTAGTACTTCAGTAAATATTTGAGCCAGGCTCAAGGTGTGGGCTGAAAGGGCAAGGGCTGAGAGAAAAAAGGGAACTGGGACAGGAGGGTAATGACATCATTCCAGGAGGAAGCGGGCCAGAGGAGTCATTCACAGGACAGCTTTCAGAAGTTGTGGAGTTTCATGAGAATTTCAGGCTGGGGACCATTTCCCTCAAGGTCCTAAGTTCTAAATCTCTCTGAAGAGAGCTATTCTGACCATTGCTTCTTTTTTTCTTTCTTAAAAAAAAAAAAAAAAGCTTTATTCTTTTTATTTTTATGGGGAATTAATAGCTGACAACAACATCTAATCAATACTATCTCTAATGGTTAATTTTAAAAAATATTTCTTTAATTGGCTGCACCAGATCTTAGTTGTGGTATGCAGGATCTTCGTTGCCCTGTGTGGGATTTTTAGTTGCAGCATGTGGGCTCTAGTTGCAGCATGTGGGTTTAGTCTAGTTTTAGTTACAGCATGTGGGTTCCCTGACCAGGGATTGAACCTTGGCCTCCTGCAGTGGGAGTGCAGAGTCTTAGCCACTGGACCAGCAGGGAAGTCCCTGTCAAGGGCACTTTTTAGCTCAGAAGTTCTCCTTAGCTTTGTAATTTTAACTGAATTCTGGTTGAACCTTAAGAAACTTAACCATACATGTGTAATAACTGTTCTGCTACAAACTTTATGTCACATTTCCCATGTTCCTCTTACCTCGATGAAAATTACTGAAGATCTTCCTTTATCATCAAAGCTCAAAGAGATGTATGCCATGGCATATGGTAAGTACATATGAAAACTGTTTATCATCGCTCACTAAGTTACACAAGATTCCAGTTCAAAACATAAACTAGATTTAAAGTGCTGCATTAGAAACCAAAAACGCCCTTTGCATTTTGGGGTAATTAACACGTAGAGACCTAAGCACGTAGCCTTATTCAGAGAACGACAGCTGCTCAAATTCATGCTTAAGGCATTTTTATCCACACCTAACCGGAGGTTTCAGAGACGATAACACCAGTCAGGTATTCTGAATTCTTTCATGTTAAGTAGGAACATCTTCTCAATAGTACCCTTCAAGTCACATCTCATTTATCTTCCTTCTTAAGAACTGCATAGGCTTATTTTAAATAGTTTAAACACCTGTAATAAACGACAGTCGGCTAAAAGTAGAGGTACTCTGGTCAATGCTCAAAATGATGTGGCCAGCGGAAAAGCCAGCATTATTAAATATGAATGCAAGCCTTACCAACACAAACGGAACCTTTCTTTTTTCAATAAAAAAGCTAGTCCAAAAAAGGTCTCAGTCCATAAAGATTTCTTGTTTCCAAATCACAGTGAAAGGAACTTGAATAGTTGACCAATTTTGGTTTCTACCATGTGTCTTAAAGATACCTCACTAAAAACTGGTACCTGATACAACAGAATGACATATGCAGAATGTAATATTGTGGTACAGGACTGAGGTTGATTGTTACATATTTCCACTCTGATTATTAAATGGTTACCTCCTAGTTATTTATATAGTTGTCATTGGTTTTTGTTTTTGTTTTTTTCTGGCTGCGCAGCTCCGCATGCGGCATCTTAGTTCCCTGACCAGGGATAGAACCCATGCCTCCTGCAGTGGGAGCATGGAGTCTTAACCACTGAACTCCAGGGAAGTCCCCCTAAGAACATTGGTCCAATAACAAAGACGGAGAACAGCAGCTAGAACTTTATCTCATTCAATGTTCAGAGATAAAAGGGTTAACCATTCTTTCCATTCTTTTCTGCAGATAACTCCTTTTTTGCTTCTTATTTAAATCTGATGGCAACTGAATTCTGGCATTTTTCCAAGCTACTGTACGAAGAGGATGCTGAAAGCCATCACAATACAGCATCCGGAAACATAAGGCTTCTTCTGTTCACCGATTCTGGCATACTTCCAAAATATACCCAACAACCCAGTTTTATTTCTGTCCAGGAGACTGGATGCCAAGAATCGGATACAAGCACAGGCACATATAAGCAGCAAGATTACAGTCAACCGACTCTAAACATTGAACATGGCAGACATAGTGAGGCTGGCAGAGCCTCAGCCACATCCTTCCATTGCTTCTTCATGCTCTATTTCTCTTGCATGGGCTTTTCCGACTTAAAGGAAGACACACCACATAAGAGTTGTGAGTTTACATTTTCTTCGGGGTCTTACTGAGGACTATAGCCCCAGGAGACAGCTACTCAGTTAGCTCTGAGGAAAATGCTCTGAAGAGGCAGGGGGGAATGCCAGTTTATACGTGATTTTTGGCTAGGGAATACATTCGGTCAAGTATACATCTTGGTAAAAGATTACTGCTGGTCACAAAGAACAAATATCTCAAGTTAATGCACTTAGTGCTCTTCTGTGTATGGGAAGATGCAAGAATCTGGAATCATTTAAATGCTTCCTGAGATATATATCTAAATATCTAAGGCCTGCTTGTCCAAAGCATGGAGTGTCTCACCCTGTTCTCCATCCTGAATTCCTCTCAGGGTGTACACTTGGTCAGCAACTGCGGTAGGTTACGACTTCATACTTGTAGAAATGGGTGGCAAGCAAACGCTCTGTTCATTATTTACATACTTCCCTGCTTTAATCTCTTTTTCTTCTTTCCTTCCTTCCTTCCCTCTTTTTTAAATTAATAATTTATTTATTTACTTATTTTCCCATTGCACTTGAATTAAGAGCGATTTATTAACTCCATAGACATTTCTCATAATCCAGAAGTTCTCTTTGTAATTTCTAGATGATTTTATTTTCACTAAAAGCATATATTTGGAATACCTCATTACAGGATGGGGTTGATGGATAAAGAACAAGTTTTTAGACCATGTTCTAAAATTAACTTTATTACAGTAAGCTATACTTTGTGTGTAAATCACTGGAATTTGTGGTGATTCCTCTCTCCCTGGCCAGGTCCAGAGTCATTGACGCCTAAAGCTGGAGGTCATCTGGTCCAGTCCTTTTATATAGTAAAAACTGAGACCAGAGATAGAGGGATTTTCATTGGAGTAAAAATTGCTTCAGGGACTTCCCTGGTGGTGCAATGGTTAAGAATCCGCCTGCCAGTGCAGGGGACACGGGTTCAATCCCTGGTCCGGGAAGTTCCCACATGCCGCGGAGCAACGAAGCAAGTGTGCCGCAACTACTGAGCCTGTGCTCTAGAGCCCGCGAGCCACAACTACGGACGCCCGCGTGCCTAGAGCCTGTGCTCCGCAGCAAGAGAAGGCACGACAATGAGAAGCCCACGCACCACAATGAAGAGTTGCCCCCATTCGCCGCACCTAGAGAGAGCCCGCGCAGCAACGAAGACCCAGTGCAGCCAAAAATAAATAAATTTATTAAACAAAATTGCTTCGATATTTCCCAACAGGGAACATTATAAAATGAAACAGTAATAGAAGAGGCTAACAAACAGCAAGAGTCCAATTTTTGTTTTATCTTCCTCCCTAATTTCTCTGCCTCCTTTCAACTCCCTTGCTGTGGTGAAATTCTCAAAAGCTGAGGAAAAAGAGGAAAGAAAGGGCGAAATAAAAACTGGGTTTTTATTTTTTTTTTTTTAAACTGGGTTTTTGATTCCTGAAAAATGGAAACTTGTATATGGTAGGTAATTTTCAGAACCCGCACTTCTGAAACATCATGCCTATAGCATGTGGCAGCACCCTTTATGCTTGTTTTTATTTATTTATCTTTATGTTTTCATGCTCTGTGAATTTTATTCTTTTTTATTTTTTGAAAATTTTATTGGAGTATAGTTGATTTACAGTGTTCTGTCCCCTCTTTTATTTTTGTGACAGCTTTATTGAGGTATAACTCACATACCATACCAAAAAATCCATCCATTTAAAGTGTATAATTCACTGCCTTTTAGTACATTCACAGAACTGTGCGTCTATTACCATAATGAATTTTAGAACACAATCATCCCCCACCCCCAAAACCCTGTACCCATCAGCAGTTAGTCCCCGGTACCCCCTCCCTCAGCCCTAGACAACCACTGTGCTGGTTACTTTTATGTGTTAACTTGATGGCCCACAGAGTGCCTGGATATTTGGCCAAACATTATTGTAGGTATGTCTGCGAGGGTGTTTCTGGATGATGTTGACATCTGAATCAGTGAACTGAGTAAAGCAGATTGCCCTCACTAATGTGGGTGGGCCTCATCTAATCAGTTGAAGGCCTGAAGAGAGAAAAATAAAAGCTGATTAAGAGGAAACTCCTCCTGCCTGACTCCTTGGAGTTGGGATATTGGTTTTTTTTCTTGTATTTATTTTATTTTTTAAAATTTATTTATTTTATTTTTAGCTGCATTGGGTCTTCATTGCTGCACGTGGGATTTCTCTAGTTGCTGCAAGTGGGGGTTACTCTTTGTTGTGGTGCGCGGGCTTCTCATTGTGGTGGCTTCTCTTGCTGCGGAGCACGGGCTCTAGGCATGCAGGCTTCAGTAGTTGTGGCACGCGGGCTCAGTAGTTGTGGCACATGGGCTTAGTTGCTCCACGGCATGTGGGATCTTCCTGGACCAGGGCTCGAACCCGTGTCCCCTGCATTGGCAGGCAGATTCTTAACCACTGTGTCATCAGGGAAGTCCTCTTGCATTTGTTTTTATTTTTATTTCCTTTCTTTATACTTAAACTGAAACATTGGTTATTTCTGTCTTCATACTCAAACTGAAATATCAGCTCCCCCCATTGGCTGGAGCCTGTGGACCTTTGGACTGAACTACACTATCATCTCTCCTGGGTCTCCAGCTGGCCAACTGCAGGTTTGGGGGCTTGTTCAGCTCTGTAATCGTGTAAGCCAATTCCTTATAACAAATCTCTCTCTATATATTTTTGTGCACCCTATTGATTCTGTTTGGAGAACTCAGACTAATACAACCGCTAATCCACTTTCTGTCTCTATGGATTTGTCTGTTGGGGACCTTTCACAAAAATGGAATCATGTATCTGAGTTTGTATCTGACTTCTTTCTCTTAGCATTGTATTTTCAAGATTCATTAATGTGGTAACATGTGTCAGTACTTCATCCCTTTAACTGCCAGATGATCTTCCATCATATTGATGTATCACATTTTGTTTATCATTCATTGACAGACATTTGGGTCATTTCAATTTGGGGCTATTGTTAATAATGTTGGGGTGGACATTTGTGTCCAAGTGTTTGTATGGACCTAAGTTTTCATTTCTCTTGGGTACATAGCCGGGAGTGGAATTGCTGCATCACGTAGTAACTCTATGTTTAACTTCTGAGGCACTGCAGGACCATTTTCCACAGATGCTACACCATTTTAGTATCCCACCAGAAATGTGTGAGGGTTCCTGTATTAGTTGGGGTGCTCCAGAGAAACAGAACCAGTAACAGGTGCATATGTAGACAGACTTATGAAGAATTTGCTCATGTGAATTTGCCCCATGACCTGCCATCTGCAAGCTGGAGTTCTAGGAAAGTTGTTGGTGTAATTCCGGTCCAAGTCCAAAGGCCTGAGAACTAGCCCATATTGGGGAGGGCAGCACTCTCCACTCTGTCTGCCGATTCAAATGATAGTTTCTTCCAGAAACACCCAGCAATATCGCCTAACCAGATATCTGAACATCCCATCAAGATGTTGACACATCTGGTCAGGTTGACACATAAAATTAACCACCACTGTTCCAATTTGTCTCCATCCTTGACAGCACTTTTTATTGTCCGTTTTTTTCGAATATAGCCATCCTAGGGGGGGTGCGATGGTATCTCATGATGGTCTTGATTTGCATTTCTTTGATGACTAAGGATGTCGAGCCTTACTTCCTTCTTTCCTTTCATAAGTACTTCTCCTTTCTTCTCTGTCATTATTACACTCATTCCCATGCGATACTGTAGACACTCTAATGCCTGAAGAAAACAAGGCCAGCCTGGCCTTGATAGACAGTTAGCAAATATTTCCGTGTATAGCTGTTTAATTGTAAACAGTACTATGAAGGAAAGTACCAGTAATAATATAGGCACAAGAGGAGAGAATTTTGATCTAGTCTTGGGGTTAGGGAGAATGATGTAGAAGGTTCCTTGTAAAACTATAAATCCAATCGGGGCCCTCCTCACTCTAACACCTTCAATGGCTCCCTCTTGCCTAGGCAACAAATACTCAGTTCTTAGCCTAGCATTTTAGCTCTGCATAACCTGGTTGCAGTCTCATTTTCTACTTTATTATTATAATTATTTTTTGGCTGCGTGTCATGTAGGATCTTAGTTCCCTGATCAGAGACCAAACCTGTGCCCCCTGCAGTGGAAGCATGGAGTCTTAACCACTGGACTGCCGGGGAAGTCCTCATTTTCTATTTTACAACACACCCACGGGCATCCCCCCACTTCTGCCATAGTGGGGCTCATGATCGTGACAGTGGTCCTTGGCTTTCAAGTGGGGTGACACAATTCATTTCTGGAAGTGCATGATGGTCCTTTTGTTAAAAAAAAAATCTCTTGATGGGTTCTGGTATATAACTTCGGTAGGATTGTTGAAACGTGTGAAGTTCCTTGCGCATCAGTAAAAGCAGATGTCAGGTGCTCTGTGAGAGAAGGGAGTCAGATCTATGAAGAGAGAGGTGAGATGGGGAGAGATGCAGGGGCTAGTGAGAAAACGGAACCCCAACCACTACGGCAAAGAGGAGGGCCCGTGTGAGTTCCCTGTGGTTGCTGTGAAAAATGACCACCAACTCTGTGCCTTAACACTACGGAAGTTCATATTCTTATAGTTCTGAAGGTCAGAGTCTGAAAGGGGTCTCAATAGGCTAAAATCAAGGTGTTGGTGGCACTGTGCTCCTTCCGGAGAGTCCAGGGTGAGAATCCATTTCCTTGCTTTTTCCAGCTTCAAGGAGCCACCGCATTCCTTGCTTCATGGTCCCTTCTCCATCTTCAAAGCCAGCAGCGCAGCATCTCGTATCTCTCTCTGACTACGGCCTCTGCTTCTATCATCACATCTCTTTCTCTGACCGTCCTGCCTCCCTCTGATAAGAACTTGTGGTGACATTGGGCACACCTGGATAATCCAGGCTCACTTCCCGATCTCAAGGCTTAATCGTATCTGCAAAGTCCCTTTTACTATATAAGATAACATATTCATAGGTTCCGGGGATAACCTCTGGGTTACCCCCAGCTCAAATGCCACCTTCTTTTCTTCTCTTCTTGTTTATGTGTCTTTCAAAGAACTCAGAGTAGAGTGGGGGAAACAGCTGTCTAAAAAAAAATCTATTGATGTGGAATCTAGAAAAATGGTACAAATTAACTTATTTGCAAAGCAGAAATAGAGACACAGATGTAGAGAACAAACTTATGGATACCAAAGGGGAAAGGGGAGTGTGAGAGGAATATACACTATTGATACTACGTAGAAAATAGATAACTAATGAGAACCTACTGTATAGCACAGGGAACTCTACTCAATGCTCTGTGATGACCTAAATGGGAAGGAAATCTAAAAAAGAGGGGATATATGTATACATATAGCTGATTCACATTGCTGTACAGCAGAAACTAACACAACATCGTAAAGCAGCTATACTCCAATGAAAATTAAAGAAAAAATCTACTGAAATACCACGTGGTAAGTGGTTTATTCTGGAAGCAGAGAGAGTCAGCCTGAGTGTTCAGGAAGCATTATGAAGATGCAAGATGTGTAGGATGGTCTTGTGGGGGATGCCTTTGATATCTGTCAGACCCGGGTTTCAATCCCAGCTCCTCCAGAGTTACGTGGTCTTAGGGAAATTGTATGACCTCTTTTTTTTTTTTTTTTTTTTTTGCGGCACCCGGGCCTCTCACTGTTGTGGCCTCTCCCGTTGAGGAGCACAGGCTCCGGACGCACAGGCTCAGCGGCCATGGCTCACGGGCCCAGCCGCTCCGCGGCATGTGGGATCTTCCCAGACCGGGGCACGAACCCTTGTCCCCTGCATCGGCAGGCGGACTCTCAACCACTGCGCCACCAGGGAAGCCCAAATTTCTGTTGTTTAAATCATCTAGTTTGTTGTTCTTTGTTATGAGCACCCTAGCTAACTCATAGACCAGCACATGGAAAGCTCTCTATACAAAGTAGCCATCCGTTCAGTTATTAGGAGACGGCTCCACCGAGGGTTTTTATTTTTAATTGTAGTGAAACCCACACAATACAAATTTTACCATTTTAAGTGTACAGTTCAGAGGTGCCAAGTACATTCACATTGTTGTGCAATCATCCCCACCCTCCATCTCCAGAACTTTCTTACCTTCCCGAACAGAAACTCTGTCTCCATGAAACACTAACTCCCCATCTCCCTCCCCCAGCCCCTGACCCCCCCATCCCACTTTCTGTCCCTATGGATTTGACTCCTCTAGGGACCTCTTATGAGCGGGATGACACAGTATTTTGTGATTGGCTTATTTCACTCAGCATAATGTCCTCAAGGTCCACCCATGTAGCATGTGTCAAATTTCTTTCCTTTTTCAACTTGAATAATATTCTATTGTCTATATATATCACATTTTGTTTATCCATTCACCGATTGATGGACACTCTGGTTGCTTCCACCTCTTGGCTATTGTGAATAAATAGTGCTGCTATGAACATGGTTGTAGAAATCTCTCTTTGAGTTCCTGCTTCCAATTTGTTCAGGTCGATACCCAGAAGTGGGATAGCTGTATCTTACTCTTAATTTTTTTGAGGAATCTCCGTACTTTTTTCCATAGCGGCTGTATCAATTTATATTTCCACCAACGGTGCACAATGATTCCCTTTGCACCACATCCTTGCCAATATTTGTTATGTCTTGTCTTTTTGATGATAGCCAATCTGACAGGTGTGAGGGGATAGCTCATTGTGGGTTTTTTTTCTTCTTCTAGTTTTCTTGAGATATAACTGACATACAGCACTACAAAAATACTACATAGTTATGACTATATTCTCCACACTGTATTTCATAACCATGACTCACTTATTTTGCAACTGGAAATTTTTGTACCTCTTAATCTCCCTCACCAAATTTCTTTCCTTCCACCCCCTTACTCCCCTCTGGCAACCACCTGTTTGCTTTCTGTACCTATAACTCTGTTTATGTTCTGTTCTGTTTGTTTATTTGTTTTGTTTTTTAGGTTCCACATGTAAGTGAAATCACACAGTATTTGCCTTTCTCTGTCTGACTTATTTCACTTAGCATAATACCCTCTAGATCTATCCATGTTATCTCAAATGGCAAGGTTTGATTCTTTTTTTTATGGCTGAGTAATATTCTGTCTATCTATCTGTCTATCTATCTATCTATCTATCTATCTATCTATCATCTATCTATCACATCTTCTTTATCCATTTATCTATTTTTGGGCACTTAGGTTGTTTCTATATCTTGGCTGTTGTAAATAATGCTGCAATGAACAGATGGGTGCATATATCTTTTCTTATTAGTGTTTTTAAATCTTTGGATAAATACCCAGGAGAGGAATTGCTGGATCATATGGTAGTCCTATTTTTAATTTTTTGAGGAATCTCCATACTGTCTTCCATAGCAGCTTCACCAATTTACTTTCCCACCAACAGTGTACTAGGGTTTCATTTCTCCACATCATCACCGACACTTGTTATTTGTTGTCTTTTTGATAATAGCCATCTGACAGGTGTGATCATTGTGGTTTTGATTTATATTTTCCTGATGATTAGTGATGTTGAGCATTTTTTCATGTACCTGTTGGCCATTTGTATGTCTTCTTTGGAAAAATGTCTCTTCAGTCTCTGCCCATTTTTAAAATTGGATTCTTTTTTTCTTTTTCTTTCTTTTTTTTTTTTTTTTTGCTGTTGAGTTGTATGAGTTCTTTATACATTTTCTGTATCAATCCATTGTCAGATATATGGTTTGAAAATATGTTCTCCCATTCCCTAGGATGCCTTTTCATTTTGTTGATGGTTTCTTTTGCTGTGCAGAAGCTTTATAGTTTGATATAGTCCCACTTGTTTATTTTTGCTTTTGTTGCCTTTGCTTTTGATGTCAAATCCAAAAAATCATTGCCAAGACCAATGTTAAGGAATTTATCATTATGTTCAGGTCTTTAATCTATTTTGAGTTTATTTTTGTGTATGGTGTAAGATAGGGATCCAGTTTCATTCTTCCACATGTGACTGTCCAGCTTTCCCAGCACTGTTTATTGAAGAGGCTATCCTTTCCCCATTGTATATTCTTAGTTACTTTTTCATAAGTTAATTGATCATATATGCATATATTTATTTCTGGTCTCTCTATGTGTCTGTCTTTATGCCAACACTATGCTGTTTTGACTACTATAACTTTGTAATATAGTTTGGAATCAGGAACTATGGTGCCTGCAGCTTTGTTTTCTTTCCTAAGATTGCTTTGGCTAATTGGGGTCTTTTGTGGCTCCATACAATTTTGGGATTATTTTTCTACTTCTGTGAAAAGTGCCATTGAAATTTTGATAGGGATTGCATTGAACCTAAAGATTGCTTTGAGTAATACAGACATTTTGACAATATTAATTCTTCCAATCCACGACCATGATATATCTTTCCATCTGTTTGTGTCCTCTTCAATTTCATCAATGTCTTGTAGTTTTCAGTGCACTGATTTTTCACCTCTTAGATTAAATTTTTGAATTATAAATGGGATTGTTTCCTTAATTTCTCTTTCTGATAGTTCACTGTTAATGCATAGAAATGGAACTGATTTTTGTATATTGATTTTGTATCTTGCAACTTTACTGAATTTATTAATTCTAACAGTTTTTTTGTGGGATATTTAGGGATTTCTATATATAAAATCACATCATCTACAAATAGAGACATTTTTTCTTCTCTCTTCCTGATTTGGATGCCTTTATTTCTTTTTCTGCCTAATTGCTCTGGCTAGGACCTCCAGTACTATGTTGAATAAAAATGGTGAGAGTGGGCATCCTTGTCTTGTTCCTGATCTTACAAGAAAAGCTTTCAGCTTTTCACCATTGAACGTGATGTTAGCTGTGGCCTTGTCATATATGGCCTTTTTTATCTTGAGATACCTTCTCTCTATAGGCAGTTTGTTGAAACTTTTATCATGAATGAATGTTGAATTTTGTGAAACGATTTTCCTGCATCTATTGAGATGATCGTATGGTTTTTATCCTTCATTTTGTTAATGTGGTGTAGTACACTGATTATTTGCATATGTTGAACCATTCTTGCATCCCTGGAATAAATCCCACTTGATCATGGTGTATGATCCTTTAAGTGTATTGTTGAATTTGGTTTGCTAATATTTTGTTCCTTCTTAACCCAAAGGAAAACCTAGATGGCAGTTTTAATAATTCAAGATGATTAAATCTTGAATAATCAAAGTCAGGATAAGATCCTAGGATCAGACATTCATTGGTTAGGTAGTTGCCATGGTGATGGGAGGAGAGTAGGGAAATGATTGATACCTTTTACCCCATTAAGTTGCATAAGCTGATGACAATTTCCAAAGAACTTCCAGCTACAAGGTCTCTGCCTCCTACTGGGGAAGAGAAGTTACTCTAAGATCTCCGAGGATTTTGTGATCAGGAAAGGGGTGGGTGTGAGGTTGGTTTCTGGTGGCTATAGCAGAGGGAATAAAGGAGTGATTGTTTTGAAGGAGAGAAGAAGGAAGAAAACAAATAAAAGCGGGAAGGAAGAGGTTGGGAGAAATTTGGCAATATCTGAGAAACCAGAGCTCTGTAAGCCCAGGTGGTTTTTTAAAAATTAAGTTAATTGGGCTTCCCTGGTGGCGCAGTGGTTGAGAGTCCACTTGCCGATGCCGGGGACACGGGTTCGTACCACGGTCCGGGAAGATCCCACATGCCGCGGAGCGGCTAGGCCCGTGAGCCATGGCCACTGAGCCTGCGCGTCCGAAGCCTGTGCTCCGCAACGGGAGAGGCCACAATAGTGAGAGGCCCACGTACCGCAAAAAAAAAAAAAAAAAATTAAATTAATTAAGTAACTTATTTTGCAGGGAGGTGTTGGGGAGGGGGCACTGTGAAAATGCCAGGACAGAGATGAGGTCTCAGCCTGGTACTTCAAGCCAGGTAAAGTGAGAACAATTTTGAGCAGTGTGGAATTTTGGAGAGTGTTGGATCAGGAAATCCACAAGCCATTAAAGAAGAAACAGATATTTACATCCAAGGACGTAAAAATAAAAAGAATGCACAGCAAAAAAAAAAAAAAAAAATCATAGGCAACGTCAAAAGTGAAAAGACAAACTGAGAAGATATTTGCAACTCATGTTACAGATAAAGGGCTAAATTCCTCAACATATAAAAACTTTGTACAAAACAGAAAGCAAAAGGTTGATGACTCAGTTAAGAAAAACTGGGCAAGGCGTGGACACATTGCAAAACTATTTGGCGGTTTCTCAAAAAAATATATATATATTTCATATTCTTTTCCATTATGCCTTATTACCAGATATTGAATATAGTTATGTGAATGCATTAATGCCACTTTAACAGGGTTAATTTTATTTTATGTGAATTTCACCTCAATTAAAAAAAAAGAGTGTCGGGCTTCCCTGGTGGTGCAGTGGTTGAGAGTCCGCCTGCCGATGCAGGGGACACGGGTTCGTGCCCCGGTCCGGGAAGATCCCACATGCCGCGGAGCGGCTGGGCCCGTGAGCCATGGCCGCTGAGCCTGTGCGTCCAGAGCCTGTGCTCCGCAACAGGAGAGGCCACAACAGTGAGAGGCCCGCGTACCGCAAAAAAAAAAAAAAAAAAAAAAAAAAGAGTGTCTACACATGATTCTACAGAAAAGAAAATACAAATGATTCAAATGACACTGAGGTATGGGGGCGGGGAATAGGCTCCCCTTTTATTAGAAATAAGACAAATGAAAAGCTTCTTTTCACATCCCACAGAGCAGCCATGGTCACATGGTGCAGATTAAAAATCTAAATTGGTTCAACACCTGTAGAGGCCAATTTATTAATAAATATCAAAATTATAAACACACCCTCTTGGACCCAGCCATTCCACTTCTAGGAATTTATCCTACAGATATAGGTGCAAAATGACCTAGGTATTGTAGAAGAAAAAGACAGGTATCAGACGTGGAAAGGAAGAAATAAAATGGTTTTTATTTTTAGAAGAGTTTTTAAAAAATACTTTAACCAAAAACTGTTGGATCTAATAAACAGATTCTGTAAAGTAAAACAAAGAAACAAACAGAAAAACAGCACACACACACCCCAAATCAATATAGAAACATCAATTATGTTTCTGTGCATTAACAATGCAATCTCACGGTGGTCCAGTGGTTAGGACTCTGCCCTTCAGATGCCCTTCAGGTGGGTGTGGGTTCATTCCCTGCTTGGGGAACTAAGATCCCACATGCCACATGGTGCGACCAAAAAAAGAAAAAATAATAAAAAAGTTAAAAAAAAAGCCAATGCATTCTCAGGAAGAGAAATACAACCTTTGGATACAATACAATAATAAAATAATAAAATACTTACGAATAAATTGACGATAAAACAAAGAAAAAACTCCTTCTCAACAAATTTGGGCCAGGAAGTGCAATGGTCAAGGGCACACCCACTGAATCCCAAAAAAAGTCTCATCAGCGTTTCTGGAGGGCAGCAGAGGCGGAGTAAGGTTGGTGCAGAGAATGTCCCCGTGGGCTAAGAAGGTAAGGCGCTGGGAGGCGACAGAGCAGCTTTGGTGAAAGTTGAGGCGTAGCAGGCTGATGCTGTGGGCTGTGGGGAAGCAGATGGCCACGCTCAGGGTGGCGCTAAGGGGCTTGGCGGTCCACGTAGAGGAAGAGCAGTTGGCTAAGGTCACCTGGATGTGCAGCCTATAAATGCCATCACGTTGGATACGCAGCTGCCCGTTGTCCAGCTCTGGCCCATGCACGAAGGAGCGGCCCAGGGCTGGGCTTCCCTGCCAGCGCAGCCTGGGGTCCTGCCGCGATCCTGAGAGGGTTGTGGGAGAAGGGATGGAAGGATGGAGGTTTAGGGAAACTGAGTGCTATAGAGGGAATGCCCCAAACTCCCATGTTGAAACCTAACCCCCAAGGGGATGGTATTAGAAGGTGGGCCATTGGGAAGTGATTAGATCATGAAGATGGAGCCCTTATAAAAGAGACCCCATATCCACTGATGGATGAATGGAGAAAGATGTCATATCTATATATCTATATATCTGTATATACACATACACACACATATATGTATACATATACATATGTATATATATACACACACCATACACACACATATATAAAATGGATAAAGATGTTTATATATATTATTATATATAATATATGTGATATTATACATATATATAATTCAACCATAAAAAAAGAAGGAAATTCGGCCACTTGTGACAACATGGGTGGACCTAGGGGTAAGTCAGACAAAGACAAATACTGTATGACTTCTCTTATACGTGCAATCTAAAAGAAAACAAAACCCAAACTCATAGATACAGAGAACAGACTGGTGGTTGCCACAGGTGGGAGCCGGGGTGGGCAAAATAGGTGAAGGTGGTCGAAAGGTAAAACTTATAAAATAAGTTATAAACTAAGTCCTGGCGGTGTCATGTGCAGCATGGTGACTAGAGTTAATGATACTGTGTTGTATATTTGAAAGTTGCTAAGAGAGAAGATTTTACAAGTTCCCATGGCAGAAAAAAAATTGTAACTATGTTAGCTAGACACTGTGGCGATCGTTTTGTAATATATACAAATAAAGAATCATGTTGTACACCGGAAACTAATACAACGTTGTATGTCAACTATATCTCAATTTAAAAAGAGAAAGAGTGACTTCCCTGGCGGGTTCAGTGGTTAAGATTCCGTGCTTCCAGTGCAGGCGTACGGGTTCCATCCGTGGCTGGGGAACTAAGATCCCGCATGCCCCGCGGGGCCGGGTGGGGTGATGTGGGGTGGCCAAAGAATAGAAAAAAAAAAAAAAAGAAAGGGGGGTGGGGAGAGAAAGAGAAGAGCTCGGAGAGCTCTCTCCCTCCCTTTCAGCCACGTGAAGACCCAGCAAAAAGATGAGAAGATGGCTGGCTGGGGACTTCCCTGGTGGTCCAGTGGTTAAGACTCCATGTTCCCAATGCATGGGGCGTGGGTTCCAACCCTAAGTCGGGGGAGCTAAAATCCCACAGGCCTCGCAGCTAAAGAGCAGAAGCAAGATTGTGAAAAATTCAATAAAGACGTTAAAAATGGTCCACATCAAAAAAAAAAACTTAAAAAAGAAAAAAAGAAGATGGCTGGCTGTTTATGAACCAGGAAGCGGGCTCTCGCCAGACACCAGATCTGCCGGTGCCTTGGACTTCATAGCCCCCAGAACCATGAGAAAGAAATGTCTCGTTCATAAGCCATCTGGTCTGTTATTCTGTCATAGCAGCCCGAGCAGAAAGCACCCGGAGAAAAAAGACGAAGATTTCCCTCCGTTACAAAATGGAATGAACACACACCCAGCCCTCTGGGGATGAGTCGGGGGGTGGGGGGGAGAGGCCCAAAGAGGAAGGGGGTTAGAGAGAGGCTGGGAGAGTACTGCCAAATGCACCCGCCCTCACGTTCCTTCACGTCCTTGCTCCAAAGCCCCCTTCTCAGGGATGCCTTCCCCGATGACCGCATCTTCAAGGGCAAACCCAACGCTGGCCTGCCCGATCCCCCTCCCTTACTTAATATTCCTCCCAGAAGTACCAGATGCGTGTTTTACTCTCTTGCCATGCTGCATATTTTCCTTGTTTATTTATTTATTTTCTGATCCCCTTGGTAGAAGGGCAACACCGACAGGGCAGGGATTTCTGTCGGTTCTGTGGGCTCTCGGGACACCCAGAACAGGGCTTGCCTCACAGTAGCCGCTTAATTAGTGTTTGTGGCCTCAGTGAGGGCACGTTAGTGATGGTCATTAGCTTGGTTTAATTGATTTGGGATCTCCCAAGGGAGAAAACAAAAGGCTGAGCCAGGAAGCAGGTGCTGAACAGAACACCACCATATCTCCCTCTCTTTGTTTCTTTTTCTCATCCTTTCGCAATTTCTCTTTCTCTCTCTCCCTCCCCCACCCTCCTTCTTTTCTCTTTCTCCAACACACATATGCATCTGGTTTTACCTGTGTGATTCAGCTGCAGCTCCGCTAAGTCCCACTGGAAGAAAAGAAAAGAAAAGAAAAGAGACCAGAGGTCTTGAGTGTTCCCGAGGGAAGAGCTCTCTTTTCTTGACCCATCCTTCTATCCACCCATCATCCCACCGGACTGAGTTGGGACCTTTGTGAAGAACTCTTAAAGAGAAAGTAGGTTTGAACTAGCCGTGAGCATGAAGAGAAGACCTTCTGAAGAACTTCTTAGTTTCCAGGATATAACACAGGGCGCCCCGGCACACCTGCCTCTCTCCCCTGCAAAGCTCTCCCACCCCCGTAATGCAGCCCCCAAAGCCAGACCCTGTGGTAGGTGTCCAGGGTTCCTCCTGTCCTTGGAGGTCCCGGAACCGCCCCTTCCCAGCTTTGAGAAGCCCCCAGCAGCCTCTGAGTCAGCCTGCTGGGGGAACACCAAAGACGAGTCATTTTCCAGGCCCCCATACGGTATGTATCTTCCTCCACCCCGGGATCTCCACCCGGGATTTACCTCCTGGTGTCGGCAGAACTGACTATCCAGAGCCGGAGACCCCCGGGGGCAGCCTTGCCCCTGCCTCCCCTCCCTGCTCTGGTCTCTCTCGCTCTGTTCTTTTCCACCAGCTCTTTCTTCCTGGCAGTTGTCTTTTCTATTGTTTGGCCACGCCACGTGCTATGCGGGCTATTAATTCCCCAGACCAGGGATCGAACCCCCCGCCCCACTGCGCTGGAAGCGAGGGGTGTTAACCACTGGACGGTCAGGGAAGCCCCCCTGGCAGATTTTTATTCATCTCATTCTGATCTTTTTGTTTTCTTTTTCTTTTTTGGTCGCGAGTCTGTTAGTCCGCGCTCTAGCTCACCATCCCTCTGCCCTGAGCTGATTCTTTCCTCAGTTGCTTACCTGCCCTCGGCGCTGCACCCCCTCCCCAGGGCCCGGCCCCAGCTGGAGGTCCCCATGCTCCTGAGCTTGCAGGAGGCAGATGTACGTCTCTCTCTCATCCTCCCTTCTGGACTTACCCCAGCTGAATCCACCTGCTGCTTTCGGGTGAGGCGCACACTGCAGACCAGGCAGCCTATCACCATGCCAAGGAGAAGCAGCAACAAAGCCACCCTCCGGATGGACACCCAGGGCCGGTGGGGCACCTGGCAGCCCGAGGCTTCTTCTGCTCTCATGATCCTCTGCAGGCACTTCATCAGCTGTGTGGCAGGGTGGAGGGTGTGTAGAGGCAGGAAGAGGGAAGGAACCTCAGCTCTCATGCAGCTATGGGGCCCTCTGCCTGCCTGAACCTGCCAGGGACCAACCATGCCCCACCCTGGGGATGTCCGGCAAAGGGAGGGACCAGACTCAGTTCTACAGTGCAGGGAATTCCCCTCCAGCTTCTGCCGGTCCCCAGTGTGCAGAGTAGGTGGGCCAGGGTGTCCCTCAATTTTTCTATGTAACTTCCCACACTCACCTTCCTGGTACTCTTTCAACAAACCTTCATTGAACATCCACTGTGGGCCAGATGCTCTGCTGGGCCTCAGGGCTACAGCCACAGCACCCAGGGATGGAGGAGGGGTCCCCCAATATCCATGTGTTCCTCTCCATCTTCCCAGCCTCCCTGACGCCCCCGTGGTGGGACCACCCCTGATGCGGTCACATGACTGACCTGCCTAATTGGAAGAGAGTAGAAGCGGACCAAGGGTCACTTCCATAGCCTGATCTTGTAAACATGCCACACTGCCTTTCAATTCTCTTGCCCTGTGGTCTTGGAGGACACCCGTTCTTGATGACTGTAGTGGCTTGAATATGTCACCCCCCAATTCATGTCCACCCAGAACTTCAGCACATGACCTCATCTGGCAACAGGGTCTTTGAGAAGTAAGGATGAGGGTGGACCCTACATCCCATGATGTCTTCATAGGAAAAGGAGAGGACACACAGAGACACAGAGGAAAGTTGGAGGTAGACATTGGAGTGACGCAAAATACACCAAAGAACCCCAAGGATTGCCGGTAAACCCCAGAAGCCAGAAAGAGGCAAAGAAGGAATCTCCCCTAAAGCCTTTGAAAGGAGTGCAGCCCTTCGGACACCTTGATTTCAGATCTCTGGCCTCCAGAATGGTGAAAGAGTAAATTTCTGTTGTTTCAAGCCACTAGTGGGTGGTGCTCTGTTACGGCAGCCTCAGGAAACGAGTAACAGCGGCGTAGCTGCAAGATGAAGAGACACTACCTGGGCTTTGTAGGGTTGGGACAGTACTTTGTTAGTATCAGTGAATCAAGCCACTCAGCTGTCACAGACCGTATGTGCCAAGTACACGTGGCTGTGGTCTAAGAAGCTTTACTTGTAGACATTGAGACTTGAAAATTTCATTCCAGAGTGAGGAGTTACAGTGGCCTGGCCTGGGCTGGGAGTGGGGTGGGGGAGAGAAGAAGGAGGTGAATAGGAGGTGGATAGATGTCAGAGCTGGAGCCAGCAGCATTGCTGGTGTGGGAGGGCAGGTAGAAGAAAGAGGGGAGACAAAAGTGTCCAGAATTCCTGGGGTCCAGGTGATCGTACACTCCCTGAGACCCCCAACTACAGAAGGAATTTCCTTTATAAACCTGAGGGTTTAGCCAGCAGCACCCTCAAAGGGACATTAAGCTCTCCTGAGCCTGGGGGCGTGATCCTCGGAACTGTCCCCGACCTTCTTTCATACTGTGTGAAACCCCCGCTGGGTTCTAAAGTCTAGCTCTGCTGGCTAACTCCATCTGCAAGACCTTCCAATCCCTGTCTTGTCGTGGTCCCCACTCTGGACCTTTGATGGTTCTTTGCAGCCCACCTGGTGTCCCTTCCCTACCTCCATCTAGCTGAAAGCCATTCACAGTCAAAAAGAATCGCTACCGAGCATGGTTCAGTATGTAGGATCTGGAGTTTCTCAACACACCTGGATTCCAATCTCCGGAATGTCACGTTTTAGCCTTTGGGAAACTCACACCCCCATCAGCTTAAGTTCAATGTTTCCATCTTAAAACAGGCTGTGAAATACAACAAACTGGTGAATATAACATAAAAAAAGCAGAGTCACAGATAGAACAAACTGGTGGTTACCAGTGTGTGTGCGGACAATATAGGAGTAGGGGAGTGAGAGGTTCAAACTACTGGCTGTAAGACAGATTCCACCATGTACCGTACAACACGGGGAATGTCGCTGATACTTTGTAAAAACTGCAAATAGAAAGCAACCTTTACAAATTGTATTAAAATAAAAAATTTAAATAATAATAAAATGGGCTGTGATGAGATTTTAAGGAGAGACACATGCGAGGCCCTTCGCATAGCGCAGGCCTCCAGCAAGTGGTCAATAAAGGCTAGCTTTTAACGTTGCTCTATCCCCCCAGGAAATGCTCATTAGAACAAGGGAATGGGTACAAGCAGAAAATTCACAAAGAAGTTCAGGTTGCTGATCAACACAGAAAGATGACGCCAGCCCTCTTGGCTATAAAATGCAAATTCCGTCACTTTCACAAACAAAAAAGAAGCCATGAAAGTGAAATGGAGCAGGGCCCTGTGGTCCTTCCTCCCAACGTCCTCCGCCTACCTTTTGTCTGTAGACGAATTTCAGCCAAAGAATAAGTTTAATCAGAGAAGGGAGAATGCAGAAACAAAGGAACACAGCCCAATAAGACTAAATAATAATAGTTTAGTCATTAAGCAAAATCAAGGACCTTCATTTAGTTCCTTCTCGAGGGCTCTAGATAATATTCTGAGCCCTATCCTGTGAGCTGTCTTGCAGATAACTGAAACCTCCACCAGGTGGAAGAAGTTAACTACACGATGACCAGAATGTAGCCATGACATAAGTTGCCACAATTCCAATAATTGGCCTTAAGGAAATGGGAACAAACCGACCCTGGAAATGAAGACTTGAACTGTACTTGGAACAATCAAGGTGATGCTGGTCAGACCACCGCTGACCAATTTCAAAATGACTGTTTCTGCATGTAGTCCCCTCCCCCCATGTATAAAATCTCTTGCCCACTGATTATGGGGGGCGGAGGGTCGGCCTTTGGTTAGAAGTCCGCCCTCTGCCCCCCGCCATTCCCCACCCCCGTCGCCGGCATCTGAAAATAAAGCAAACTTTCCTTTCCAACGACCTTGCCTCTTTATTGGCTTTTGAACAGTGAACAGCCAGACCCCACTTTCAGTTATGAAAGTACTGATGTACAGTTCTGTACAGTTAAGTACAGTTATGAAAGTATGATACATTCATAAAAATTCATCTGGGTGCAGTGCAGACTTTTTAAGTATGTTAGAAAAAAACGAAGAAGACATAAAAGAGAATGTTGCTATGTTTCACATATAAATAATGTCTGCATTAAAAATACCTTCCAAGTTAAAGGCACACACACACACTTTTTTCTGCAGCAAGACAGAAAAAAGAAAGGTTTGCAAGGCCCAAAATAGACAAAACTGTTCTAAGATATATAACTCAGAAGTTAAGTCATTAAGAAGTGACTAAGACTTTCTAGAAAATGAAATGAATACGAAGTCGGGTTCTTAAAAGATACACGACCGAATGTGAAACGCGATATTCTCTCTGTTCTGAATAAGATAACTAAAAATTAAAAGCACACGGAATACACCTTTTCTTTTGCACCTATCGTAATTTGGTCAACGATCAGAGCGTTGGTCGAATCTGAAGATTCGCGGTGTTGCAAGCATGTAGGTGAAAAGCATCCCTAATACCCGGATGCTGGGATTTGAAATGGATCCAGCCTTTTGAAAGGACAGTTTGGCAAATCCATCAAGATCCCCAAATGCACCTCGCCTAACGTCCATCAGTTTCACTTCAAGGATTTCATTTGGTAAGCACACTCGCACGCATGTGTCACAAACGGAGAGGTACGCACACAAATTCAATGTGGCACCTGTCGTGGTAACAAAGAGACAGAAAGCAATCCAAAGAGTCATTCATATTGAGGGCTTATTCCCATGCTAAGGACTCGGCAGGTATCACCTTTTGGAACCTTCACCCGAGCCCTAGGAACTGGGTGATGCTCTGATGCTCATTTTCCACCGAAAGCAGGCTCAGAGACGTATCAGCTTAATCCACACAGCAAAGAACTTGAAGGCAGGAAGTGCCTGGCTTTCATTGCACATTTGCATCACTTGCCTGGGTTTTCCCACTGCTCTGGATTACTGGGCTGGGGACACTGCGGGGGCTCCATCGATCGATTGCTCTCTAGACGATGCAGTTCTGCTTGGGGTGGTTGGCTGGTGTTTAAGGAAGTATTGAAAGCAGAGCTTCCTCCACCTGCAAGCAAGATGAGGCTGCAGGGAGGGGATGAGATGGGCTCCCTTCCCCTTGCAAGGTAATATTCCCCCTTCTTCAGGACTTCTGAGAAGCCAGGGGAGACCGGGCACAGTGCAGGGGAGGGGGTGGAGGGAGGCGGCCCCGGGGGCAGAAAACTGGGTGCAGGAAGTAAGATCGCCCCTGGGAACCAGGAGCAGCTTGAAGATGCCAACTCAGGTGTCCCTTTGCTGTGAATGTCCCCAAGTTGCCCTAGGGCTGTGCCACTTGGTGTTGTCCTTGCCAGAGTGCTAGCAGGAAGGAAGGAGACCAACGCCTCTCAGTGTTCAGTTCCCCTTTAACTACATAATCTTCCCACTTCTGAACCACCAGGGAAGTCCCTGGCCAATCAGTTTGATTTGCCTGATTCTGAGTCCGAATTTGGTTTATCCCAGGGTCCTCCCATGTGTGTGTGCACATCTCTTAGCCAAGATGGATGCTAGCGAAGAGGCCTATGGGTAGGTTGGCATCACTTACTATGAGGTGACGCCCCCTTCATTTGACCTTCGAGGAGCCTTTCTGTGCGTGTGTAGTCGGGAAGATCTCCTTGACTTCGAGAATGAGGAATATGTGGTCTTCTCTCTGGGCAGGGCTCAGCTTCCTCACCGGCTCCTGCTGTTAGGGAGTTTCTGTCCCCAGGGAACGAACTCTAGCTGCTCAGCCTGGGGCCTGTCTATCTCCTGCCTCAAATCCCCCCTGAGAGACATGAACCCCAAGAAATCTTTATTGGGAGGATGAAGGGTGTAGGTCTATCTTCTGTAGCTTCTTCAGGCTGGCAATGGGCTAGCAGACCCTACCTAGCTGGGGTCACAGAGCTCTCACTCTGTCTCGTTAAGGGATCCAGGGTGACTTCCGCTGTTATTCTCGCATGATCTGTTCCGAGGAGTGGCTGGAACCTCTGCGTCACCTTCATCTTGTCTGGGAAACCGTTGTGTCTTTAGAAAGAACAAAATAGACAAGCAGATTAAGATGGCAGGGGCCAAAGATCAGTAAAAGAATTACTGCAACCAGGTGCCCAAGCAGGAGTAATAACCAGGTTATATCTGGTAGCAATTTTAATCCTGGTCCAGATGAGAGTCAGCGTTTGGGTTACCCTGTCCAAAGGAATGGAGCCAGTTGGCATGGTCATATACTTTTTTTTTTTTGCAGTACGCGGGCCTCTCACTGTTGTGGCCTCTCCCGTTGCGGAGCACAGGCTCCGGACGCGCAGGCTCAGCGGCCACGGCTCACGGGCCCAGCCGCTCCGCGGCATGTGGGATCCCCCCGGACTGGGGCACGAACCTGCGTCCCCTGCATCGGCAGGCGGACTCTCAACCACTGAGCCACCAGGGAAGCCCGGTCATATACGTTTTTGATGTCCTCTTCTATTAGCCCAGTATGATTGATGTAGGTGTAACAGACCCAGTTAGAAGTAGTTGGAGGAGTGACAACCTGACGTTAATAGCCAAAATAGATCTCATTTCTTTTCAGGAGAATAAGCCTGAAACCCAGTCTGGACCTGGCACTTTGGGGAGACTTCTAGCCAGGTAGCCAGTTGTCTAGTTTTATCTAAGTAGTTTTTAACTTTTGATGTGGTATTAACACATAGATAACAGGTGCTATTGGTCACTACACGTGTTTTCTTGTTAACATACGATCTAAAGCAAGTTCATTGTTTAAAAATATAATAGTTATGAGAGGAGACCTTGAAAAAGTAAGGTTGTGGCCACCAGCCGCCGGCAGACATTGTTTTGAGAGTAGCTGGTGGCATTTCAAGTACGACACAGCTCAGAAAACTCAAGTTCTTAGCAATACAAGGACTTGTCCGAAATCACATCCATAGTGTCACCTAGTTATTTCCTTGGATGTCTGAACCACAGCTGTACTATTTTGACTTTTTAATTGTTATTTTCTCCTTAATAGCCAAAGCAGATGTAATCGTTAATGATGTCAGTGTTTCTCTAGGTATGAGAAGATGCAAGAATTTGGGCTCATAAAATCTTCTCCTGAAAATATCTAACTATCTGAAGGCCTGTTCTGCCAGCTTTTCCCAGAGCACAGAGTGTCTTATTCCTGATCTCCACCCAGAACTCCTTTCAGGTGGTGTTGGAGGTCAGCAGCTGCAGTGGCCATGATTTCATCTTTGTAGAGGTAGATGGCAAGTACCAGTTTCCCGTTGGCAGGGCCCCTTCGTGGTCATAGATTTGACCATGGTTTGGGAGGCATTTCATGACCGTTTTGTCCCACAGTGTTAGGAATGTTCACTCCCAGGTCTGGCGAAGATTTCACTGATGGGACACTCAGTGTGCTATTACAGGACTAGGCCTTATGAGGGGCAGAAAGTCTCTGGACCACCCGTTTTACTAGTCTCTCATGGTCCAGGAAAATATTCCCTCTTGCTTCTTCCCATATCTAGAGTTACACTCTTACCATCATTGATCCTATATGGAACTAGATATCATTTTATAAGCGGCTCAGTCACACATTTGGTAATGCAAGAAACAACAATTTTGTAAAACAGACAATATAAAAAATAATAGAGCTAGCAGTATTAGTAAAGTCATAAGTCAGAATTTAAGTCAAGAACTTCCATCAGGTGAAGCCCAGTATATCCCAGGTCATCTGACTTCATCTGTTCTGTACCAATCCCGATCTTTCAGGGAAATTATACACTGGGACTGTCCATAAGGCACCCAGCCCAGTTTCCTAGTGTTACTAGACTGCTTATCCTTACTATGATTAAATTGTTCCCAACATAGAGGAGCCTTTAAACTCCAATGACCATAGCCTGGTGTTAACTCCATAAATCCATCCCATAATTGTGGGAGGTTTTATTCCTTCACTGAAATTGTGCCTGTTGCTCTGATTGAACTTGAGTGATAGAGGAAAATTCATATTTACGGCCAGGGTCAGAGCAGGCATTAGTAACTGGCCAGGTGAGGGGATCCCAACTAATATCAATAGTGACCTGAACATAATTATAATTTTTCTTTTAAAATAAACTTCCTAAGGGCCAACCGATGAGAGCCTTGGAGTGGAGAAATCCACTCAGGTAAACCAGAAGTACTAGACACAGGTAATTGGCCACAGACCCAGCAATTGGATTGATTTTTTAAATTAGCATAGGATTGAGCCCATGATAGAAAAACATTTGACTCATATGCAAAGGCCCAAGAGGTCAGGAAAACACTATAAATGATATGAATCAGGTCCAGTATCTTGGGTAAGCTGTCTACTTCTGATGCCTTCTTCTCTTCCTGGTGTGAGGGTAGCTTCTCCTCTGTTTGAGCATTGTTTTAAGGTGATTTTGAGGTCAGCAGTCCTCCCAGAGGCCAGTCCAGGGCAGGGGCCCTTTGTAAGTGGGAATTAATGCAAGAGTCAGTTCCCTTCAGTTTCAGTGTGCATGAGCTAGTTAAGAGTACCTGATAAGGGTCTTTCCATCTAGGTTGGAGAGAGTCTTTTAAATTATGTCTTTTCCAGTATGCTTAATCCCCTGATTGCAGGTCGTGGGGCATCTGACCTTCATCCAAAGGTAGATTACTGAGATAAACTTCAGAAACAAACTTAGAGTGTCCTTTAATAATTCAATTAATCTTTACATGAAAATAACATAACAGCAAAGAATTGTCCAGGAAGGGAGTCTTAGTAAATACAGACCTCCATGAGCATAACTGGCATTTAATAGTCACTGAAATAATCTTTTTCTCTCTAAAATTACCCTCATTTCTATCAAATATAGCCAAATTAAGACTAATTTGTTTGCAAAATAAGTCTGGTCCAATAAACTTGGCCTGATGATTTATATAACTATAATTGATCATATAGGCTTTTTGCTTGCTGAAAATTTTATAAAGAACCTCAGATGGAACTTTTTAAAAAAATTTTTAAATTTTATTTATTTTTTTATACAGCAGGTTCTTATTAGTCATCAATTTTATACACATCAGTGTATACATGTTAATCCCAATCGCTCAATTCATCACACCAGCATCCCCACCCCCCTGCCACTTTCCCCCCTTGGTGTCCGTATGTTTGTTCTCTACATCTGTGTCTCAACTTCTGCCCTGCAAACTGGTTCATCTGTACCATTTTTCTAGGTTCCACATACATGCGTTAATATACAATACTTGTTTTTCTCTTTCTGACTTACTTCACTCTGTATGACAGTCTCTAGATCCATCCATGTCTCAACAAATGACCCAATTTCGTTCCTTTTTATGGCTGAGTAATATTCTATTGTATATATGTACCACAACTTCCTTATCCACTCGACTGTCAATGGACATTTAGGTTGCTTTCATGTCCTGCCTATTGTAAATAGTGCTGCAATGAATATTGGGGTGCATGTGTCTTTTTGAATTATGGTTTTCTCTGGGTATATGCCCAGTAGTGGGATTGCTGGATCATATGGTAATTCTATTTTTAGTTTTTTAAGGAACCTCCATACTCTTCTGCATAGTGGCTGTATCAATTTACATTCCCACCAACAGTGCAGGAGGGTTCCCTTTTCTCCACACCCTCTCCAGCATTTGTTGTTTGTAGATTTTCTGATGATGGCCATTCTGACAGGTGTGAGGTGATACCTCATTGTAGTTTTGATTTGCATTTCTCTAATAATTAGAAATGTTGAGCAGCTTTTCATGTGCCTCTTGGCCATCTGTATGTCTTCTTTGGAGAAATGTCTATTTAGGTCTTCTGCCCATTTATTGATTGGGTTGTCTGTTTCTTTTATATTGAGCTGCATGAGCTGTTTATATATTTTAGAGATTAATCCTTTGTCTGTTGATTCGTTTGCAAATATTTTCTCCCATTCTGAGGGTTGTCTTTTCGTCTTGTTTATGGTTTCCTTTGTTATGCAAAAGCTTTGAAGTTTCATTAAGTCCCATTTGTTTATTTTTGTTTTTATTTCCATTACTCTAGGAGGTGGATCAAAAAAGATCTTGCTGTGATTTATGTCAAAGAGTGTTCTTCCTATGTTTTCCTCTAAGAGTTTTATAGTGTCTGGTCTTACATTTAGGTCTCTAATCCATTTTGAGCTTATTTTTGTGTATGGTGTTAGGGAGTGTTCTAATTTCATTATTTTACATGTAGCTGTCCAGTTTTCCCAGCACCACTTATTGAAGAGACTGTCTTTTCTCCATTGTATATCCTTGCCTCTGTTGTCATAGATTAGTTGACCATAGGTGCGTGGGTTTATCTCTGGGCTTTCTATCTTGTTCCATTGATCTATGTTTCTGTTTTTGTGCCAGTACCATATTGTCTTGATTACTGTAGCTTTGTAGTATAGTCTGAAGTCAGGGAGTCTGATTCCTCCAGCTCCATTTTTTTCCCTCAAGACTGCTTTGGCTATTCGGGGTCTTTTGTGTCTCCATTCAAATTTTAAGATTTTTTGTTCTAGTTCCGTAAAAAATGCCACTGGTAATTTGATAGGGATTGCATTGAATCTGTAGATTGCTTTGGGTAGTATAGTCATTTTCACAATATTGATTCTTCCAATCCAAGGACATTGTATATCTCTCCATCTGTTGGTATCATCTTTAATTTCTTTCATCAGTGTCTTATACTTTTCTGCATACAGGTATTTTGTCTCCCTAGGTAGGTTTATTCCTAGGTATTTTATTCTTTTTGTTGCAAAGTTAATGGGAGTGTTTCCTTAATTTCTCTTTCAGATTTTCATCATTAGTGTATAGGAATGCAAGAGATTTATGTGCATAATTTTGTATCCTGCAACTTTACCAAATTCATTGCTTAGCTCTAGTAGTTTTCTGGTGGCATTTTTAGGATTCTCTAAGTATAGTGTCATGTCATCTGCAAACAGTGACAGTTTTACTTCTTCTTTTCCAATTTGTATTCCTTTTATTTCTTTTTCTTCTCTGATTACCATGGCTAGGACTTCCAAAACTATGTTGAATAATATTGGTGAGAGTGGACATCCTTGTTTTGTTCCTGATCTTAGAAGAAATGCTTTCAGTTTTTCACCATTGAGAAGGATGTTTGCTGTGGGTTTGTCCTGTATGGCCTTTATTATGTTGAGGTACTTTCCCTCTATGCTCACTTTCTGGAGAGTTTTTATCATAAATCAGTGTTGAATTTTGTCAAAAGCTTTTTCTGCATCTATTGAGATGATCATATGCTTTTTATTCATCAATTTGATAATATGGTGAATCACATTGGTTGATTTGCATATATTGAAGAATCCTTGCATCCCTGGGATAAATCCCACTTGATCATGGTGTAGGATCCTTTAAATGTGTTGTTGGATTCTGTTTGCTAGTATTTTGTTGAGGATTTTTGCATCTATATTCAACAGTGATATTGGTCTGTAATTTTCTTTTTTTGTAGTATCTTTGTCTGGTTTTGGTATCAGGGTGATGGTGGCCTCATAGAATGAGTCTGGGAGTGTTCCTTCCTCTGCAATTTTTTGGAAGAGTTTGAGAAGGGCGGGTGTTGGCTCTTCTCTAAATGTTTGATAGAATTCACCTGTGAAGCCATCTGGTCCTGGACTTTTGTTTGTTGGAAGATATTTGATCACAGCTTCTATTTCATTCCTTGTGATTGGTCTGTTCATGTTTTCTGTTTCTTCCTGGTTTAGTCTTGGAAGGTTATACCTTTCTAAGAATTTGTCCATTTCTTCTAGGTTGTCCATTTTATTGGCATAGAGTTGCTTGTAGTAGTCTCTTAGGATGCTTTGTATTTCTGCGGTGTCTTTTGTAACTTCTCCTTTTTCATTTCTAATTTTATTGATTTGAGTCCTCTCCCTCTTTTTCTTGATGAGTCTGGCTAATGGTTTATCAATTTTGTTTATCTTCTCAAAGAACCAGCCTTTAGTTTTATTGATCTTTGCTATTGTTTTCTTTGTTTCTATTTCATTTATTTCTGTTCTGATCTTTATGATTTCTTTCCTTCTGCTAAATTTGGGTTTTGTTTGTTCTTCTTTCTCTAGTTCCTTTAGGTGTAAGATTAGATTGTTTATTTGAGATTTTTCCTGTTTCTTGAGGTAGGCTTGTATAGCTATAAACTTCCCTCTTAGAACTGCTTATGCTGCATCCCATAGGTTTTGGATTGTCGTGTTTTCATTGTCATTTGTCTCTAGGTATTTTTTGATTTCCTCTTTGATTTCTTCAGTGATCTCTTGATTATTTAGTAATGTATCGTGTAGCCTCCATGTGTTTGTGTTTTTTACGTGTTTTTCCCTGTAATTCATTTCTAATCTCATAGCATTGTGGTCAGAAAAGATGCTTGATATGATTTCAATTTTCTTAAATTTACTGAGGCTTGATTTGTGACCCAGGATGTGATCTATCCTGGAGAATGTTCTGTGTGCACTTGAGAAGAAAGTGTAATCTGCTGTTTTTGGATGGAATGTCCTATAAATATCAATTAAATCTATCTGGTCTGTTGTGTCATTTAAAGCTTCTGTTTCCTTATTTATTTTCATTCTGGTTGACCTGTCCATTGGTGTAAGTGAGGTGTTAAAGTCCCCCATTATTATTGTGTTACTGTCGATTTCCTCTTTTATAACTGTTAGTAGTTGCCTTATGTATTGAGGTGATCCTATGTTGGGTGCATATATATTTATAATTGCTATATCTTCTTCTTGGATTGATCCCTTGATCATTATGTAGTGTCCTTCCTTGTCTCTTGTAACATTCTTTATTTTAAAGTCTATTTTATCTGATATGAGTATCGTTACTCCAGCTTTCTTTTGATTTCCATTTGCATGGAATATCTTTTTCCATCCCCTCACTTTCACTCTGTATGTGTCCCTAGGTCTGAAGTGGGTCCCTTGTAGACAGCATATATATGGGTCTTGTTTTTGTATCCTTTCAGCAAGCCTGTGTCTTTTGGTTGGAGCATTTAATCCATTCACGTTTAAGGTAATTATCAATATGTATGTCCCTATGACCATTTTCTTAATTGTTTTGGGTTTGTTTTTGTAGGTCCTTTTCTTCTCTTGTGTTTCCCACTTAGAGAAGTTCCTTTAGCGTTTGTTGTAGAGCTGGTTTGGTGGTGTTGAATTCTCTTAGCTTTTGCTTGTCTGTAAAGCTTTTGATTTCTCCATCGAATCTGAATGAGATCCTTGCCGGGTAGAGTAATCTTGGTTGTAGGTTCTTCCCTTTCATCACTTTAAGTATGTCGTCCCACTCCTTCCTGGCTTGTACAGTTTCTGCTGAGAAATCAGCTGTTAACCTTATGGGAGTTCCCTTGTATGTTATTTGTTGTCTTTCCCCTTGCTGCTTTCAATAATTTTTCTGTGTCTTTAATTTTTGCCAATTTGATTACTATGTGTCTCGGTGTGTTTCTCCTTGGGTTTCTCCTGTATCGGACTCGCTGCACTTCCTGGACTTGGGTGGCTATTTCCTTTCCCATGTTAGGGAAGTTTTCAACTATAATCTCTTCAAATATTTTCTTGGGTCCTTTCTCTCTCTCTTCTCCTTCTGGGACCCCTATAATGCGAATGTTGGTGCATTTAATGTTGTCCCAGAGGCCTCTTAGGCTGTCTTCATTTCTTTTCATTCTTTTTATTTATTCTGTTCTGCAGCAGTGAATTCCACCATTCTGTCTTCCAGGTCACTTATCTGTTCTTCTGCCTCAGTTATTCTGCTATTGATTCCTTCTAGTGTAGTTTTCATTTCAGTTATTGTATTGTTCATCTCTGTTTGTTTTTTCTTTAATTCTTCTAGGTCTTTGTTAAACATTTCTGCATCATCTCGATCTTTGCCTCCATTCTTTTTCCGAGGACCTAGATCATCTTCACTATCATTATTCTGAATTCTTTTTCTGGAAGGTTGCCTATCTCTACTTCATTTAGTTGTTGTTCTGGGGTTTTATCTTGTTCCTTCATCTGGTACATAGCCCTCTGCCTTTTCATCTTGTCTATCTTTCTGTGAATGTGGTTTTTGTTCCACAGGCTGCAGGATTGTAGTTCTTCTTGCTTCTGCTGTCTGCCCTCTGGTGGATGAGGCTATCTAAGAGGCTTGTGGAAGTTTCCTGATGGGAGGAACTGCTGGTGGGTAGAGCTGGCTGTTGCTCTGGTGGGCAGAGCTCAGTAAAACTTTAATCCGCTTGTCTGCTGATGGGTGGGGTTGGGTTCCCTCCCTGTTGGTTGTTTGGCCTGAGGCGACCCAACACTGGAGCCTACCTGGGCTCTTTGGTGGGGCTAATGACAGACTCTGGGAGGCTGCATGCCAAAGAGTACTTCCCAGAACTTCTGCTGCCAGTGTCCTTGTCCCCACGGTGAGCCACAGCCAACCCCCGCCTCTGCAGGAGACCCTCCAACACTAGCAGGTAGGTCTGGTTCAGTCACCCCTGGGGCCACTGCTCCTTCCCCTGGGTCCCGATGTGCTCACTACTTTGTGTGTGCCCTCCAAGAGTGGAGTCTCTGTTTCCCCCAGTCTTGTTGAAGTCCTGCAATCAAATCCGACTAGGCTTCAAAGTCTGCTTCTTTAGGAATTCCTCCTCCCATTGCCGGACCCCCAGGTTGGGAAGCCTGACGTAGGGCTCAGAATCTTCACTCCAGTGGGTGGACTTCTGTGGTATAAGTGTTCTCCAGTCTGTGAGTCACCCACCCAGCAGTTATGGGATTTGATTTTACTGTGATTGTGCCCCTCCTACCATCTCACTGTGGCTTCTCCTTTGTCTTTGGATGTGGGGTATCTTTTTTGGTGAGTTCCAGTGTCTTCCTGAGGATGACTGTCCAGCAGTTAGTTGTGATTCTGGTGTTCTCACAAGGGGGAATGAGAGCACGTCCTTCTACTCCGCCATACATTTATCCAGATTGAACTTTTAAAAGACCTCTCAGGGCTAGGAAACTCATGCCAAGGGCTTATCACAGATTTTGCCTAACAGATGTAGGTGAATTCCTCCCTTTTCAAGGCCCCCAAAATACCTTGAGATTTCTGTACCTGTTAGTATGTAGCCTTCCAAATTTATCTGATAAAGCTGCTGGGAAACATAGTTTCCCATCTCTGGAGGGAGAAGTCAGAGAGAAAGGATGAATGTTTCAGTTCTGCTTACAAATGTATAACTTACCAAATTACTATAAGTCATAATGAGTTTGAGGGGAATGTTTTACTATATGTGGAAAACACAGATTTAAACCAGTAATTTTTCAGAAAGAAACCATAAAAAATGATAACCATATTCACCAGTTCACTCAGTCTTTTTGTTAACCCTTTATGAAGCCATCAGGATTTTCATTAGAATTCTTCAATTTCTTACCCAGTTCAGCATTATGGTCTGAAAGTCAGGAACTTGTATTTATCCAAAAGGCCTTACTGTAATCTTCTTGAAAAGGAAGCACTTTTGCAAAGACATTAGAGTGAAACCGTAAGTGTCTATAATGTCAAAAGACTTGAGGCACGTTTAGAATCTGATCACATTGCAGTTGACCAAGTAACTCAGTTACTGCTGTGACACACAACACTTTCAGATAATAACTAGAATTATGACTGATAACATTTTCCCAGGACATGTCAGAATTTCAGGAACTGTATATAATTTCTAGAATATCTATATTAATTACATTTACCATACAATATAACCTAGGAAGATTTATTACTCATTTGACAATACTTCCCATGTAATTTAACATACCAATGAACATAATTAGTTTAATATTTCTCTTTGCAGTGTCTCAGGGGCCCTTTGAAGCATCTCAAAGTTAGCTAGAGGTCAAAAGGAATTCAGTAGAATTTGATTTAGGAAGTTTTGTCAAAAAATATCAAAAGGGTCTCGAACAGTCAGATAGGGTCATAGGTCACTGTGAAACAATAGTTATTCACTTAGCCAAGGTAACAATAAAAGATTTCAAAGGCCAGGACATGAAAGCAACCTGAGTGTCCATAGACAGATGAATGGATGAAGAAGATGTGGCACATATGTACAATGGAATATTTCTCAGTCATAAAAGGAAAAGAAATTGAGTTATTTGTAGTGAGGTGGATGGACCTAGAGACTGTCATACAGAGTGAAGTAAGTCAGAAAGAGAAAAACAAATACCGTATGCTAACACATATATATGGAATCTGAAAAAAAAAAAAAAAGGTTCTGAAGAGCCTAGGGGCAGGACAGGAATAAAGACCCAGATGTAGAGAATGGACTTGAGGACACGGGGAGGGGGAAAGGTAAGCTGGGACGAAGTGAGAGACCGCCATGGACATATATACACTACCAAATGTAAAATAGCTAGTGGGAAGCAGCCGCATAGTACAGGGAGATCAGCTCGGTGCTTTGTGTCCAACTAGAGGGGTGGGATAGGGAGAGTGGGAGGGAGACGCAAGAGGGAAGCGATATGGGAATATATGTATACGTATAGCTGATTCACTTTGTTATACAGCAGAAACTAACACACCATTGTAAAGCAATTATACTCTAATAAAGATGTTAAAAAAATGTATTGAACAAAAGTTGATTGCTTACTATAAAAGGTTAAGTGATAAAAGTATGATATAAAAGCATGCGTATATAGTATTATCTCAATATATATTATATATATATATGCAAAGAAAAGTATGTAGGAAAAAGCAAAAATAGTAATAGTCATGCTTATGTTTGAGTTGTGGAATTATGAGTTATATTATTTTCTTTAAATTCCCGTATTTTTCAATCTTCATATGAGCTTGTGACTTTTACAATTCAAAAATAAATTTTCCTTAAAAAAAAGATTTCAAAGGCAAATACAGAACTGATCACTTAAAGGGTAAAGAAACTTAAAATCTGTTATGAAAGGCAGTTCAACTTCTTAAGAAAACTTGTCCTCTTAACAGAGAGAAAAGCCAAATTCAAGTTTTGCACCAACTTACTTTTAAAACTCATTTACTCAATTAAATTTATTCTAAACTTAGTCAATCCTGACTATCCACAAAACTCTTTTCTCAGGGTCACTTTCCACAAATCTTTCATCACTTTCTGTATCCATCACTTTAGTTTCCCATCCAGAAACAGCCAGCTCTAAGTCAGTCCTACTTCCTCTTCCGTTAATAAAATGCAATTCCATTCCTCATACCTTCTTTACTGAAAACACATATCCTACTTTCCTTCAGCAACCATGAACTGTCCTTTATATCAGCATTCTGTAGATTGGAGAACATAAATCCAAATAATAATTTCTTGAAAAATGGGATTTCTTCTAGAAAATATCTCAGTGTGGCACCAAACATATTTATTAACAGTTCTAAACTTTTCCTTTCTCTGTAAAAGGAAGCCAGTATTCGGTACTTAACGTTTCACTACCTTATTTTATTCGGAAATGACCTATTCAATAAACTTCCATTATTTAACTTAATTTAGCACAACTCTAACTTTTAAGTTGTCAAATATCTGGAGGGATTATTCCTAAGTAGACAATCCAAAAAAGTAATTATTCCTAAAAATTTACCCAAAGCTCGTATCTCGTTTGCATTTCCTTAAAATTTCTTCACGTTGAGTTATTTTCCTTGCTGACAAATTTATAACAGATGCAACAAGATTTTATTTAGCTTATGTTAAACTGAGGCACAATGAAAGTATACTTAAAAGTTGATGTCTCAAAAAAAAAGTTGATGACTCTAAAGACATGTCTATATTAATTAGATCAACAAACAAGCATTAATACCAGGTCTTAATTGAATACTGAATATGTTCCAGTTCATGTGAACCTGAAATTCATTTAGCTTAATTTCTCTTGTATTTAGAATTGTTCGATTTGTAAGTGCTTACTTTTCCTTAAGGCAATTAAATAGAGCTCATTTACAAATTAACCTCAGCAGTATTATCCAAAGACAAAGACACATACTGAGACATACATCTACCCAGACAGACACAACGAGAGATCTAGCTTCATTTTCTAAACTTAGTCATGAATCAGATATCACAATATAAAACTCACTAGTTAAGAAATAACAGTTAGAATAAGGAAAATTTTAAAAGACTTCTTCCCATTGTTTTTTTCTTCTCAGTCTCAGTAAATTAGAGATGGTCCAGATAAGATAAATATGCCTGACAGCCACGGTCTCAAGGCACAGGGAGAGAAAAGCAAGTTCTCCTAGAAGGACTTGTTCCTCAGGGTCAGAATTCTGGAAAAAAAAAAAAGTATTGTAACAAGCTACACGTGCCACTACTGAAGCCAGTGTACCTGGAGCCCGTGTTCCGCAACAAGAGAAGCCACCGCAAAGAGAAGCCCAATCACCGCAATGAACAGTATCTCCCGCTCACGGCAACTAGAGAAAAGCCCACGCACAGCAACAAAGAACCAATGCAGCCAAAAATAAATTTAAAAAAAGAAAGAAAGAAAACAGAACAGAAAAACAAGCTAGCTTTCTCTAATTGCACGTGCAAAAAGAACCGTTTTTGCAATTTCAAAAAAAGTTTTATCTTAACCAATTTTCTCCAGAGTCTAAAGAATATTGTGGCCACACTGTCAAAAATAATCTTTATTTTTCTGTAGTCACAGTTTCACAGCTAAAATTTAGACCAGATAGTGCTCAAATTGGCCCTGATAACAGGGGCAGACTGGCTGATAAAATGTTGTCCCAGCAGGGATTGTCCCTCCAGGGATGTGAGATCTTAGTTTGATCAGAAAAATCTGAAGGAGTAAGGGAACTTGCAGGAGTGGGGGAAGCTTCATTTCCCCCGAGAGTTGGGAGAAGTTAGACGGGGATCATTCAGAATGTCAGGAAAGTTTTCCTCAGTCCATTTTCCCATCCTATGGCAGTAAAGATCTAATTTGAAGAGACCCATTTTCAGGCTAGTTTTCCATTCCCCAACTTAAATAAAGGCCAGGCAATATTACAGCAGGACCTAAGCTTTCCTTTTCTCAGCTCGTCTGGCTTAGCCGTGCTCCTAGAAATGAAGTCCGGTGTCCCGGAAACGTTACTAGGAGGTACCGGAAGGACATTCAGAGCATCCTCTGCATTTCCTTCGAATCCTGTGTTTGATGGGATTTTCGACGTTCTCTACTCTCCCGTCAATCCCTGACCAGACGTCTCTGGTTGACCTGGTCCCTCGTGAGAGGGGTCCCCGATAGGGGATGTTTGCATTCCCAGGGCTCTCCTTGAAGGGGAGCACCGTGGTCTGCTTGAAAGTGGCCCACCCAATAGGCTGTCCATTGCAGTGTATGGACTGCCAAGGCCTGGAGTGAAGGGGGAACTCCCGGAGGATTTGGAGTTGGCCGCAACGGCTGCTTCTCATTGCGGTGGCTTCTCTTGTCGGAGAACGGGCTCTAGGCACGCAGGCTCAGTAGATGTGGCTCGCGGGCTCTAGAGCACGGGCTCAGTAGTTGTGGTGCATGGGCTTATTTGCTCCGCGGCATGTGGGATCTTCCTGGACCAGGGCTTGAACCTGTGTCCCCTGCATTGGCAGGCGGATTCTTAAACGCTGTGCCACCAGGGAAGTCCCATGGGTGCAGATTCTTTTCAGTCCTTAATACTACAGTACTGAAGTGAGATGGGCACCAGTCTGGGCATTTACACCCAGCCTCCTGTTTGCACTTTGAGATGGAAATAACAACAGAAACAGCGTAAATAGCCAGGCTTTGTCCCCTGAGGACACTTTAAGATAACAGTCAGGGCAGGAACAGAGAGGGGCTAAACCCTGCTTGAGGAAAAGATCAAGAGGTCACATGTGTCCCATCCTTGGGGCAAGGGAGACACTGCACCTGTGCAGAAAGACTCCTTAGGGGGTCAATAAAAAGGAGGGGGCACCACCCCATGATAGGTGATGCCAAGGCCCCCCATAGCCCTCTGGGCTGGAATCCATCTTGGAAAAAAAGTTGTGCACGCGTGTTGGGGAGGGTCCTAGGGCAGGTCAGGTGTGGAAAAAGAAACCAGATAGTTGGCCAGAGGTAAACAGAGACCCGGAAGAACTGCCCTATATAAATGATGGACCAGCCTCTTTACTGCACTTCTCCTCATTAGGGAGGACGCCCACACCCTTTTCTCTACAGGTGTGTATCTCTGCCTTGCTTCTGTCTTAACTAAAACTGTCTCTCTGTGTGCTCTCCCACTTGTGCTGTGCTGTGCCTCTAATAATAAACTTTGCACCTGTTTTTACAGTTTTTGCCTCCTTGAAACATTCTTGCTTCGAAATGGAGGCAAGAGCCAGGGAAAGTTTGCTTCTAGCTGCTAGCCCAGCAAGTGGCTAGGATTCCTGGTTTTCATCCAGGCTACCCAGGTTCAATTCCTAGGCAGGGAACTAAGATCTCGCTTCAAGCCACCGCTCACTGCTCCCTGTCTGGAATGAGTACAACATGGTCAGAAAGAGGTTGGTTGAATCTGCGGAGGTGGAATCTTGGTCATGGAGGAACCACCTGTAGTGAAGGCTGACTATAAGTTATATTCAGATTTTTGAATGGGTGGAGGGTCAGCGCCACTAACCTCCAGGTTGTTCCAAGGTCAACTGTATAGTAATTTCCTCAAAGAATAAGACACTGCTGACATGGTTTAGCTGCGCAATGAGCTCATCAGTCCTCTTTTTTTTCAATTTTTGCCACCATCCGTGTGAAGCTTTATTTTTAATTGAGCTATATTTTATAAATTAATACAATAAAATTCATTTTAATTGTACAGCATAATGAGTTCTATCAAATGTGTAAGGTCATATAACACCACCAAGATCACGTTCTAGAACATTTCTGTCGTCTAATCCATCCCTAGGCAACCGCTGATCCACCTTCTGCCCCCCGTAGTCTTGCCTCTCCTAGAATTTTGCATAAGTGGAATCACGCAGTACATAATCTTTCATGCTTGACACAGTCTTCTTAGCATAATGTTTCTGATTTGTCCATCATGTTATGTGTTCAGTATTCTGTGTCTTTATTGCTAGTATTCCAAAGTGTCCACGTGCCTCCCTTTTTGTGTGCGTTCATCAGCTGATGGGCATTTGTGTTGTTTCCAGTTTGGGGCTATTATGAATAATGATGCTATGAGCATGGTGTATAGGTCTTTATTTGTACATTTGTTATCATTTCTCTTGGGCAAATTCCTAGGAGTGGGATTGCAGGTCATATGGTAGGGGTATGTTTAACTTTGTAAGAAACTACCAACTGTTTCCCCAAGTGTCCATCCCATATTTCTTCTTTTCCTTTTTTTTTTTTTTTTTTGCGGTACGCGGGCCTCTCACTGTTGTGGCCTCTCCCGTTGCGGAGCACAGGCTCCGGACGCGCAGGCTCAGCGGCCATGGCTCACGGGCCCAGCCGCTCCGCAGCATGTGGGATCTTCCCGGACCGGGTCACGAACCCGTGTCCCCTGCATCGGCAGGCGGACTCTCAAGCACTGCGCCACCAGGGAAGCCCCTGTCCATCCCATATTTCAGGCAATCTTATCAATAGTGTATGAGAGTTCCAGTTCTTCCACATCCTCAGCGATCCTTGGTATGGTTTGTAACGTTAGTTTTAGTCATTCTTGTGGTAATTTATTGTATTGTAATTTGTAATTCCCTGATGACTAGAGATATTGAACGTCTTTTCATGTGTTCATTTACCATCTGTATATCTCTTTTTGGGACATATCTATCCAATTTTTGGACAGTTTTTTTCACTGAGGTTTTTGTCATCTAATTACTGAGTTGTAAGAATTTGTAAAATATATTCTAGGTACAAATCCATCTCTAGATGCATGACATAAAAATACATAAATATTTTCTCCCTCTCTATGATTGAGTTTTCATTTTCTAATTGTGTATTTAGAAGAGCAAACAATTTTAATTTTTGTGAAGTCCATTATATCACTCTTTTATGGTTCATGTTTTTAGCGTCCTGGTTAAGAAGTCTTTTTTTTTTTTTTTGGCCACACCATACAGCTTGTGGGATCTCAGTTCCCTGACCAGGGATTGAACCTGGGACTCGACAGTGAAAGTGCAGGAGTCCTAACCACTGGACCACCAGGGAATTCCCGTGGTTAAGAAGTCTTTACTTAATCCCTCTTTGTTTATCTCTTCTCAGGGATCATTGTCCTGTGACGCCTGTTGTTCAATGTCTTAAAATAATCTTTTCATATATTTTGGATAGTGTTTTAGTTGTTTAAGGCAAGAGGGTAAATCGGATCCCTGTTACTCTATCATGGCCAGAAAGTTCCAACTTTTAGCCATCTAAACTAATCACACTCAGAAACAGAGAGTAGAATGGAAGTTGCCAGGGGCTGAGAGGTGGGGGAAATGAAAAGATATTGGTCAAATGAAACAAACATCCGGTTATGAGTAAGTGGTGGGGATCTCATGTACAGCGTGATGACAGTTGTTAACAAGACTATGATTATATACTTGCAAGTTGCTCACTGAGTAGACCTTAAATATTCTTCACCACACAGACAAACATTGTAATTTTTTAGGTGATAGATGTGTTAACTAACCTTATTGCAATATATATGTGTATCAAATCGTCACCTTGTCCACCTTAAGCTTCTGCAGTGTTATATGCCAATTATGTAAGATCATCAGCACCTCAGAAGATTCCTCATAACCCCTTCCCATTGCTTCCAAATCTTGGACAACTCACATGGACGCACAAATATAATTGCATGTCAGCTCTGTACTGATCTGTGAACGAGAAGCCACAGCTGTATCAAAATGTGTGGAATCTCACTCTGCCAGAAGCCACAGCTACTGCTGAAGATTTGGAAAGTCTTGAGCTGTAAACTGTCATTTAGAAGAGAAAAGGGGGTTACCCTGTGGCGTTGCAGACAAACCAAGGAAAGAACACGACAGGGGAACAAGTAACATCAGCCACGGTGAATTAGAATACCACTGGCCCAATCTGATGGTGAGACGCATAACCCTCTTCTTTTTTTCTCTTTTGGTCGCACTGTGCGGCTTGTGGGATCTTAGTTGCCCCACCAGGGATTGAACCCGGGCCCTTGGCAGTGAAACCATGGAATTCCCCACAACCATCCGTATATTGCTCATTATGATTCATCATTCTTCACCTTGTCTACCTCCTTCAAGAGTCTCTTAAATTGATGGTGACTATAATAGATTGAATTATGTCCCTTTAAAAGATATGTTCAAGTCCTAACTCCTGGTACTTGTGAATATGACTTTATTTGGAAATAGAGTCCTTGTAGATATAATAAAAATGTAAGATAAGGTCATTAGAATGGGCTCTCAATCCAACCAGGATGTTATTCTTATAAGAAAAGAAGAGAGGGCTTCCCTGGTGGCGCAATGGTTGAGAGTCCCGCCTGCCGATGCCGGGGACACGGGTTCGTGCCCCGGTCCGGGAAGATCCCACATGCCGCGGAGCGGCTGGGCCCGTGAGCCATGGCCGCTGAGCCCGCGCGTCCGGAGCCTGTGCTCCGCAACGGGAGAGGCCACAACAGTGAGAGGCCCGCGTACCGCAAAAAAAAAAAAAAAAAAGAAAAAAGGAAAGAAGAGAAACAGATTGTGATTCATAATAAAAATATGTATAATTTGGTTTTCATCCCTGTTCCTGGCACAAAACTCCTAAAATCCCTTGGAATTTCCTAAGTGAGGCGTGCGACATAGGTGTCTTTAGTTATTAATGAGGTGACTTTTGGAAAGCAGCAAGTGAAGGGGGCTTGTTGCCAGGGAGAATGTTGGAACTTTCAATCCCACCCCCTGATCTTTGGGAAGGAGAGAGGGACTGGAGGTTGAATCAGTCACCAATGGCCAGTGATTTAATCAATCTTGCTTATTTATTTATTTGGCTGTGTCGCGTCTCAGTCGTGGCATGTGGGATCTTTTGTTGCAGCACGTGGACTCTGTTGCGGTGCGTGGGCTTCTCTCTAGTTGTGGTGCGCAGGCTCTAGAGCACGCGGACTCAGTAGCTGCAGTGCGTGGGCTTAGTTGCCCTGCAGCATGTTGGATCTTAGTTCCCCGACCAGGGATAGAACCCATGTCCCCTGCGTTGAAAGGCAGATTCTTAACCACTGGACCATCAGGGAAGTCCCTAGTCAATCATGCTTGGTTAACGCAGCCCGCATAAAACCCAAAAGGCTGGAGTTCAAAGAGCTTCTGGGTTGGTGAACACGTGGAGATTTGGGGAGAGTGGTGTGCAGGGAGAGGATCCATGCTCTTTCCCCATACCTTGCCCTGTGCTTCCCTTCCTTCTGGCTCTTCCTGTTTATATCCCTTTATAATAAACCGATAATCTGGTAAGTAAAATATTCTTCCAAGTTCTGTGAGCCACTCTAGCAAATTAATCAAAAGCAAGGAGGAGGCTGTTGGAATGTCTGATCTATAGCCATGCAGTCAGCAGCACAAATGACAACCTGGACTTAAGACTGGCATCTGAAATTGGGAGTGGGGTTCTTGTGGGCTGAGCCCTTAACCTGTGGGGTCTGACCCTATCTCTGGGTAGAGAGTGTCAGAATTGAGTTGAATTGTAGGACAGCCAGCTGGTGTCCGAGAATCTCTTGGTGTGGGGAAAACCCACACATCCGGCATCAGAAATGTCGTTGAGTGTGATAGTAGTGTGAGAGTACAGGAGGAGCACAGGAGGAAGGCTGAGTTTTCCCCAAATACACACACACACACACACACACACACACACACACACACACACACACACACACGTAAAGAAGGCCAGAGATTGGAGTGATGCAGCTACAAGTGAAAGAATGCCAACCATGACCACCAGAAGCTAGAAGAAACTAGAAAACAACCTCTTCTACAGTCTTTACAGAGAACACGGCCCTGCTAACATGTTGATCTTGGACTTCTGGACTATAGAACTGTGAGAGGACAAATCTCTGTTGTTTTAAGCCACTGAGTTTGTGGTACTTTGTTACAACAGCCCTGGGAAACAATACAGTAACCAACGGTTGCAAAGGCATATTTACAGCCCAGTCAGTATGCAGCTATAATCGTATGAATTTCCGTAACCACAGGGTGGGTACAATGACATAATTAGTCTTTCCACAATCAATAAAATTGCATGGTACAAGTCTCAAAAGTTTCAAGTAACAGAGGTATCGTTAATATGTTACTCTGTTGATATAATTTCACGACCCATCATTGCATCTTCATTGTCACATACCCCTTGGTTTTTCTGAAGGAACACTGAGCCTTCCCTTCTTGCCCCCCAAAATGTAAATTTCAATCCCTTTCAAATGTAATAGTCTTTTGAAGTTGACTTGTGAGTATAAGGCTCTCCCCTCCCTGTGGACCCCAAAGGAAATATGAAAAATAATTTTGAGGCGGAATATCGAGCCTCTAGCTTTCGGAATTAAAATACTGAGGTATGGGGTTCCCTCCTTTCTTCCTATGGCTCTTTTATACTTTTTAACATTTATTTTATTGAAGTATAGTTGATTTATAATGTTGTGTTCCTGTGGCTCTTTTAAATGGCAACTTCTGGTTTCAAAGTTTGGAGCCTGTGGTCTTTTTCTTCCCCCCATCAGAGCAGCTAGAAAATCTGGACAATGTATATAAAAATAATCTGTTTGGATACATTGGGAGGACTAGCAAGACTGGGAAGAGTTGCAGAATCGGGATGCGGCACGAGGTCCAGAGGTCTGCAGCTGCTTTTCACACAGGGGTCGATCCATAAGTTCTGCCAGGGATGACTCAGAGGTGGAGAAAGCAAGCCGGGCTTTCAACATTCTTATGAAGCTGGAGGGACGAAAAATGGAGCTGAGGTCCACCGAGGAGAAGGGGGCCTGGGGAACACCCGAGGCATTTGGTAGAATGAGCAAAACCCAGAAATAGACTAGTTCTCACAGAGTTTAACGCAGATCATCTCAATCCCAGGGTGAATTAAAGAGATCTGGAAGGGCTAGGGGCCCCAGCTTAGCTGCCTAAACAAAGGAGAATATGATCCTCTCTGGAAATGGATGATTACATCTCCCAGGACCTCACATTGCCTCTAATTTTTTATATGGGATCTCTGGCATTCAACCAGTTACAAGAAGGCAAGATGGTGATTGAAAAGCACGAGCCATTCGGCAGTTCAGATGACCTGGAGGGAGCTGAGCTGCCAGGTGTCCAAGGAGCCCATTACGATGAGTTAAAATGAAAGTCACAGTTAAGGCTCCAATGACTGACTGTGATATGAAAAAGAAGCAGGAAGTACTGACCTTCCCCTGTTCTACGTGCCCCAGGAATGGCATGCTGGTGGAGAGTCAGCTGGAAGAGCACGGATGTGGGGGTCATCTCACAACTATGGGAACCCTGAACAAAAGGTCTGCGCCTTTTATGGACCCAAGGTCTGCGGGAGGGAAAGGGGAAGAGACAGAAGTAGAAAAGTACAATTACTGAACCAGAGTAGAGACGTGTCTTCAAGATCTCCCCTGTCCCTTGATACATGGATGACCATGCTCATATCAGGAACCATTATCAGACGTCTTTACAAGGAATGTACCCGGGCTAGGAATGCAACCACGCAAAAGAGCACGTAGCAAGCACGGTGTGAGAAGGGCAACCTCAACCCCAGTACTTTTGCTCAGCTTATGTTTCTCTGAAATCTGTCCACACTGGTGTGGGGAGCTATGATTCCTTCTTTTGCACGCTCTGTAGTTGTGGATTCCTTCATGTTCTTGATGTTTCAGTTTCCTTCCAAATTTCGTGTAAACCAAAAATAACCGAACCACTGCAGCTTGACTAAGACATGTGGCCCCCCCTGAATAGCTAGTGTTGACTTAAAAAGTATGGGCAACCTAAAAGTTGAGAGTGATGTTTTATTCGGAGGGAAGTTTTAGGACTTCAAGCCCGGGAGGCAGCATCTCAAATAATCCTGGAGAACTGCTCCAAGGAGACGACGGGAAGCGAGGGGGGAGTCAAGTTATATATAAGTTTTGCAACAAAGGGCAGGTAGTCTGAATGTCAAAAGGTTATTGTTAATTAAAAGAAAACCGGATATTTCTAGTTAAGGAGTTTAGCGATTTTCTATGTATAGGAAGATGCAACAGGGCTCGCTGAAATCATTCCTCTGATATGCACCTCAGCTATCTGGGGCCGGTGTCCCACGTCTCCACACCCTGAGTTTCCCCAGGGCTCGACATAGGGAGTGGCTGCAGTCTGATGGCTGCTAGCTGGCAGGTATTCTTTCCTTCCTGAGTTCCCTCAGGGCTCACCAGCTCACTTTAGGCTGTGGCTGCAATCGCTGATGACTGTGACATCCTTTGTTCACTGGTATGGCAGGAAATATTCCATTTCTCAGATCCTCCTCTTGGTCAGGAATTCAACCAATATTTGGGAGACATTTCATGACTAAATTTTGTCCCATGGCGCTGGGAGGCTCTTCCCAGATCAGGCGGAAATTCTTGTGGCTATGCCGCTCCAGGGGCTAATTTCTGTTGATAATTAAAGATTCTCTGGGTCCTCTGTCTTTCTAGTCTATTATGATCCTAGACATATTTTCCCCTATTGCTTCTTCCCATACCTAGAGTTGATCTTGGGTGGCCTCAGTCCTGCAGCAGCTTGAAGCAGGGTTTCAGTTCCCGGCCAGTGATTGAGGTCGGGTCGTGGTGGTGAGAGCACCGAATCCTAGCCACTGACCACTGGTCAGTGACAAGACCCTGGCTCTTCGGCTTTGCAGAAAAAGAATTCCCCCAAAGACGAAAAGTAGTGAAACAGGTAAAGTGTTTATTAGGAGGAAAAAAGAGTGCAGTATGTGTGGATAGACACGTGGGCGGGCTCAGAGAGAGAGTGGCACCCTCGTGGTGGTTTGAATCACTTTTATGGGGCATTTCTTCCGGGTTTCCTTTGGCCAATCACTTTGATTTTCCTGGTTCAGAGTCCGTATTTGGTATATCTCAGGATCCTCCCATGTGTGCGTGTGCATCCCTTAGCCAATATAGATTCTAACGAAGAGGTAGAGGTAGAGGTAGTTGGCATCACTTACTATGGGGTGGCGCCCCCTCCCTTTTTGACCTCCAAGGAGCTTTTCTATGCATGTGTAGTCATGGAGGTGCCCTGACTTTGAGAATGAGAGATAAGTGGTCTCTTATCTTCTATCTGGGCAGGGCCCAGCCACCTCCCTCGATTGTCCTACTATTTTCTTTTCTTTTTTTTAATATTTATTTTTTAATATATATATTTTAATATTCATTTATTTGGCTGTGTCGGGTCTTTTTTGTGGTGCCCGGGCTCAGTAGTTGCAGCGCGTGGGCTCAGTCACCCCACGGCATGTGGGATCTCAGTTCCCCAACCAGTGATCGAACCTGCGTCCCCTGCATTGGAAGGCAGATTCTTAACCACTGGACCACCAGGGAAGTCCCTGGCCTGCTATTTTCATCTTGGAGTATCGGTCCACAGAGAACAAACTCTAACTTTTTGCCCCAGGGACCCATCTATCTCCTGCCTTAAATCCCCCTGAGAGACGTGAACCTCAAGAAATCTTTATTGGGAAGATGAAGGGCGAAGGTCTGTCTTCTGTAGCTTTTTCGGGCTGGCAAGGGGCTCTACCTAGTTGGGGTCACGAAGCTCTCGCCCTGTCTCATAAAGGGGCCCCAGGGTGACTTCTGTTGTTATTTCAGCAGGATCTGCTGTGGGGAGTGGCTAGAGTCCCTGCATCCCCCTTGTCCTGTCATGCCCTAGAGAAAACAACCTAAATAATTCGATTAGAGAAGCAGGAACTAGAGATTAGTAAAAGACTATTAGAATCAGAGATTCAAGCAAGGATAGGAATCTAGTTATACAAGGTCGGCATATCTTTGTTAATCTCAGGCTTAAAATTTAGTACATTTGTCTGTTTCTAAAATGGAAGGTCTGAACCTGTTGGTCCCAGGCCTCCTAGCTGGACTGAAGGGTCTTAGTGGTTTGCAATAGATTTGCAATAGCATGGAAGACAACAGAACGCTAGGCGAAATATAACATAAATCAGTATGGCTGAAATGAGGAAGGTTATAAGAAAATGGAAACCTCCCGTCAGAAAGGTTTAAATATCTTGGGGGATCCAGGAGAACAAGTTAGAAAACCAGTTTTCAATTTTCCCACCCAAATTGAATAGTGAGGATTGGTGGTTAATTGTCTGCTGAAGCCAAGTGGCTTGCTGTAGACTTTTCTCAATGCCTGTCTCTACCTGCGAAGAGGTGTGAATGTACACGCCCAACAAGAAGTGTTGGCAGCTGCACGTACTCCTTCTTGTCCTGCCAACAGATAATCCAGGGCCAGTCGGTTGTCAAGTACCACCTTGGCCAGCGAATTTAGAGACTTCTGTAAATTTTTTATTTTAAAAAATTTATTTATTTTTGGTTGCGTTGGGTCTTCGTTGTTGCGCGGGGGCTTTCTCTAGTTGCAGCGAACGGGGGCTACTCTTGGTTGTGGTGCACGGGCTTATCATTGCGGTGGCTTGTCTCGTTGCAGAGCACCTGCTCTAGGTGTGTAGGCTTCAGTAGTTGTGACTCGCGGGCTTCAGCAGTTGTGGCTCGTGAACTCTAGAATGCAGGTTCAGTCGTTGTGGCACACGGGCTTAGTTGCTCTGTGGCATGTGGGATCTTCCTGGACCAGGGATTGAACCCGTGTCCCCTGCACTGGCAGGTGGATTCTTAACCACTGTGCCACCAGGGAAGTCCCAAGACTTCTGTAAATTAGTGAGAGAGTTAGCGGTACTGTTAGCTATGGCAGTAAGGGTATGAGACAAGTTTCTAAGGACATGTTGGTGGCCAGCTACTCCCCACCATGGTTACAAGGTGTACCTAAAGAAATAGGTGTCTCCATCTGAGATGCCACCAGGTAAATCTTGAGTTAATTGAGCAAACAGTTTTAATGAACTAGCCCAGTGCTTGGATTCGTTTAAGGAGTGGATCGAGAAAGGAGTAATCAAGATTCCCAGCATACACTGTGTGGGCGTGGAGTTATCAGCATAGGCAATTAGTGGCCCACGGTTTCTTATCTACCTGGCAAACGAAAATGTATCCTGGTGGGGTACAGTAGACTAGCAGGCTTAAGGTTTTAAGGCCCAGCCATTCAATTCGATTGTTATGAAAATGTTCTCCAACCATATGCCCAACACTTTCCATCCACGTCTGTCCTGATACTTGTTCCTTTAATGTGGATCCTTCTTCCTTTGGGTGGCGAATTAGAGTTTGAGCACAGATAGGTAACTGGAGTTCTGGCTTAGGAGGGTCCATTATAAAGCGCTGGGGTGCTTTATGCCAATTCTTCATCCTCCCAGTTTGACTTCATATTCTCCTTTTGTTGTTAAGGGGAGGGTTAAGCGAGAGACATTAGAATTTTCTTCAGTAGGAACATGAACAATTCTGACTTTGTACATTACAGTTCTGAGCCTTGGGTCTCTGGTAGAAGACCATTTTCCATTAGGAACTTGGCTAAAATTCTTTCTGGGATGGACAAGGGGGTCGCTCTGGTCCATGATAGACTTAGCTCGTTCTGCCAACTGAGAGAAGGAAGCAAGAGTTTGTGCAATGCAAACCCGAGAGTTGTCTGTCCATCCTGTGGAGGCATAGAAAAGCTAAGGCAACTAGTAGCTTCATAGGAACACCAGTCAGGGTTATATTTAAATCACCCAGCATGGGCAGAGAAGTTCAGTGAATTCTGAAAGCAAGGGTGAGGAAGACAATAGTTATCAGAGCATATCAATTATTCTGCAAGTGGATTGGAGTGCTGGAAGGGAAAAAGGAAGATAGGGACGCTGGGTACTTAGCCTGGGGTCTAAGAAATCTTTTGTCCTTTTTGAATGAAAACTTCCGCGAGTGGCTCACTCATCCCCCTGGAATTTTCAGGCTGTCCTGGGTCCTCTGAATCCTGTGGAGACTCGGAGGATGGGGTGGATTCACAGGGATGGTTGGAATGCGGATCTTCAGGTTCCTGTGACGTATCCGTGGAGACAAGTTTAATCCTGGACAGATGAACCCAGCTGGTGACCCCCTGGAGTTTAACTGCCGTAGGAATGCTCAGCAGGACTTGCATTTTGGGAGTCGTTGGTCACCAGGGGACTCATTTTTCCAGGTCTTTAAAAGTACCCAGTCTCCAGGGTTTACAACAGGGTGTCCGTGATTGTCATCTGGAAAGGGCTGTACTCTGTTACCGTGCTCTTGGGTAGCCTTCTGGACTTGGCCTAGGTTTATAATGTATCTAAGATGAGCCCGGGTTTCTGGGTTAGTTAGCATGTCCAGAGGAAGGAATGGCCTTCGTATGTCATTTCGAAAGGGCTTAACTTAGTGGTTGTTTTAGGCGTTGCTCTGACCTGTAAGAGGGCTACTCATAGAGTTCGCCCAAGGTTTTCTTTAGAGTATGATTAGCCTGTTCTACTTTTCCTGAGGACTGAGGTCTTCAGGATGAACGGAGGTGGTATTTACTTCCTAAATCCTGTGAAAGCGGTAGCGTGACCTTTGCTACAAATGAAGGTCCACTGTCACCCTGAAGGTGACGGAGCAACCCGAATCTAGGAATAATTTCCTTGAGGAGAGGTTTAGCCACTTTGCTTGACTTCTCTGTTCTACTAAGGAAGGCCTCTATCCATCCAGTAAAAGTATCTATAACGACCAAGTAAGTACTGGAAGCCCTGGAAAGAGGGCATCTGAGTGAAATCTATTTGCCAGTCCTCTCCTGGGTAAGTTCCACATCGCTGGACTAACGAGAGGGGGAGGCTTGAGGCTGTCCCCTGGATTATGTATGGCACAAAGGGCACAGGCTCGAGTAACTCTTTTAATTGTCTCCAGGAGCCCTTTCCCTGTAAAAAGTCAGAAAACAGTTGTAGACATTGCATCTCTCCCCAGATGGAGGGAATCACGTAGCCCTTTAATAATTTTCCATTGGTCAGAGAGAGGTATGAGCAATTTCTGATCTATGTGTCACCAGACTTCCGTTCCCTTAGTTCCCCCTCTGTTCATGCCCAGCTCTCTTCGGAAGCTGAGTACATTCAAAGGGGTAAGGGATGGGATTAATGCCATTTCAGTTATGGGCATCAGGGCTGCTCTCTTTGCTTCCTGATCTGCCCTGTTGTTTCCTTGGGAAATTTGATAAGTTCCCTTTTGGTGCCCACGGCAGTGTATGACTGCTGCCTGTTTTGGTTTTTGAACCACTTCTATGAGATGTGAACTCCCAGCCCCATATTTTTTAGGGGAATTTCTTGCATTTAGAAGTCCTCTCTCTTTCCAGATAGCTGCGTGGGCATATAAAACAAGGGAGGCATATTTTGAGTCGTTGCATATATTTACAATCTTTCCTTCCCCTAGGGTTAAGGGTTGGGTTAGAGCTATCAGTTCAGCCTTTTGGGCTGAGGTGTTAGGTGGCCAAGGTTTTGCTCCTATGATGCTAGGAGCAGTCGTGATAGCATACCCTACCCTCCTGACTCCATCTTTAATGAAACTAATGTCATCAGTAAACCACTCTTCCTCAGGGTTTTCTATGGCCTGGTCGGTCAGGTCAGACCTACAGGCATAGACTTGGTCAAGGGTTTTGAGGCAAGAATGTGAGCTCTGGGTTTTTGGTGGGCGTTAATGTAGCGGGGTTAAGAGTGTGACAGGTTTTGAGGGTTAGCTCTGGGAAGTCGAGGAACAAAGCCTGGACCTTAATGAGGCAGCCTCTAGTTAGCCAATGATGGCCTTTTAACTCTAGAATCCCCTGCACTTGATGAGGGGTCTGGACTTCCAGTGGCTGTCCAAAGGTGAGCTTGTTAGCTTCTTCTACTAATAATGCGGTGGCAATTACAGCCTAGAGACAGCCAGGCCAGCCTCGGGCCATAGAGTCTAGCTGCTTGGAAAAGTAGCCTATGGGCTGAGGAACTTCTCCTAGCTTATGTATAAGGGCCCCCAGTGATGTCCCCTGCTTTTCAGCCATGTACAAATGAATGGGTTTTTCAAACTGTGGAGACCCAGAGCAGGGGCTCTGGTGAGGGCTTGCCTGACGTCATGAAAAGCCTTTTTCTGTTCCAAAATCATGGTTCTGTGTCTGGGTCTTTACTGGCTTCATGTAGGGGCTTAGCCATTAGCCTGAATCCTGGAATCCAAATTCTTCAAAATCCTGCCATGCCCGAAAAGGTATGTTTCTTCATCTTTGGAGGGTCTAGGCCTAATATAGCTTGCTTTCTATCTGGAGATAACGCTCTACTTCTGGGGTTTATAATATATCCCAGATATTCAACTTGTTGCTTTGAGATTTGTGCCTTTGTCTGAGAGACCTGTAACCCAGGGCTCCAAGAAAATTAAGCACTTCAAAAGTACTTTTTTTTTTTTTTTTTTTTTTTTTTTGCGGTACGCAGGCCTCTCACTGTTGTGGCCTCTCCCGTAGCGGAGCACAGGCTCCGGACGCGCAGGCTCAGCGGCCAGGGCTCACGTGCCCAGCCGCTCTGCGGCATGTGGGATCTTCCCGGACCGGGGCACGAACCCGCGTCCCTTGCATCGGCAGGCGGACTCTCAACCACTGCGCCACCAGGGAAGCCCTTCAACAGTATTTTGATCTGAGGCCTCCATGGTGGGACTACATATTAAAATATCATCTATGTACTGTAGGATAGCACCTTCTTTTAGGTGTATTTCCCTTAGTTCTCTTCCTAGGGCCTGGATGAACAAGTGTGGTCTTCCCCGAAACCCCTGAGGCAATACCGTCCAGGTATATTGTTGAATTTGGCCTGAGGCGGGGTTAAGTCCACTCGAAGGCAAACAGATATTGTGATGAGGAATAAACTGGGATGCAAAAAAAGGCATCATTGAGATCGAATACAGTAAACCATTTGGCGTCCTCAGGGATTAGGTCTAATATAGTATAAGGATTGGCCACGAGGGGATGTACAGGGAGCACTGCGTCTATTACGGCTCTAAGGTCTTGTACCATCCTATATGCCCCATTTGGCTTACCAGCTGGTAGAACAGGAGTATTGCACGGAGACTGGCAGGGCGCCAAGAGGCCATGCCTTAAACATTTATCTCCGAGGGGTTGTAAACCCTTCTTCACTTCCAGCTTTATGGGATATTGTCTGTTAGGGTAGGCAGCTTCTGGCCTAAGGCTAATTCTTACAGGTTGGGCTTTTATGGCCCTTCCAGGGATTCCTTCGTCCCATGCTGAAGGGTCCACTGCCTGTAGAATATGGCTGGGAAGAGGACCTCACTCTTCTGGCTGGTCCGTCTTAGTCAGAGTCAAGATAAGGGGCTGCTCAGGGCCTCCTAGCTGTAATATGGCCCCGAGGGAGTTCAGAAGGTCTCTCCCCAGTTGTGGGGCGGGACACTCAGGTACAACTAAAAAGCCAGGCGAGATCAACCGTCGCTCAAATTGGCAAGTGAGGGGCCCAGGAAAGCAATGGGTGCGGGGCTTTCCGTCAACACAAATCACAGTACAGCTTCCGGAGGAAAGAGGTCCAGCGTGAGAAATGAAGACAGAGGAAGTGGTTCCCGCGTCAATTTAAACATCGATCTTCTCACCTGCCAAGTCAAGGTCTAGCCGGGGCTCCTCAATGGCCATAGACATCTCGTTGGGGGGAGCCGCCAGAATCCCCGGGCCGCCTCAGTCATCCAGCATGGCCGTCGCGGGAGCAGGCGTCCCCCATTCGCCTTCGGGACCGAGGGCAGTCCCTCTCCCAATGACCTGTTTGTCTGCAGGCTGGGCGTGGCCCGGGAGGCCTTTTCTGGCAGTCTAGGGCCCAGTGGCCAGTTGACTTGCATGTGTAGCATTCCCCTTTGTTGGTCTTACCTCCAGATGGAGAGTTCGACTTTCTTAGCCCCCTTGGGTTGTCCTGAGGTCGCAAGGTATGGCTGACAGCAACGGCTATCAGTTTTTTTGTTTTTGTTTTTTTTTTCGGTACGCGGGCGTCTCACTGTTGTGGCCTCTCCCGTTGCGGAGCGCAGGCTCAGCAGCCATGGCTCACGGGCCCAGCCGCTCCGCGGCACGTGGGATCTTCCCGGACCGGGGCACGCGTCCCCTGCATCCTCCCGGACCGGGGCATGCGTCCCCTGCATCGGCAGGTGGACTCTCAACCACTGTGCCACCAGGGAAGCCCACGGCTATCAGTTTTGCATGAGCCCTTGCCTGTCTTTTCTCATGTTGGGTTATTTCTTCTTCCTCAGCTGATCTCGATTATTAAATACTCCAAAGGCCACATCTAGGAGTTGGGGCATGGGGATTTGTGGGCCAAATTGTAATTTGGGGGTTTTCTGCTTACTCTCAGGGGTGAGCTGGCTGATGGAGTGCTGTCCCAGCAGAGAACGACCTTCAGAAGTGGAGAGACCTATGTTGGTATACTTTCTAAAATCCTCCACAAGCTGCCCGTGAAAGAGGGCTGGGTTTTCTTTCTCTTCTTGGGTCACTCCTTTAACCTTTCCATAGTTAACTGATTTTTTGATACACTTTCTCATCCCTTCTAATACACATTGAATCATGTGCTTCCTGGCTTCTGTTCCTGCCTGGGAATTATAATTCCAAGAGGGTTCCTGATTTGGGACTGCATCTCCACCCGTAGCAAAATGTTTGGGTTGGTCTCTGGCCAGCTGGTCAGCATGCCCCCGGGCTGCTGTCCAGATTCTCTGTTTTTCCTCAGGGTTACAGCAGGTAGATAGAACTACTTGGACATCCTTCCAAGTTAAATCATAGATCAGAGTTAGGGCATGAAACACTTCAACAAACTTACTAGGGTCTTCAGAAAATCTGCCCAGTTTCTGTCTGCATTGGGGTAAGTTGGTTAAAGAGAAGGGCAACCCTAAGAGGACATAATTTCCCTGATCCTGGGTGATAGGAATCTCCACTGAGAGTTACCCCAGAGGGACTAGCCTCTCTTTCTTGGAGTAATGGAGGGTACGGAGGGACATAGGGAGGCAGAGTTTGGGGTCGGTCACAGGGACCAGAAGTAGGTGGCTCTGGAGATGTAGTGATACTGGCAGAAATTGGAGGAACTGGGTTTCCCTGCTGACAGATGGGAGAGCTGAGAAGGGGATCATCTAAAAATGTCGGAAGAGTCTTCTGGTTCCCCAAGTTTTTTTTTTTTTTTTTTTTTTTTTGCGATACGCAGGCCTCTCACTGCTGTGGCCTCTCCCGCCGCGGAGCACAGGCTCCGGACACGCAGGCCCAGCGGCCATGGCTCACGGGCCCAGCCGCTCCGCGGCATGTGGGATCCTCCCGGATCGGGGCACGAACCCGCGTCCCCTGCATCGGCAGGTGGACTCTCAACCACTGCGCCACCAGGGAAGCCCGGTTCCCCAAGTTTTGAATTACAAGGGCCGTATAGGGCGTGATTTTCGTAAGGGACCATGAAAGCCTGAATATAGGGAACCTCACTCCACTTTCCCATCCTGCGGCAATAAAGGTCCAATTGCAGAATGGTATTGTAATTTAGAGACCCGTTTTCCGGCCATTTTTCTCCATTCCCCAATTTATACAAAGGCCAGGCACCGCTACAGTAAAACTTGAGTTCTTTCTTCCTTAGCCCTTCTATTAAAAAAAAAAGTCCAGTTCTTAAGGATAAACTCCAGAGGTGTCTCTTCTGGCTTGGAGGGGGACCCTCCCATGTTAAGTAACCCGTAACCGAGAATGAGGGAGCTCTCCTAGAATGGAATCCAGTGTCCCAAAAACATTTACCAGGAGGCTTTAACTTGAAGGGGTTCAGGGCGTCCCCCAAATTCCCTTCAAACCTGATGGGGTTTCAAGCATCCTCTACTCTCCCATCGATTTCTGACCAGAGGCCTTTGGCTTTCCTTGGAAACTTGCGCAAGGTGTCTCCCCCAACACGGCCAGCGGAGGACATTTGAACCAGTGCAGACCAGTTGCCAGGACTTTCCTTAGGAGGGACCACTTGTCTACAGAGCTTATGTCCTTTGATAAGTCTTCCTACGCTGGGGTGTATTCCTCACGACTGAGCACCTACAAAGTTCATAATTCGAACTTTTGGGTAGCAGCCAGCCTGATAGGCTGTTTGTAGCAGTGTGTGGGCTGCCAAGGTCAGGAGTGAAGGGGGTCCGATAGACATAAAGACAAATCCTTGGAGGAACTGGAGTTGGGCGCTATGGAAGATGGCATGGGGTTCAAGGCTCAAGGGCTGGGAGGCGGAGAAATTCGCAAAGTAAATCTCTGGGCATTGAGTGAGCTGGGAGACTAGACAACAGAAGAACCCCAAATCCTTTGCCCTATCTGTCTCACAGCTAAGATAGAATTAGGAATCATCTGATGATTTTGTCTGAAACAGGCCGCACCGGGTTTGGCAGTGGCGGGGATGCGGTTTAGGAATGATGTCCAGGAGATCCTTCCCTAAGGTGGGAAGGAAAGGCGTCGTGGAGGGTTCCATGTGGGGCAGTGAGAGAGCGAGCAAGAGCGAGAGACCCCCTGGGCTCCTGCACAGTCGGAAATCATGTTTTCACCATGTCGCAAAGGACAGCGTCAGCTGTCTCCCAAACGTTATTTGAATATTCGTGGCCTGGGGAATTCCCCCTTGCCACCCTCAGTGTTGTTGGCAGGAGCCATAATGCTGTGAGCAGACAGAGCTTATGCCCTGTGGGTCCTGAAAAGGAAGCAAAGCGAGAGAAAGCAAGCAAGAGGGAAAGTCAGGGACCTCAAGCTGCAGCTGGGTGAAGCCCGCGGTTTATCTCGACTTCCCGAATTCCTGGGTTTTGGCACCAAATATGATCTCGGTGGCCTTGGTCTTGCAGCAGCTTGAAGCAGGGTTTCAGCTCCCGGCCAGTGATTGAAGTGGAGTCTCGGCGGTGAGAGCACCAAATCCTAGCCACTGACCACTGGTCAGTGACAAGACCCTGGCTCTTCGGCTTTGCAGAAAAAGAATTCCCGCAAAGATGGAAAGTAGGAAAACAGGTAAAGTGTTTATTAGGAAGAAAAAACGAGTACGGGACATGTGGATAGACACACGGGGCAGGCTCAGAGAGAGAGTTGTGCCCTCGTGGCAGTCTGAATCACTTATATGAGGTATTTCTTCCAGGTTTCCTTTGGCCAATCATTTTGACTTGCCTGGTTCAGAGTCCGTGTTTGGTGTATCTCAGGATCTTCCCATGTGTGTGCATGCATCTCTTAGCCAAGATGGATTCTAACGAAGAGGCCTATGGGTAGTTAGCATAACTTACTATGGGGTGGCGCCCCCTCCCTTTTTGACCTCCAAGGAGCTTTCCTGTGCATGTTCAGTCATGGAGGGCTCCTGACTTCGAGAAAGAAATATGTGGTCTCTTATCTTCTAACTGGGCAGGGCCCAGCCTCCTCCCTCAATAGTCCTGCTGTGTTTGTCTTGGAGTATTGGTCCACAGAGGATGAAATCCAACTGTTTGCCCCAGGGACCCATCTATCTCCTGCCTCAGAATCACACTATTACAGTTATTCTATGGAGTCATAAATGTGATCTATTTTCTCCAGATGTTTAACCATCAATTTTGTTGGAGGCCTGGTTACACGTTGAGTACTATAAGAGACAAAATCTTATAAAATAGAAGGGATATAAGTAATGTCACTAGTAATATTGACAAAGTCATAGTGCAGCAGGAAGACACAAATCATAAACAATTTGGAAACAAAGAACAAATTAAAACGATGATTAGCACTTCCCCGGTGGTGCAGTGGTTAAGAATCTGCCGGCCAGGGCTTCCCTGGTGGTGTAGTGGTTGGGAGTCCACCTGCCAGTGCAGGGGATGCAGGTTTGAGCCCTGGTCCAGGAAGATCCCACATGCCATGGGGCACCTGGGCCTGTGCACCACAACTACTGAGCTCGCATGCCACAACTACTGGAGCCCATGCACCTAGAGCCCGTGCTCTGCAACAAGAGAAGCCACCACAATGAAAAGCCCGTGCACTGCACTGAAGAGTAGCCCCCTGCTCACTGCAATTAGAGAAAGCCCACACGCAGCAATGGAGACCCAAAGCAGCTAAAAATAAATAAACAAACAAACAAACAAATAAATTTATTAAAAAAAAAGAATCCACCTGCCAATACAGGGGACACGGGTTCAATCCCTGGTCCGGAAAGATCCCACATGCCCGTGCGCCACAACTACTGAGCCTGTGCTCTAGAGCCCGCGAGCCACCGCTACTGGAGCCTTCACACCTAGAGCCTATGCTCCGCAACAAGATAAGCCACCGCAATGAGAAGCCTGTGCACGGTAACGAAGAGTAGCCCCCGCTTACTGCAACTAGAGGAAGCCTGCGTGTAGCAAACAAGACACAATGCAGCCAAAAATAAATACATAAATTTATAAAAAATAAATAAAACGTGATTAGTAGAACTGCCACCGAGTCCAAACTTGGTCTGCTCACTGAATGACAGGCCAATAAACTGGGAGGCCAGGTGTTGAGGCAAAGAATAGCAACTTTATTCAGAAACCCAGGTGTCCAAGAAGATGGCGGACTAGTGCCCTAGAGTACCATCTTATGGGCGTCTGGATGCTAATGTCCTTTATAGAACAGAGAAGGAGAAGAGGTGAGGAAGTAAAGTAAAAAGGCCATAAGTCTTGCAAAAATATCTCCTGGTTTGGCCAGCCTCAGAGAGGGGATGTGTTAATTTCTTTAAAAAGGCACTTTGGTTTAACATTCAGGCTGGTGGCAGTGTTCCCTGAGGGAGGCCATTATGTATTCTTATAGCTATAGACAGCATCCTTTTAGTGATCATAGTAACAAAAGAAACGGGAAGCAAAGGTTAAAGTAAAAGAAACAGATCCAACATAGAGTCAGATTTTGAGCTTCCCTGTTACATAACTAGTTGTAATCCAGTTGCAATAAACCCTAAAGTCTGGAAAAGCCAGCTGGAAAAGCCAAATTCTAGCAGGATCAGGTAGAGATAAATGCTTCATCTTCCTTTACAAAGGGATGCTGTATCAACTTGTTGTAGGTCATAGCATGAGATAAGGTTGTTTTTTGGAAAACAAAGATTAAGGCTAGTATATTTCCCAAAGTCGTTATAAATCATATTCATCAGTTCATTGAGTCCCATGTAATTAATTCCTGTTGATCTGGATGAAGTAATCAGGTTTTCCACTAGAGTTTTGTCATTTATTACCCAGTTCAGTAGTATTATCTGAAGGCTATCAGAAATTTATATTTGTTAAAAAAAAGTTATTTTTATGAGTCTTTTTGAAAATCTTCATTTTTTAAAAGCATCAGTGTAAGATAATGATTGTCTATAAAAGACAAAACTTAAAATAGCATGGTTAAAGATTTGGGTACAGTGCAATTAGCAGGAAACTTGGATATTTCTGTGACATATAACATTTTAGGATAATAACTAGAATTATGACTGATAAGATTATATCAAAACATATCAGATGTTAAGGATTCCATATCAATTTTGGAATATCTATATTAATGACATTTATCCATACACTATAATTTAAAACTCATCTCCAATCACTTGACAATATTTCTGAGGTAATTTAACATACCAAATAAACTTAATTAGTTTAACATTCCTCTCTGAGATGTCTCAGAGATGTTCCTTCATCTCAGAGTCAGCTGGAGGCTAAAGGAACTTTAATTAGATTTTGATATTTGGGAAGTTTGTTAAAAATATCAAAGCTTTAAAACACAGCAGGATTATAGGTCATTGTGAAACGATACTTATTCATTTAACCAAAGTCACAAAACGATGAAAAGAAAACAACAAATACAGATCACTTGAGGGCACAGAAACTCACACAGTCTGTTATCAAAAAGGAGTACTCTAACAGAGAGAGAAATTTCAGTCTTGTATTAGCTTACTTAACAAAATCCATTTACTTAGTTAACTTCGATCTAAATTTAGTTAATCCTGACCATGCATAAAACATTTTTCTCAGGGTTCCTTTCCACAGCCTTTCATCATTTTTTGTATCCAGATCAGCCTGTCCCTTATTTATTCATCCAAGTAAAACCAACCAGCTCTAAGACATACTGTCTTTCTTTTTCCTCAATAACATGTAATTTCATTCCTGTTACCTTCTTTATTGAAAACACACTGTACACTGAGATGCTTATTATTTCTATTAGCTTTAATTACATGTTTAAATTAGAATTCTCAACTCTTAAAAACCTTAATTTCTAGTGAAAACTAAGAAGTAAGCAATTATGAACTGTCTTTTTTTCTTTTTTTTTTGCGGTACGCGGGCCTCTCACTGTTGTGGCCTCTCCCGTGGCGGAGCACAGGCTCCGGACGCGCAGGCTCAGCGGCCATGGCTCACGGGCCCAGCCGCTCCGCGGCATGTGGGATCCTCCCGGACCGGGGCACGAACTCATGTTCCCCGCATCGGCAGGCGGACTCTCAACCACTGTGCCACCAGGGAAGCCCTATGAACTGTCTTTTACATCAGCATTCTGTAAATTGATGAACATAAATATCAGTGATAATTTCTAAAAACATTTGTTTTCTTACAGAGAACATCTCAGTGTGGCACCAAACATTTTCATTAATAGTCCTAAATGCCCTTAGTTTCTCTATTTAGTAATTGATACCTCAGTATCTTTTTTTTGAAATTATCTATCTATTTAATAAGCTTCCATCACTTCAATTAGCACTCTAGAACTTTAAGTTACCAAATATCTGGAAAGATCATTTTAAGTAGACATTTCTAAAATATATTTTTAAAGAGTTTACCCAAAAGCTCTTATCTCATTTACATTTAAAGTCTCATCATATCAAGTTATTTTCCTTGTAACAAATATTATAAGGTCTTATTTGACTTCTATTAAACCTAGGTATGATACAGTATTAGACTTAATGTTGATGACTAAAGACATGTCCATATTAATTAGATCAACAAACTTTAATACCAGGTATCAACTAAATATTTAATATTTCCCAGTTCATGTGAACCTGAAAGTCATTTTGGCTGGTTTCTTTTATATTTAATTTGTAAGTGCTTACTTTTAAACTAAATAGACCTCTTTATAAATTTAACTTTGATAATACTTTCCAGAGGCAGAGATATCTCATATGTATAATGTATAGACAGACATATAATATAAATGGGCAAAACTAGAGGTCTCACGGCTTTACTTAAAAAAACTTAGTTATGAATCAGGTATTACAACATGAACTTACTAGTTTACAAAAGCAGTTGGAATACATTAAAGTTGCTTGCTCAGATGACTAAAGCTTTACTATTTGTAAAGTTTTGCTGAAGGAGCATTCCCAGCGGTTGGAATTTTAAAACTGTCACTTTGTCTCTTTTTTTTTTCTTCGTTTCAGGTCTTGCCTAGTTTAGCTAATTAGGCTCAGTCCCAGGTCCTTGCGGCCTATATTTACATTTCTGGTTTGTAGAGATTTGCAAGAGAAAGACAGTTGCCTTCAGTTCCCCGAAGAACACATCTGTCACCTGAAGGATACTAAAAGATTGATTTGTCCAACTATATATCAGTGAGAAGATTTCTAACTAAACTGAAATTTATGAGTTCTATGTTCTAGAACTTTAGAGTTTAATTTATCATGATTTCAAAAGCTTGTATAAGGCATTAGCAAAAATCTTCATTCTGAGTTTGCAAGTTAAACCCAGAGCAAAACAACTATTTTTCTTTTTATTAGCCTTTGAATGTTAGTTTCCAGTTTTTATTTGTTTGTATGGCTCAGGTAACCCTATTGGTTTTCTTTAGATGTTCAATTAATATTTCCTGAGGCACAGATTTATGTGCCATGCAGGGGAAGCATTCCCCAGTGAAACATGCCTACCCCACAATATAATTAAACAAAAGAGATGTAACCACCTTATGTAAAGCCCATTTAAATAGACCAATTTTATACACTTTCATCTCAATTCTGTCAACTTTTATACCTTTTAACTTTGGTTTTCATTAGGATCTAGGTGGGCTCAGAGAGAGAGTTGAGCCCTCGTGGTAGTTTGAATCAACTTATGGGAAGCATTTCTTCCAGGCTTCCTTTGGCCAATCCTGTTGCTTTGCCTGGTTCTGAGTCCGAATTTGGTTTATCTCAGGGTCCTCCCATGTGTGTGTGCACATCTCTTAGCCAAGATGGATTCTACCAAAGAGGCCTATGGGTAGGTTGACATCACCTACTATGGGGTGACGCCCCCTCCCTTTTTGACCTTCAAGGAGCCTTTCTGTGCATGTGTAGTCGGAGATGTCTCCTTGACTTTGGGAATGAGGGATATGTGGTCTTTTCTCTCTTATCTGGGCAGGGCTCAGCCTCCTCTCTCCTGCTATTGTGGAGTATCTGTCCATAGGGGAGACATTTTTCAGCCTGGGGCCCATCTATCTCCTGCCTCACATTTATCTATTTTTATATAAAAGACTCTGGGATCCCCAGAGGGGCATTGAGCCAGGGAACTCAGACCCTTTGGTCTAAGTCTTGCTCCAAATAATTGCTGGTCAGGTATCTCAGAGTAAAATTTTTTCTAGCTCCTTAGATATAATTTTCGAAACTGGGGTAAATGGAACAGAATTGTTTGGCTTTTAATGCTGGGGACCAGTAGGGGTCCCTTTTGGCCCATTTAACCTAAGGTAGTGTAGTAATATCAAAACCTTGTGTTTTAATCACATAAATGTCCATTTTATTGATCCCATTTTAAATAATCATCTAAAGATTTCTTTATTCATTTGAGATAATTCCTTTTAAATTGTTTACCTTGTTGGAAATAGTATCTAGACTTTCCTTACAGGATTTTTCCTGTTAACATTAATTATTCTACTGCTTTTATTAGCATCTGAAAGACACATTGAGGGGAAGCCAAGACCACAAATGAAGCTTCCCAAGCCAGGTTTTCTTTGTTTTAAACTAAAGAAGTTTTTAGGTTAATCTTTAGATATATTTCTTTCCACCTTTAATTTGATTTTTGTTTTTATAGGTACCAATAAAACAGCTGTTTATAATGAGAGTGCTCTAGATTTACCAATTTGTTAGTTTCTCCAATTTTAAAACGATCCATCATTTGGCCATTAATAAAATATATATATTATAGTAATTCAGAGGTATTTTTATTTTTATTTTTTTGCGGTACGCGGGCCTCTCACTGTTGTGACCTCTCCCGTTGCGGAGCACAGGCTCCGGACGCGCAGGCTCAGCGGCCATGGCTCACGGGCCCAGCCGCTCCGCGGCATGTGGGATCTTCCCGGACCGGGGCACGAACCCGTGTCCCCTGCATCGGCAGGCGGACTCAACCACTGCGCCACCAGGGAAGCCCAGTAATTCAAACCAATAAGATGCAAGAGGCTTCTCCATAAGAGAGTGGGGGAGGATGTCACCTAGGTAAAACCCGGAGAGTTTAGTCTCAAATATAGCATGGCAGAGGTCAAGTTTTCAAAACACGTACATACACATTTACACACAGATAATGTCCTAGGGAAGATCAGGTAGAACATTTACATCTCAAAGACACAGGAAGAGAAATGCATGTTCCCCCTAGAAGGCCTTTGTTTAAAGTCAGAATTCTGAAAAGATATTTTTACCGAGCCAGATTTTTAAACTTAATTTAACTTAACTGCATACTCAATAAAAGAGCCCCCTCATTTTTAGGGCAAGATTTCCTTTAATTTCCAATTAAGTAAGTACTTTTGTGGCTGGGGTATTAGTTGGAGCCTGGCAATCTATTGTTCCTTTTTCTTTTGTTTTCAAAGCTTTATTTCCCATTCCGAGGTCAGTTTGTCGAAATAAAATTGTTAGTGAGGATCGTGAGGTGGGCCAATGTGCTACGTGAGAGCTTAACTCCTCTAAGTTTTGCCCAGAGTTGTTTCAGCCCCCTCTAACGTGTCTTGGGTTCTCCCAGTGGCCCATAAGACTACCACGTGTGCTCAGGTTGAGGCATGGCCAGTTCTTATTCACATCCCTGCTTGAGCAGCTGGTTAATTAAGTGAGTGGGTTTCCCTGTAGGGACAGCTGCACGGCACGAGGTCTTGCCTTCACCACTCCTGCAAGTTTCTCAGTCACCTGAGAAGGCCATTGCCGGCCAGGAGGAGAGTCCCTTCTTTGGAGCTCAGAAGTTCTCATAAGATTTCATTTCTTTATTTCGACAAACTCTTTTTTCTTTTTTAACATCTTTGTTGGAGTATAATTTCTTTACAATGGTGTGTTAGTTTCTGCTTTATAACAAAGTGAATCAGTTATACATATACATATGTTCCCATATCTCTTCCCTCTTACATCTCCCTCCCTTCCACCCTCCCTAACCCACCCCTCTAGGTGGTCACAAAGCACCGAGCTGATCTCCCTGTGCCATGCGGCTGCTTCCCACTGGCTATCTATTTTACATTTGGTAGGGTATATATGTCCATGCCACTCTCTCACTTTGTCACAGCTTACCCTTCTCCCTCCCCATATCCTCAAGTCCATTCTCTAGTAGGTCTGTGTCTTTATTCCCATCTTACCCCTAAGTTCTTCATGACCTTTTTTTTTTTTTTCTTAGATTCCATATGACAAACTCTTTTAAGGTAGCCAATTCAAGGAAAAATTATAGGCTGGTCTTCCCCCTAATAACTCAGTCCCACCTTAGTGTTTAACTGAGCAAAGTCTTCCTGAGGCAGGAGATAGATGGGCCCCAGGCTGAACAGTTTCTCCCCTGTGGACAGAAACTCCGTAATAGCAGAAACTCCATAAAAGCAGGATGATGGAGGAGGCTGGGCCCTGCCCATATAAGAGACAAAATATCACATATTCCTTATTCTCAAAGTCAAGGAGACCTCCCTGACTACACATGTGCAGAAAGGCTCCCTGAAGATTAAAAAGGAAGGGGGAGCCATCCCATAGTAAGTGATGTCTACTACCCGTAGGTCTCTTTGTTAAAATCCATATTGGCTAAGAGATGTGTGCTCACACAGGGGAGGACCCTGAGATATTCCAAATATGGACTCTGAACCAGGCAAATCGAAATGATTGGCCAAGGGAACCCAGAAGAAATGTCCCATAAAAGTGATTCAAACTACCACGAGGGTGCGACTCTCTCTCTCTGAGCCCACCCATGTGTCTATCCACACATCTTGTACTCTTTTTCCTCCTAATAAACACTTTACTGGCTTCACTACTTTCCGTCTCTATGTGGAAATTCAGTCCTACACAGCTGATGGGCCAGGGCCTTGTCACTGGCCACTTGTCCCTGGTGGTCTAGTTAGGTTTATAATTGTTATATCTTCTTGCTGCATTGAAACTCTACCAATATATAATATCCTTCTTTGTGCCTTGTAATTTTTTAAAATTTAAAGTCTATTCTGTCTGACAATAATATAGCCTCCTAGCTCTCCTCTGGTACTATTTAGATGAAATATCTTTTTCCATCCTTTTACTTTCGACCTCTGTGTGTCTTTGTAGCTAAAGTGAGTCTTCTGTGGACAGATGAACCATGTTTTTTGTATCCAATATCCCAACCTCTGCCTTTTCAGAAAGTTTAATTCATTTACTTTTAAAGCAATTACAGTAAGTCCCCTACATTTGAATGAGTTCCGAGAGCCTGTTCTTAAGTCCAATTTGTTCATAAGTCCAACAAACTTAGCCTAGGTACCCAACTCACAAAATCGGCTATATAGTACTGTACTGTAATAGGTTTATAATACTTTTTACACAAATAATACATAACAAACAAACACAAAAAATAAGGAAAACATTTTTAATCTTACAGTACAGTACCTTGAAAAGTACAGTAGCACAGTACAATAGCTGGCAGAGAGGGACTGGTGAACATCAGGTGAACAGGCAAGAAGAGTTACTGGCTGGAGGAGAGACAGGAGGTGGGACATGGTAGAGCTGAAGGATCGTCAGCAGTAGGAGACGGAGGGCAAGCTGCAATTTCACTCACGCCTGACGATGACGGAATGCACGTTCGCGTCTTCTAAAGTTTGCAACTTGAAGGTTCTCATGTAGGGGACTTACTGTATCGATATGGAAGGACTTCCTTCTGCAGTTTGGCTATTTTCTGTATATGTTTTGTTCCTCATTTCCTCCATTACTGCCTTTTTTTGGTATTTAATGGACTTTTTGTAGTGTACCATTTTGGTTGCCCTTCTTTTTCCTCTTTCATTTCTCTTCAAAAATTATTCTCTTAGTCGTTGTCTTGGGGATTACAACCCAACCCCTTAGCAACCTTATGACAACTTAGTTTTAATAATACTAACATATTTTCAATAGTATACAAACACTTTGCTCCAATACATCCCTGTCCCTCCCCCCTTTTTTTGTTAATATGGAAAGATGTATATTATTATTAAGTGAAAGCAATATACAAAATTACATTTTTGTATAAAATATATATATACACCTGTATATATTTTAAAACATAATGGATGCTAATACACCCAAACGGTAACAGTGGATAGATATCTCTGAGTGATTTTTACCATTTTTTTCTTATTCTGGATTTCCTTTTCTAAATTTTCGACAATGAACCTGCCTTTCTTTTGTGAAAAATATAGTAATATATCTTATAAGTTTTACATTATTTTATAATGTTATCAAAGTATAATAAATAAAAACTGTAATAAAAGAAAGGGCGATTTTACTGGCTGTCCCTGTCCCTCTTTCCAACCTTATCTCTCGTCTCAATTCTTGATCACTCCCAATAAACATGGGCTCAGCATTGCTACTATTCATTTCAGTATCTGCAAGTATTTACTAGCTTCAGAGAACCATACTAGGTAAAGCGATGTAAAGATGAACACTTAACGTTCCCCAGTTTGTTTGCGCGCACACCAGAATTTGAGGTGCGTGGAAACAGGGAGTTCTTTACCTCCCTCTTTCATTTATTTTTTTCTCTTTTAATTCATCCATTCATTCCTAGCTTGGGGTCGTTTATTTACTTGACATACGCATGCGCACTCCTGGGGGATTCCCCTCTTTGTCCGTCGGCCCCACCTCCTGAAGCCAACCATCTGCCAGGTCCAGCCCCTGATTGGTGGCCGCGGACAGGGCCTCACCGTCCATCAACGTTGGCAGGAAAGTGGCCGCGGGGCAAAAGAATATACTGTGATCATGGATTGGAAGACAATATTGTGAAAACATTAATTCTACATCAACATCTATTGATCTATAGATTCAGTGCAATCCCAATCAATATCTTAGTAGGTGTGTGTGTGTGTGTGTGTGTGTGTGTGTGTGTGTGCGTGTGTGTTGGTGGGAATACAGAATGGTGCAGCCCCTATGGAAAACAGTATGGAAACTCCTCAAATAGAACTACCTTACCGTCTAGCAATCCTACTTCTGGATATAAACTCAAAATAGTTGGAGTCAGGATCTCAAAGAGATACCTGCACTTTTATGTTCATTGAAGTGTTATTTACAATAGCAAAGGTATAGAAACAACCTAAGTGATCACCAGTGAATAAATGGACAAAGGAAATATGACATATACATACAATAGAATCTTTTTCAGCCTTAAGAAAGAAGGAAATTCTGCCATTTGCTACAACATGGATGAACTTGGATGTCCTCACGGTACTTGAAATAAGCCAACCACAAAAGGATACTGTATGATTCCACTCATATGAGGGACTTGCAGTCAAACTTACAGAGAAAGGATATAGAATGGTGGGTGCCAGGGGCTCGAGGAGGGGGAATGGGGACTTACTGTTTAACAGGTACAGAGTTTCAGTTATGGAAGATGAATAAGTCCTAAGATCTACTATACAGCATAATGCATATAGTTAAAAATACTGTATTGTACGCTTCAAAAATTTTGAAGCGGGCAGATCTTATGTTAAATGTTCTTATCACAAAAAAATAGAAAAGAAGCTTTTAGAGGTGATGTTTAAGTTTATAGCATTGTTGATGGTGATGGTTTTAAGGGTGTTTATCTTCAAGCTCATAGAGATATGTACATTAAATATGTACAGCTTTTTTGTATGTCAATCATATCTCAATTAAAAAGTAAATGTAAGTTGTTTATGTTTTTTTAAATTTTTTATTTTATATTGGAATATAGTTGATTAACAATGTTGTGTTAGTTTCAGGTGTACAGCAAAATGATTCAGTTATACATATATGTGCATCTATTCTTTTTCAAATTCCTTTCTGAATTAGGTTGTTACAGAATACTGAGCAGAGTTCCCTGTGCTATACAGTAGGTCCTTGTTGGTTATTCATTTTAAGTATAGCAGTGAGTACATGTCAATCCCAAACTCCCAGTCTATCCCTCCCTCCCACCCTCCCCCCGGTAACCATAAGTTCCTTCTCCAAGTCTGTGAGTCTGTTTCTGTTTTGTAAATAAATTCATTTGTATCACTTTTTTTTAGATTCTGCATATAAGCGATATCATATGATATTTGTCTTTCTCTGTCTGACTTACTTCACTCAGTATGACAATCTCTAGGTCCATCCATGTTGCTGCAGATGGCATTATTTCATTCTTTTTAATGGCTGAGTGATATTCCATTGTATATGTACCCCATCTTCTTTATCCATTCTTCTGTTGATGGACATTTGTTTAATTTTTAACGACTTTTTAAAAAGTTTAAACAACTTTTTAAAAAAGTGAATTTACAATCCTTGGTTACTCTTTGCTTCTCTGTGATACTTGAGTTGGCTGTTGTTCCTTTTGATTAGTAATTTTCATTTTTTAAATAGTATAAGAAGATTTTTTTATCCTAAAATGTTTTTGGATATCAAAAACATTTGATAAAGACATCAAACAGATGTCTTTATGTGAGATGATGCCTGATTTTGCACATTTTACACATAAAAAAAAAAAAAGTTTACCAAAAATCTCACTTTAACCGCTGTATGGAGAATGGCCTGTAGGGGGTGAAAGTGGATACAGGCAGACCATCTCGGAGGCTTTTGGAGATGAAAAAGACTGAATAACGCTAGATTTGGATAGATTACATTTATAAATGAAAGTATCTGAAGAAGCTAACACAACATTGTAAATCAACTGTACTCCAATACAAAATTATTTAAAAATTAAAAATTAAAAAAAAAATAAAACGTCTAAGGAAATGTCCAAAATAGGAATAGGATGTGTAATTTCTGAACTGAGTGTAAGAAAAAATTGGAATGAGAAAAATCCCACACAAGGCAAGGAAGGAGAGAAAAAAAAATATCTCAAAGCACGTAATAAATCCAGACATATTAGTAATTGCAATTAATGTAGATGGTCTAAGTCAGCACTAGTCCATACAGTGGCCACAAGCCATATATCACAACGGAACGTTTGAAATGTGGGTGGTCTGAATTGAGGTGTGCTGTTAGTGTGAAATGTACCCCAGAACTTGGAGACCTGTTCTCCAATTAAAAAAAGGTAAGACATTGCTAACTTTATATTGATTCCTTTTGAGGCAATAATATTTTGGTTATGTTGTTAAAATAAAACATATTATTAAAGTGAATTTCACCATTTTGTTCACCTTTTGATTGTGACTGCTAGAAAAATTTAAATGACAGAGATGGCTCACATTACATTGCTATTGGACAGCATCAGTACAATACTCGAAGTAAAAGACAAATATTGTCAGACTGGATAAGAAAAATTAAAATCCAGTAACATGTTGTTTGCATTTAAACTTAAAAGGTATAATAAGTTGCCAGTTAAAGGATGTAAACAGCCAGAAAGAAAGTTGATTTAACCCTGTAATTATTGGACAACATAGACTTTAATGTAGGAAGCCTTACTAGATATAACTAGCTCTCTGTCATGAAAATATAACAATTCTAAATGTGTATGTGCTTAATAACATAGTCTCACAATAAATAAAACAAGGATCAACAGAACTCCTCAAACATGTGGATGATACGAATTGAGATGTGCTATTGATGTAAAAATGCTCTGCAGAATTTGAAGACCTGAAGTGGGGGTGGGGGAAGGATCTAAATTACGTTACATTAGGTAACTACACCACTAAAGTGGGAGATTTTTAAAGCATCTCTCTTACCAATCCATAGCTCAAGCAGACAAAAAATAAGGATATATCAGAAAAGGCGAAAACTAATTCGAAAAGACACATGCACCCCTATGTTCATAGCAGCACTATTTACAGTAGCCAAGACATGGAAGCAACCTAAATGTCCATCAACAGAGGAATGGATAAAGAAGATGTGGTACATATATACAATGGAAAGTTACTCAGCCATAAAAAAGAATGAAATTATCCCATTTGCAGCAACATGGATGGACCTAGAGATTATCATACTAAGTGAAAAGTCAGACAAAGACAAATATCACTTATATGTGGAATCTAAAAAAATGATACAAATGAACTTATTTACAGAAGAGAAATAGACTCACAGACATAGAAAACATAGTTACCAAAGGGGAAAGGGGAGGGAGGGATAAATTAGGAGTTTGGGATTAACACCACTATATATAAAATAGATAAACAACAAGGTCCTACTGTATAGCACAGGGAACTATATTCAATATCTTGCAATAACTTATAACGGAAAAGAATCTGAAAAAGAATATATATATATATATATATACATACCTGTATGTATGTATGTATAACTGAATCACTGCTGTACACCTGAAACATTGTAAATAAACTGTACTTCAATTTTTAAAAAGTAAGGATATAGATTTGAACAATACACGAACAACCTTGATCTCGTGGCCACATGTATGAAACATGCACAGAGCCCCCGAAAAATACACAACAAATATTTGGGGAGCTGGTTGGAATGTAAAATGGCACAGGCACAACAGAACAACAGTATGGTGATTCCTCAAAAAATTAAAAAGGCCAAGATTTAGTTTTTTTGAAAAGAAGAAAAACGATAAACTTCTGGTGACATTGATCAAGGAAAAACAAAGAAAAAGTGAAAATTAGAAATACTATCGGGACTTCCCTGGTGGTCCAGGGGGTAAGACTCCGTGCTCCCAGTGCAGGGAGCCCCGGGTTCGATCCCTGGTTGGGGAACTAGATCCCACATGCATGCTGCAACTAAGATGTCCACATGCCGCAATTAAAAATCCTGCGTGCTGCAGCTAACACCTGGCACAGCCAAAACAAACAAATAAATAAATAAATAAATTGTTTGAAAAGCTGGGGAAAGTAAAAAACATAATATTAAAAAAAAGAAATATTATTGATAAGAAAGGGGACATAATTACAGAGGCTGCAGAGGTTGAAGAAACATTAAAAAGACATGGAGAATGATTTTATTCACCAATATGGCATCTATTCACCCACGATTGGGAAAATGTAGATAAAATACCCACATTTCTAGAAAAATATAACTTAAAGAACTCGGAATCAAGGAAAAACACAAAGTCTAAAGAGCTTAAAACTCATTAAAGAAATTGAAGAATAACTTTAAAATCTTGCCATACACACACTCACACACAAACCTTCCCCACAAATAAGGCACCAGATCCAGATGTTTTTACACGAGAGTTCGACTACATATCTGTGTAGCTAATAATGCTAACAGCACACAAACTAGTTCAGAATACAGACACACACACACACACACACACACACACACACACACACACACACAGAGTTTCTTTTATGAGGCCAGAATTGCCTTAATACCAAACCCTGACAAGGATAGTATGAGTCAGAAAAACCACAGACTATCTCCCTTCTAAACACAGATGCAAAAATCCTCTATAAAATGCCACTCAATTGACTCCAGTAATGTATTAAAAAGATATCATGACCAAATTGGATTTATTCCAGGAATAAAAGTTTGGATTAATGTTAGAACACTGATGAACATAATTCACCACATTGTCAGTCTAAAGGGGAAAAACCACGTGATACTTTAAGAGAGGTAGAGAAAACATTTAATAAAATTCGACATTTATTCATGATATAAAAAATCCCTTAGCAAATTAGGAATAGAGGGGACCTTCCTTAATCTGATAAAGGCCACCTAAAAAACCCTACAGCAGATTCATCATTAATGATAAACCATGAAAAGCATTCACTTAAAGATCAGAATCTAGACAAGGATGTCCATTTTAGGGACTTTTTTTTCAGTCTTATTGTGATGACTGCAAACGTCTATTACATTGTAGATACCGGCAACAAATGTTAGAAAATACCATTTAAAAAAGAGATGACGTTGATTACCGCAGCAAAAATGTAAAGCACCTAGAAATAAACCTAAAAATGGTACAAAATATTTATGGAGAATGTTATGAATCATTATTCAGAAACATTAAAGAAGACCTAAATAAAAGGAGCGTTATACCATGTTCATTAACTGGATGAGTCAGTGTTATAAAGATATCTGTACTCTCCAGTTCGATCTACAGATTCGAGGCAGTTCCAGTAAAAATCTCAACTGGGTTTTCCATGGAACTTGACAGAGTAAAGGACCATACGTAACCAAGATAATCCTGAAGATGTAGAATAAGAAGGGCTTTGTCCTCCCAGATAGCAGGACTTATTGTATTCATTATATTAGTGAAAGCAGTGTTGGTACAGTATTGGTACTAGTCTTGGTACAGGCACATCGGCCAAAGGAGTAGACTTTATCATCTGCCTGGCTTCCTTTTGGGACATAAAAGATGCTCTCAGAGGACTTTCTTGCTATCAGGATAATATACCCGTGACAACCTATTGCTTGCTCTAAGCTATATATAAATCTGGCATATATATTAGCCCTGGGTTTTTTTGTTTTTTTTTTTTGCCTTAGTTCCACAGATTTTACTCTAAGATTGGGGTACATCCTACAATGGATGCCTACATGATATGAATTAGTGGGTTTTTTTTTTTTGCCAAAATAGGCTGTTACTAAGGTTAGAGTTTGATTTAGAATCTATGTGTGTATCCATTCATTCAACATCCATTTATTCCATCGGTCCATCCATCCAATCCACCCACCCATCTATCCACCGCCCATCCACACATCTACCCACCCATCCATCCATCCATCCATCCATTCATCCATCCACCCACACACCCATACATTCAATCATTTACCCATTCATTCATCCATCCCCTTACTTAACTATCCACCCATCGAAACACCCATCTATTTATCCATCTATTTGTCTCCCTGTCTGTCTGCCTGCCTATCTATCTGTATGGTTATAGAAAAGGGCTTGCACAGTCTATTAGTTACCTACTGATGCATAACAAGTCACCCCAAACTTAGTGGTGTAAAACAACAAGTGTTTAATTTGCTCATAATTCTGCGAGTTGGCCCGGCAGGGCTTGGGGAGGATGTTAGTTTCAGCTCTATGGAGTGGGGCAGCTTATCTGAGGCTGGTGGAACTATACGGATTGCCTCTCACATCATTTCATCCTCCAGGGCTCTCCGTCCACCCATCCTCTCTCACCGGATAGCTGTACTTCTTCACATGGCCACTCAGGGCTCCGAGAAGACGAACGTTGGAAGCTACTTTGCCTCCTGAGGACTAGAGTCTAGAATTCCTGGAATTTCCATAACATTCTGTTGGTCAAGGTCAGTCACAGTCAGTTTATTCAACCGCAATCATCTGAGAACCTATTGTGTTCTGGTTATGAGATGGAAAAAACAAGACACATTCCCTGACCGCAAGGAGCTTGTCTTATGCTTCCTGCACTTTCTGTAGAGACTCAAAATGCACTCACACGTGAAGCAGGTCTGAGGTCTCCATCCTTTGTGGGTGACTCTTCTCCCTGCCCATAACAGGTAGACTTTTTCTAGACCCCCTTAATCAGAATGGACTACTTTTCCAAGCTTCAGGTTCTGGGGAGGGGCCCCAGTTCCCTTTCCTTGGTGTCCTATAGATCTGAGCCACATGGCTGACCCTAAGGGTTACCACATCCCCATTTCTTTGTCCCCTAGAGTCTACTTTTGGGACCAATTCCCACCCCCACCCTGATCCATTGACCAACAGCCTCTCCCCGCCGCCCCATTGTCACTCTGGCTTTAATTTCTCTCTTCCAAAAGCATCTAGGGATGTTTCTTTCTTCAAGTTCATCTATATGTTGTAGTATTTTATTATACTTTATTCAGCATGTCTATGAGTTTGTAGTAGGAGCAGGGTCTGTCTTTGTCAGCAGAGGCCGCTCTCAAAAGATTGTGTTTCCGCAAAACAGGCTCTGCAAGGGAGATTTGCATGGTGGAGGTTAATTGCCAAGTGCTGTCAGGTTCAGCGCATGTGAGGGTGTGAGGGCAGCAGGACCTGGCAGAGGGAAGTGCTGGGCTCTGACAGCAGGGGCTTCAGTGGGTCTCACGGGGAGCTCTGAAGCCAGGGTGGCTCTTCAGAATTATCCCTGCGTATCCCCCCCCAATTCTGGCCAAACCCTAAACCTCTCCATTACTTTATGCTTTTGGAGATCAATGCCAGGTGGAGATTCTTAGGTTATTCCTGCTTTCCACCATCTCTTTTGTGAAGAAATGAACATACAAAGCCAACTTCTGCCCAAATGGGGAAAGGGATGGGAGAAATAAATAATGATAATGTCAACAATGATGGCCAATGTTTACTGAGCACCTAGTATGTGCCAGGAACTGCTCTATTAAGCACTTGGCATATCTTAACTATGCCTAGGTAGTGGGGTGGGGCAGGAGGGTGGTTAGGGTGATATATTAGTTCACTGGAGCTGCCATAACAAAGGACCACAGACTGAGTGACTTAAACAACAGAAATTTGTTTTCTCACAATTCTGGAGGCTGGAAAGCCAAGATCAAAGGGTTGCAGGGTTGGTTCCTGCAGAAGCCTCTCTCCTTGGTTTGTATAGATGGCCACCTTCTCCCTGTGTCCTCACATGGTCTTCCCTCTGTGTGCATCTGTGTCCTAATCTCTTCTTATAAGGACGCCAGTCATACTGGATTAGGGCCCATTTGAATCACCTTAATTTTCTCTCTTAAGGTGCTATCTCCAAATATAGTCACATTTTGAGATACTGGGTGTTAGAGCTTCAACATATGAATTCTGGGGAAGACACAGTTCAACAGCCATGACAGGGCAGGCAGTTCCTGTGCTCTGCTTTTTGGAAAAAAACAACCTTGGAAACATGGAAGGTTCCCCCAGAGAAGTTCTAGGGGGACTGAAAACTAGAAGAGGCTTGAGTACTGCTCTCTGTTGCAGAGAGGCTGCAGGTCCCCAAAAAGGAAATGACTCAGTGGTGTCTCTGGGCAGCTGAAGCCACAGAGAGCCTCAAAGAGTTTCCTGTACCTAAACCTGGCTTAAAAGTCAGCTTCACGAACAAGCTTCAGGAGTGGCAGAGAAAGTACCACTTCTGATAGGTCACAAGGAGGAAAATAGAGGGTAGGCGGATCAGAAGAGACGGGGCACCAGTGTGCATGTGTAGCTAGAGAATTAGACAGATCCCTCCCTCATCCTTAATGCCTTGGCATTTCCTAAGCTCCCTGGAATTTCAGCAGTCTTGGAACAGGAGCATGTGGGGAGCTATGGTTCCCAACTGACTAATATCAAGGTCTCAGCATGCCAGTGCAAAAGGATCTTTGCATAAATTAAGTTGCGTTATGAATAAAAGGAAGTTGAATTATTTTTCACTCCTTGTGAGCTGAGATTCATGTTTGCTACACACATGTCTTAGTTTGGGCTCCCACAGAGGCAGAGCCTGAGAAAAGGGCTTGGGGACAAATCTTTCCTCCAGAAGGAATACGGCCCCCTGATACCTTGATTTGAGTCCCATGAGACTCAATTCTGACTTCTGACTTCCAGAACTGTAAGATAACAAATTAGTATTGTATTAAGCACCAACAGGAAACTAATACAGCTAGGAACTCTCATTTTTCTTGAAACTCATGGTCATCTAGGCTGTCATATATTTTCCCACCTTTGATAGAAAAATGACTTAACCTCTCTGTGCTTACATCTTCCCATTCATAAAATGGGTATTATAACAGTACCCGCCCCCACCATTGAGAATTCAATGAGTTACTGTGAATTAATGCACTTAGCACAGTGCCTGTCATGCAGTGGGTACATTAGAAGTATGACCTATAATTAAAGAGCATTATTATTTTAAGAAAAACAATCATGCACACATGATGAAGAAAGGCAACTGACATTCGGCCTTCAAGTGGGAAACCACAGGGAGGGGTGGAGACTGTTGTGAGCTGGTGAGCTCGTGCCCTGTCCAAAGGGGACAATCGCTACCCAGCCTGAGTTGTAGTAACCTCCAACTTGCCATGAAATCTGGATTTGTCCCCGTGGAAAGTTTTGTAATGTTTAAACACTGGCTATGAATTCCCATTTGAAAAACACTCTCAGTGACTTAGACGTGGTCTATGGATGTAAGGTCACCTTATGTAATAACTGAAAAGAACCCGACATTTAAATGTGCACGTGATTACAACTATGCTCACAAAAAAATATCTGCTAAGGACTAAAGAGGCCAAGGATGGATCCCGAAATCACCCAGCTGGGAAATGGCAGAGCAGAGATCTAAACCCAGGTGGTCTGGCTCTGGTGTAAGACCCATTCTGTTTCTCCGAGATGATGCATCTCAGTGTTCGTATGCAGTGAGATGTAGCAGGGAAGGGCATCGTGTCATCATAGGAAATTAAGAAACAATGTAATCACCATTATTTTGCCTTCTATTACCTCTGGATCCTGGCAAGAGATGGACAGAAGCAGGAGAGTTTCCTGCCCCTGGGCTGGGAAGGAGTCTGAGGATAGCTGACTTTGGGTCTTGAGAGAGTTGGTGGGGCGGGAGGGTGAAATCTGAAAAGACACCAGAGGTGAAAGCGGAAATCAAGTAGATAGACTTCTAAGAAGCTGTAAAGTAGGTCACTGGCTTGGGCTGGGGCCTTGCTGCTCCTGCACTTTATCTGAAATCAAGGCCCCTCCCAGGAATGATCTTCAGAGGCTAAACTTAGAGGTTCCATCCCCAGGCAGACGCTGGTGGCTGCTGGTGGCTTCGATAAGTTCCCCACGCCTTGGTCTCCTCATTAAAGCCACAGAAACAGAAAGACCATGATGAGAGCAAAGGAAACTCCAGCATGGGTGGGGTCTGGGCATCTGGGGCTGTCTCATCTCCCACCAGCCCAACACAGGCAGAGAGGCACGGAGCTGTGTGCCTTTGGTGCAGGCAGAGTGGGGGACGCATCCCTGCCTCAGTCTCTGCATCTGGAACATGGGGGCAACAACAGCTCCTGCCCAGGGATCTAGATAAAGGTGTGACTTGCACGAGATGCCTGGCGTAGGCGACGTTCCTGATAAATGCTCTCCTTAACATTTGTAAATCACTTAGGGCACTCACACACGTATGGCTCTCTTACTGTGTACCAGTACCATACCAAATGGCTTTTTCCTCATCAGATTTAATCTTTACAATAAACCTAGGAGGTAAGGACTCTTGTTACCTAAGAGGTACTGAGAAGTGATGGGATTTGCTCCAGGTCACACTTCCAGGAAGTGGTAGAGTAGACTTGGCACCCAGGACCATCTGATCACAAAGCCCCCTTCACCCCTGTACCAGGCAACGATGTCAACAACAATGTCAACAATAACAAGAATGATTCATTCACCTCTGAGGTCTGAGTCTTCATCCTAGGCTCCAGGCAAGTCTTACTTCCTGGGTCCATGCTCATTTGCATAAACCATTTGATTTGTACGCATATCATTATCTGCCCCGCCCCACACTCTTTCATGCCCCCAGTTACTCCAAGCTTCCGACTGGCTGAGTAGACTGCCAATCTGTGCTGGAGATCTGCAGTTAGGGTACTTGGAAGTGTGTAGCCTCTACTTTCTCAGGAATTGTAGATTTGAGGCTAAGGCAGACCTGGGCATCAGGTCTCTGGTTTCCTTGCTAAGCTTCCTGCATGGAGTTGAGCCAGCTGGGTTCGTATTTCTCAGCTGTAACAGTGACCTTTGTGGGTCATTCCATCTATCCCTATGCCTTCATGAGCCGTCCTTCCCCTAAGAACTAGACAGATCCAGGTGCAAAGTTCACCATTTATTTCCAAGACCAGTGGTCAAGGGGACCAGGGCTACAGACTAAGTCTGGTCCTCACCTCAGTATGTATATGTCTTGGCTAGGAGGAACTTGAGGCTGTGTGTGTATTTGTGTGTGTGCCATTGTGATGCTCTGTGTGTGATGGGTGTGATTGTGAGACAGCATGTGGAAGTCTGATGTGAGAAGCGTTGTATCCTGTGTGTCACACGTGGTGTGACTGTATGGCTTGTGTGGGTGACTGAGGCTCTGATGATGACTTGTGTGTGACTGTGTCCTATGTGGTTGTAATGCAGTGTTTGTGATTGAGGGCTTGTGATGCTATGACTTGTGTGAGGTTGTATGAGAATCTGATGCTTTGTGTGTATGTGTCTGTGGTTGTGAAGGAGTGACTGATCTTGTGGGGCTGTGATTCTCTGTGATGCTATAGCTGTGATGGTAGCTTCTTTCTTTTCTCCCTTTCTTTCTTTCTTCCTTTCCTTTTTTCTTCCTTCCTTCCTTCCTTCCTTCCTTCCTTCCTTCCTTCCTTCCTTCCTTTCTTCCTTTCTTCCTTTCTTCCTTCCTTTCTTCCTTCCTTTCTTTCTTTCTTTCTTTCTTTCTTTCTTTCTTTCTTTCTTTCTTTCTTTCTTTCTTTCTTTCTTTCTTTCCTTCCTTCCTCCCTCCCTCCCTCCCTCCTTCTCTTCCTCCCTCCTTCCGTCCCTTCCTTCTCTCACTCTCTCTTTCTTTGTGTTCTTTTCTGCAAACATTTTCCAAGTGGCTCTGTGCCAGGCTCTGGCTTGGGTGCTGAAACAGTTTTGCTGTCCTGATGGAATGTGAGCTCTTAGCAGAGCTGGGATACAGCCAACTGGTTGATGATTTATATGGGAGACAGAGACCAGCCACAGTGGGAATATTTACACCATGGAAATCGACAGATACTACAAAGCCTCTCCCCTCCCAGAAAACCTGGTTGTCAAACATCTACCAGCACATCCCTATGCCTGCATCTCTGAGTGTAACTTCATGGCCAGGCTGTGGTGTGGCCACAAGCCCGTAGGTGGGACTTGGGTAGGTGACTAAGACCATGGGTGGGGCTGGGCGGGGCTCTCCACTGGTGGGTGAGTCCTGGTGATAAATCTGCCCTCCCCCACTCTGCCCACACTTGTGAGAATGGAGAGGGTGATAAGACGTTTCCTGTTCTCAGTCAACTCCCCGGACCCCCAAGTCCCACTTAGTTCTGAATCAGAAGTATAAATACCCACCCCTCACCCCTTTTTCCTGAATATCAGGCAGATCAGCTTTACCCCTGCTTGGGGCTAACAGACCCCCAAGTCTCCAGGTCTGTGTCTTCAGTGTTGTCCATGGCAGGGTCTGCAGTCTCCTCTGGTTCTTCAGAGGTGCCTGCTGGGTCTTTCACCTTGTGGGATAACTGGGTTCTTGGTCCCGGTGGTCCCCAATTAGCTCTCCACCTGTCGAGTTTGGGGTTCTTCTGGGCACACTCCAAAATCTCTGCTTGTTGGTTTTCCTGTCTCCCGAGGCACCCTCTGAGGTCTCTGTCTGTCGGACTCCGTTCAGTCTACCCTGGCTCCTTCCTTCACACCATGAACGCCCCGAAGTAGGACCGCGTACCATCGCGGACTCGCACCAGGCTCTCATCAGGCACGCGCACCACCACCTCCTCTCCGGCATCCAGGTGGACCACTCCGCCCAGGAAGCTGCTGTCCCACCAGACCCGGGGGCTGCTTGCTCGCCCACAGGGTGACCGCCGGCTGACCAGCAGCTCCAGCTCCTCGGGGTAGCGGGCCGTGCGCTTGTAGAGGCCGTGGGTGATGGGCAGGCCGCCAGTCAGCCTCTGGGGGCAGCCCACGCCGCCCAGCTGCACCTTGGAGTAGATGTAATAGTAGCCGGCCTGGGCGATGACCAGGGCACCGTCCCGGTAAGTGAGGCCCCTCAGGAAGGCCAGGCCCAGTTTCGTCTCCCACAGCAGCGGGCCCCCGCTGCCTGTCAGGCTGGAGTTGGCCCCTGCGGAGGGAGACAGAGGGGGAGCTGGTAGGCACGGGTCCCACGCTTGCTGTGTGACCCCAGGCCAGTCGCCACCCCTCTCTGAGTGCCACCCCCTCTGTGCTAGGCTGTTCCAGAGCTTTAGATATATGAACTCACTTTATCCTCACTTTACAGGTGGGGAAACGGAGGCCCAGGAGGTGACAAAATAACGTGCTTATCACACATCTTAACTCGTTTCATCCCCTTCTTGCAGGCGGGGAAACTGAGGCACAGAGCAATTGATGTGCCCAAACTGTCAGAAGTTGTAAGTGGCAGAACACATCCTGGCCCAGTAGGCTCATAACCTCCGAGTTCTTCAGTCTCCCTCTCTGTAAAATGGAGCTCTGAATAGTATCGGCTAAGGATTTAATGAATTAATAGGTGGAAAGGACGTCACGGTGCGTGCCACAGAGTAAGCACTGGTACGAGGGTTTATTCAATAAATAAAATTAGGAAATTCACAGACCTAGGCAGTGCCTGTGCTCTGGGCAGCTCTGTGAATAATGAATGAAGGAAGGAATACGCTGCCATGTTGGGGTGTCTGTCTGGTCTCCCCAGGACACGCTGAACCCCTAACCCCTGCCAGGACTTGGGGGCCCCCTCACCTGTGAGGTGTGCTGTCGGGTTGGCCCGCTGGGGCCTCCGATCTGGGGAGAGAGGGTTAGAAGTCAGAGGGGTAAGGGCCAGCCTCCAGAGGGGTCATTCAGTCCATCTCCTGGTGTCAACCCCACCCTTTCCGGAATGACCCAAACTTCTGCTTCTCCAGCTTGGGGGACGGGCATCTGTGGGGCTTAGGCCAGTTGTGCAAATCACATTGGGCAATGGGCTGAAGGGGTGGGGGCAGCGTGGGAACCATTCCATCCCTTCTTCTGGGACCAGGACCCTGACTCACCTTGCACCAGCTGATCCCAGGATCCTGCACCTCTGTCCTAAAAATGCAGAGCAGCCCATGGTGAGGATCTGCGGGGCCCACGCCCTGGCATCACTCAGACCCGTGGCTGAGAGACACATGCAGACCACGGGCACAGACATCACCCTCAGACATATCCAAGGCCATGTGCACACCCCACCTCACACCCCGCCGCCCAGCGGGCTCTTAACCATCCAGTTCCTCAGTTTTCCCCTCTGTGAATGGACACATGAAAAGCGCCTGCTTCAGATTCAGCGAATTCTCATGTGAAAAGCATATTATAGTGCCCGGCAGAGAGCAGGTACTATAAGGGTTTAGTAAAAAAGTGCTGTCAAAGACACATGGCCACGTGGATGGCTGGACACTTGGACATGAATGCTAACGTGTGGATATGGACACATGGGCACAGACCTGGACACTTGTGTGACACACTGACAAGTCACACGTGGATGCAGGTACGTGGGTTGCGTGGTTTATGGAGCCACGTGGGTCTGGGCACACGGAGACGCAGAAACAAAGACACATGATGTCAACACATGGGCTGTAGACAGGTGAGCACATGGCCGTGTGGGTACATGGGTGCAGGACAGCAGCACAGTTCCTGCCATGAGGAGAAAGGACCTGGAAGCAAAAAGGCTGAGACCACATGGGCGTGGCTTGGGACACACAGACCCACAGGTGTGGCAGACAGACCGACGGAGACATCCAAGGCCAATGGGAAATGGTTGCAGAGAGAGATTCTCACAGACTCGGACGCAGTGGATTAGTGACAGTCCCAAAAATGGTGATCTGGTTACGGCTGATGACAGCTAGCCATGTCAGGGACTTCCCCTGCGGTCCAGTGGTTAAGACTCTGCGCTTCCAGTGCAGGGTGTGCGGGTTCCATCCTTGGTCTTGGAACTAAGATCCCGCGTGCTGCGCGGTACGGCCAAAAAATTAAAAATAAAAATAAAAGTGGCTAAATGGAAGAGTCCGATAAATATTAAAAAATAATAATAACTAGCCATGTCAGAATGTCGATTTCAGGGGTTACAGACAACACAACTGTGTTATAAATGTTAAACTTCTTAAAGGCTTAGATTTTGTTAGTTCCCACCACTAGAAGAAATGATAATTATGTGATACCAGAGAGGCATTAGCTAACACTACAATAGCAACCCTATTGCAATATTTATGTAACAAATTAATATGTTGTACACTTCAACTTACACAATGTCCTATGTCAATTATATCTCAATTAAAAAAAAAATGTCAGTTCCCATTGGTTGAATGCTTGCTGTGGGCCAGCTGGGCACCACACACACAATGTCATATTTTATTCCCTAGGAAGATGCTTATGATCACGCCCATTTTACAGATGAGGAAACTGAGGTTCCGAGAGGTGAATTAACTTGCCTTGGGCTGCTCTCAGTCTGTCCTCCATTCTGCACATACACACACACACACACAGATGCTCAGTGACACTGGCTTCGAGCCCCCCCACCCCCACCCCAGCACCACTTACCTGCAGGGGGGCGGCCATCACCTCCAGGCGCCAGTGTAGCTGCAGCAGGAACCAGCCCTGGACAGCCACTCCGGTCGTCAACAGCAGCAGCAGGAGGCCCAGGCCCAGCCGGGCTGCACTGCAGGGCTGTCTCCTGCGTCTGTGCCCCAGCCTTGTGAAAGGGATGTCCGTCTGTCCATCCACCATGAACACCGAGGGCCTCACCACTGTCTCCTCCATGCCTGAGCGGACGAGGCCCCAAGACGCCCGGGGCTGGGCTGGCATGGCTGGGTCCTGCGGGCTGGGAGGAAACCACGATTGCCCAACACTCCTGGGCTTTTCACGCTGCTGACAGGCGCCTGTGGGTCCCGGGGCTGCCCCTCCCCCTTCCCCACTCACCCTCCTCTTCTTCCTGTCCCCCCACCCCTGGCCCGGCCCCATCTCTCTCTCACTCAGAATCTCTCCAGAAGTATCTGAAGATGTGACTCAGGTGGGGATGGGAGAGGGAAAGCCCCAGTTTTCCCTTCTGGCCGTGTCATTCACATGGTTGTCAAATACTGACTGAGCACCTCCTGTGTGCCAGGCACTGTTCTAGGTTTGGGGGCACCGCCGTGAACAAGAGAGACAAAAGTCCTTGGTCTTATGGAGCTCCTATTCTAGCGGGCTGAGAAAAACTAATAAGAAACCCCAAAAAGAAAACACTATTTAGTGTTTGAGATGGTGATAAGAGCAGTGGAAAATACGAGTGGTTTGTGTGTGTGCGCATGTGTGGGTGTGTATATGCGTGTGTGTGCATGTGTGTCTCTGTGTATGCATGTGTGTGCTGTGTATGCACGCATGCATGCGTGTTCATGCATGTATGTGCAGGTGCAGGTGCGTGCTTGCATGTCTGCATGCACACGTGTGTGCATGCATGCAGGTTTTAATTGAAATTCACAGTCAGAGGGTAGAACCACTGTCTACTCAGCTAACTAAACTCAAGGCCTGGGAGTCGTCCTGGACCCCTCCTTCCGTCCTGTCACGACATCCTACCCTCAGCAGGCCCTGTTGATTCAACCTCTAAACCAGATCTCAAATGCGTCTACCTGTTTCCATTTCCACTGCTACCATCCTAAGTGCTATGAACTGGATGTTTATGTGCCCTCCAAATTGATGTTGGTACCCTAACCCCCAATGGGATGGTATTTGGAGGTGGAGCCTTTAGGAGGTGCTAGGGCATGAGGGTGGAGCCCTCCTGAATGGGATTAGTGTCCTTATAAGATGAGCTATAAGATACATGCTCTCTTTCCCTCTCTGCCATGTGAGGATACAGAGAGGAGGAGGCCAGATGCAAGCCACGCAGAGGGCCAGGAGAAGGGCTCTCACCGGAACTCAACCACTTAGGCACCCTGATCTCAGACTTCCATCCTCTAGAGCTGTGAGAAGTAAATATCTGTTGTTTAAGCCACTCACTCTAGGGTATTTTGTTATAGCAGCCCAGATGCACTAAGACACTCAATTCTTCTGGGTGTATACCTAGGATTGGAACTGCTGGCATCATGTCTTGCTTGGACACTTGCAGTAGCTTCCCAAATGGATGTACTACTCTACCTCTTGCCACCTTCTAATTCATTCTCTACCCTGGAGCTGGCATGGCCTGGCTTATTTACTAATTTATTTATTTGAGGTAAATTCACACCACAGAAAACAAACCATTTTAAAGCGAGCAACTCAGTGTCATTTAGTACATTTACAATGTTGTGCAACACTACCTACTTCCAAAGCGTTTCCAAAGTAAACCTTATAACCATGAAGCAGTCGCTCCCCAACTCTCCCACCCACAGACCCTGGCAACCACTCGTCTGCTGTCCTGCTTTATGGATTTACCTGTGTTGAACATTTCAAAAAAAATGGAAATATACACTACGTGGTCTTCTGCGTCTGGCTTCTTTCACGGAGGATAATGTTTTCAAGGTTCATCCACATCGTAGCGAGTGTCAGTGCTTCACTCCTCTTTAAGGCTGAGTAATATTCCAGTGTAGGACGGACCACATTTTGCTTATCCATTCCCCCGTTAATGGACATTTAAGTCATTTCCACCTTTTGGTTATTTTGAAAAGTGCTGCTACAAGCATGTGTGTGCATGTATTTGTCTGGGTTCCAGCTCTCTATTCTTTTGGGTGTGTACCTAGGATTGGAACTGCTGGCATCAGCTTTTAAACACGTAAGTCAGATCTCACCTCTTCCATGTTTAAAATCTTCCAATGACCTTCCATTGAGCTTGTGGGGGTTAGCAAATTATGGCTCATGGGCTGAATCAGGCCAGGCTCATGTTTCTGTACAGTCACGGGAGCTGCTCTTGGGGGCTGGCACTTTAGTGAGTGGTAGGGTCTCAGATGGGGCATCCTCCTCTGGCCCCTCTTCCCCATTTTGCTTCCAGTGCCGGCCTCCTTGGCCAGCAGCCAGCGCTCACCCCTGTCCACCCTTTGTAGCTGGTCACACTGGCTGCCACCTACAGGTTGGCATGTCCTCTGTCATCGACTGCTGGGTGTTGAGTGGATGCATCTCATTCCGGGAGTTGGTGACTCAGCATGTTGTCTCCACTCTGGCCAGCTAATCCACATGAGACAGCTGGAATTTGGGAGAGAGAGGTTGCCTGGGATCTGGTTGTCACCGGAGCAGAGAGAAACTGGCCTCAGTAGTCATCCCACACCCCCTCTACCCACCTGGATCTCCAAGTCTCGGGCCCATCATTCTTCATCCAGGGAATGTTTCCAGTAGCAGAGCACAAATCACATCCTCCGCCCTGGGTGGCCCATCCCAAGCTAATGGGGCCTATGGCAGGCTGGAATCTTCCTCTCATTTTATAAGTACCTTTAGAATATCCTCTATTTTATCTCTCGGTCCTGAAAGGCTAAAATATTTACTATACGGCCCTTTATAGAAGAAGGGCTGTTTGCTGAGGTAAGAATAGACATTAAGAGGAATTCCCTGGCAGCCCAGTGGTTAGGACTCTGTGCTGGACTGCCGAGGGCACGGGCTCAATCCCTGGTCAGGGAACTAAGATTCTGCAAGCCAAGTGGTGGGGCAAAAGAAAAATTGTAAGCCAACTATACTTCAATAAAATAATTTAAAAAAAGAGAATAGACACTGAGTGGTCTTCATTAACTTGAAGCCCTTGCACCCGGGCATCTGGGGCTTTTTGTACTTGCTGTTCCCTCTGCATGGAGCAGTCTTTTCCAGATCCCCCATGACTGGCTCCTCCCTGTCATCTATGTCCTGACTCAAGAACCCCCTCCTCACAGAAGCCTTCCCTGACCACCCATATTAGGCGGGGTTAGTCAGATAAATAGAACCAATAATGTACCTCTATATCTAATATCTATCATCTATCTATCGATCAAGAGAGATTGATTGATTGATTGTAAGGAATTGGTTCATGTGATTTTGTAGCTTGGTAAATCCGAAATCCATAGGACAAGCCAGCAGACCGGAGATTCAGTTAAGAGTTGATGCTGTGGTCTTGAGTCTGACGGCAAGAATCTGCACACTGCCAGCTGGAATTCTTTCCTCCTCAGGAAACCCACTTTTTCTCCTCAGCCCTTCAATTGATTGGAAGAGGCCCACCCACATTATCAAGGGTAATCTGCTTTAAGTTAATTTAATTAATTAATTAATTTGGCCACACCACACTGCATGTGGGATCTTAGTTCCCCAGCCAGGCATCAAACCCGTGCCCCTGCAATGGAAGCGCAGGGTCTCCACTGCTGGACTGCCGGGGAAGTCCCATGGGTAATCTCCTTTTAAAGTCAACTGGCCATAGGTGTGAATCACATCTTTAAAAATACCTACAGGGGAGAGTTAGCTGCTGGAAGTCCCGTCCAACCCCAGAGCCCCTCCTGTCCATAAATAAGGAAAGCTGGCGTCTCCTGCCCCCTGAGAAGAAACTCCAGGAGAAGCAGAATCTTCCTGCTTTGGGTTTCATCACCTGAAACGGTTTTTTTTTCCCCCCTTTATTTATTTATTTATTTTTTTGTGGTACGTGGGCCTTTCACTGTTGTGGCATCTCCTGTTGTGGAGCACAGGCTCTGTATGCACAGGCTCAGCAGCCATGGCTCATGGGCCCAGCCACTCCATGGCATGTGGGATCTTCCCGGACCAGGGCATGAACCCATGTCCCCTGCATCGGCAGGTGGACTCTCAACCACTGCGCACCCAGGGAAGCCCCTGAAACGGTTTTAAATCAATGAAGTTGGAATCTCTTAAAAGGATGGGGGCTTCCCTGGTGGCGCAGTGGTTAAGAATCCTTCTGCCAATGCAGGGGACACGGGTTTGAGCCCTGGTCTGGGAAGATCCAGCATGCCACAGAGCAACTAAGCCTGTGCACCACAACTATTGAGCCCGCGTGCCACAACTACTGAGCCCGTGTGCCTAGAGCCGGTGCTCCACAAGAGAAGCCACCGCAATGAGAAGCCCGCGCACCACAACGAAGAGCAGCCCCCGCTCGCTGCAACTAGAGAAAGCCTGCGCGAAGCAACGAAGACCCAATGCAGCCAAATATAAATAAATAAAATAAATTAATTTAAAAAGAAAAGAAAAGACGGACAGCCCATGACGTGAACTACAGAGTTTGTGGACAAATTTATATTGGGTGCTTAGTGGCATAATGCCCGCAGACTCCTGAGAGGGTCCCAAAGTTCTTAGAGGACCACTTGGGCTTTTGAATGAGAGAGGTGCAAAGTTCGATAAACAATGGCCCTTGTACGGTCCAGTGGTTAGGACTCCACACTTCCACTGCAGGAGGCACAGGTTCACTCCCTGGTCGGGAACTAAGATCCGGAATGGTGCGTGCCCCGCGACCAAAAAAAAAGAATGGCCCTTGTGGATAAGCACAAAGTCAAGCGACAGCGATTGGACAGAATCTGTGAAGGTATCCTCCCCTAGATCATGAATGGGCCTCTTGCACGCCCCCACCCCCCGGTGGCGCTGCTCCATGGCCGAGACTGCACAGTGGAGATGCCCATCCTGAAGGACCTGGCCACCGTGGTCTTCTGTGACGCACAGTCCACTCAGGAGATCCACGAGAAGGTTTTAAACGAGGCTGTCTGTGCCACGATGTACCACATCATCACCCTCACCGGGGAGGACCTGAAGGAGTTCGAGGCCCCGAGGGTGATGGTGCGGATAGGCAGCAGCTTCGACCACGTGGACGGCAAGGCTGCGGGCGAGCTCGGGATCGCCTCGTGCTAACATCCCATGGCGGCCGTGGAAGAGACAGACGACTCCACCATCTGCCACAACCTCCATCTGTCCCAGGGGAACCCATGGCTGTACCAGGCACTGCGGAAAGCCCGTGGGTACAGAGCGTCGAGCTGATCCGGGAGGTTGCCTCAGGGGCAGCCTGCATCCATGGGGAGATGCTGGGTCTCATGTGCTTCTGTCGCACGGGGCAGATGGTTTGGATTCAGCATCGTATTTTATTTTATTTTTTTCCAGTTGTTCCAGCACTATTTATTGAAATGATATTCCTTTCCCCATTGAATAGCTCTAGTGTCTTTTTTTTTTTTAACATCTTTATTGGGGTATAATTGCTTTACAATGGTGTGTTAGTTTCTGCTTTATAACAAAGTGAATCAGTTATATACTTACATATGTTCCCATATCTCTTCCCTCTTGCACCTCGCTCCCTCCCTCAGCATCATATTTTATGACCCCTACTTGCAGGATGGGATCGAGCCGTCCCTGGGTGTGCAGAGGATCTACACCTTACAGGACTTACTGTATCAGAGAGACTGCATCTCCTTGCACTGTAGTCTCAACGGATATAACCACCACCTCATCATTGATTTTACTATAAAGCGGATGAGACAAGGGGCATTCCTAGTGAATGCCACCCGCGGAGGACTGGTGGATGAGAAAGTCTTAGCCTGAGCCCTCAAGGAAGGCAGGATACGAGGGGGCGGCCCTCCAGGTGCACCAATCGGAGCCTTTCGGCTTTGCTCAGGGTCCCTTGAAAGACGTACCACATCTCATTTGTACACCTCACAAGGCCTGGTATAGTGAGCAGAGACCAGCTAGACAATCCCATGTGGCATGCCAGAAAGCTTAAGAAACTGTGTGAACTAGGAATTCTTGGTCATAACAGCACCCTGGTCCGTAATAGAAAGGCGAGCAATTCATCCAGTGTTCGACGGTGCCACCTACAGACGCCCGCCAGGCATCATGGGCGTGGCTCCGGGAGGACTTCCTGCAGCCTTGGAAGGGATCATGCCCCGGGGCATCCTGGGGACCCACAACCTCCCCACGGTGGCACACCCTTCCCAAGCTCCCTCTCCCAACCAGCCTATGAAAACATGGGGACAGCCCAGAACACCCCAACAAGCAATAGCAGAGAGTGAGGAAAGGTAATCATTTGGATACAACTGGCACCAAGAGACAGTGAAAAATAGATGAACCAAGAGAAAAGGAATTTGACAGTCTTTTAAACTGATTCTGGACATTTGCATCGTGGACAGTGTTAAAACCACAAAAGAGCTAGCGACAGGGGCAAACTGAAGAGGTCATCTGCTTACAGAAGCACGGAAAAAGACTGGACGTGATTTAGTAACGACCAACTTCTGTTATCATGAGTTAAGGTTTTCATCTGTGCATCCAATCACAAAGAGTAAATAGATCTTGGGACTTCCCTGGTGGTCCAGTGGTTAAGATTCCACACTCCCAATGCAGGGGGCCCAGGTTCGATCCCTGGGCAGGGAACTCGATCCCACATGCCGAAACTAAGACCTGGCACAGCCAAATAAATTTTAAAAAATACTTGAAAAAATTACATTGCCAATTTCTTAAAAAAAAAAAAGAATAAATAGATCTTTTTCCTTTATCCATCTCTTGGGCACAGCAGGTCCTGAACCCCTTGCTCTAGAATGTTGCATCAAACATCTTAACATTGTAAATCAACTATACTTCAATTGAAAACAAAGAAAAAATTAAAAAAAAATTAAAAATCCCAAAACCGGGCTGCCGTGGTGGCTCACTGGTTAAGAATCTTGCTACCAATGCAGGGGACATGGATTCCCCTGTCCCCCGCCCCCCCCCCCGGGAAGATCCCACATGCCGCGGAGCAACTAAGCCCGTGCGCCACAACTACTGAGCCTGCTCTCTAGAGCCCGCGAACCACAACTACTGAGGTCCCTTCGCCTAGAGCCTGTGCTCCTCAACAAAGAGAAGCCGTCGCATTGAGCAGCCCACGCACCGCAACAAAGAGTAGCCCCCTCTCGCGGCAACTAGAGAAAGTCTACGCTCAGCAACAAAGACCCAACGTAGCCAAAAAAAAAAAAAAAAAAAAAGTTTAAAAATAAAAACAAAACCAAAACCCAACAACAAAAAAGAGTTCCAAACATCAAAATAAAAAATAGTAAGAGAAAATCACCATCCTGACTCTAGTTCCTTCAGTCCACGGGGGCTGACTACCTTTTTTCCTAATAGGAAGGTTAAATTACTACAAAATGGGGAGAAAACTGTTTGTGTTAGACAACCACAAGCATAGGATCAAAGACAGTACAGGCTTCTGTACAGAGAAGCCTCACCCATCTGAACTGCATACAGAGCGGGCAAGTTGGTTGTGAGTTCAGTAATGCCTTCTGATGATGCAAAAAAAAAAAAAAAGTATTAAGTTTCACAAGCTCTTTATAATCAAAAATATTTTCTCAGTTCCATATCCTCAGCTATTTTATTGAGTGGCAAGTCTTGAACTGAAAGTGTTCAAGAAGAATAATGTTGCATTATATCTCAGGAAATATTTTATGGTAACTTGTCAGATTGTCTATGAAAAAACGCACTTTTTTAGACATTGATAAAGTCTTCTTTTCTTCATATTTTATATAAGAATACTTTAGGTGTGTTATTAGATGTGACTGATTTTAACAAATTCTATTAGATTTATATCAGCTAGTTACATGTTGTATTCATAGCCTTTTGTGAATCACCGCCTTTTTGGTTAAAAGATGGCCTATTTTGAGCCTTTGGATAGGGACATTCCGGTTTTTTTTCAAGTTTAAAAAAAAATTAATTTATTTATTTAACTTATTTTTGGCTGTGCTGGGTCTTCCTTGCTGTGCGTGGGCTTTCTCTAAGTTGCGGCGAGCAGGGTCTACTCTGTTGCAGTGTGCAGGCTTCTCATTGCGGTGGCTTCTCTTGTTGCGGAACATGGGCTCTAGGCGCGTGGGCTTCAGTAGTTGTGGCTCGCGGGCTCTAGAGCACAGTCTCAGTAGTTGTGGCGCATGGGCTTAGTTGCTCCGCGCGGCATGTGGGATCTTCCTGGACTGGGGCTCGAAACCATGTCCCCTGCTGTGGCAGGTGGATTCTTAACCACTGCACCACCAGGGAAGTCCTGACATTCCTGTTTTGTGACCAAAAAACCTTCAAAACTGTCCCAAACAGAAAAATAATGGCTATCAGAAATATGTTTTATTTTAGTGTGTTACCATTACTGTATTTGTTTATTGTAAAGGTGGACATTTAGTGTTCAGTGCAGTTTTCAATAAAAAGTAAAAATATTTCAAAAAAAAAAACCTTCTGAGAAACATTTAGCCTGGTATTTGATCAAACAACTGGTCACCATAGCCTAACAAAATTGACACATAAACTGAACCATCCTTCAATCTAAGTGACTTCGCTGGTTGGCCCCGTTGCAGGCAGGCTTCCCAGGTCACCCTGATCTCCTTTCCTTTTTGGATACCCTCACTGTCTGAAATCAACTCCATGCTGTCTTTAGAATGTAAGGTCCTGTCTGTGCTGTTCACAGCCTAGAAACATAGATGCTAAAAAAAAAGTAAAAAACAAAAAACAAAACAAAAACATCCCACACATTAAAGAAACAGAGCAAGAAAAGAAACGAAAAATTGCACATAAAGGAGGGCAGGGGGGCCTGGCAGATGTCAGCTGTGACACCTAGTGAGTAATGAGGATCTCTGTGTCTCCCCTTGACGGGGGTGTCCGGCAACTAGAGGCTGGAGGGAGTGGGGGTAGGCTGTGAGTCAATTTCCCCAACATTCCTGAAGTTGGGAGGGGGGGTTTCCAGGACCCAGGGTCTTAGGGGAAGGGGGCTATGCAGGCGTGACTTCCAGGTTCAGGGGGGTTTTCCTGTGATGACCTTACCGAGTCGGAGCCTGGATTCCACCCTCAACGGTCCTCAAGGGACCACAGGTGGAGTTAGAAGAGGCACTTGGGGCCCCTTGACAGCCTCACTCAACTGTGGCTGCCGCCCCACCATGTGTTTCTGGTGAGGCTGTGACCACAACAGCGCCTGCACTCCTTCTTCAACCGCTGAGATACGAGTCACATCTCTGGCTTGGTCCCTCAGGGCTCCAGCTGGAAACATCACCCTGCCTGACCTTTACCGCCCCCTCCAGGCCCAGCCGCCTCACACAATCTTACCAGTCTGTTCAGGCCCATCTACAAAGTGGTGACCTGGAGGGTGGGGTGAGTCTAGACGATGCAAATGGGATGCGTGAGACGGGAAATGGAGTGAAAGTGAGCTGCAGATGAGAGCAAATGGGATGAAGATGAGAACAGGTGAGGAGGGCGGGTAAGGATGCAGGTGAGCATGAAGGTGAGAAGGCAGAGGAGGACTGGTGAGTTCTGATGCTGGTGAAGACATAGGTAAAGACGTAGGGGAAGGTGCAAGTGAGAAGGCAGGTAAATACGCAGGTGAGGATGCAGATAAGGACGCTGGTAAGAATACAGGAAGACATCCAGAGAAGAATGTAGGTAAACATGCAGGTCCTCACACTGATGAAGATGCAGAGAAAATACAGGTGAAGATGCAAGTGGAAAGACAGGTGAGAGTATAGGTAAGCATGTTTGTAAAGATACAGGTAAGTTTACAGGTAAAGATGTAGGTGGGGGAAGCAGGTGAAGATGCAGAAAATACAGGCGAGTGTGCAGGTTGAGTGTGCAGGTGAGAGAGCAGGTAAAGATTCAGATGAGATCCTGGTAAGAGTTCAGGTGACAATGCAATAAAGAGGCAGGTAAGGAAGGTGGTGAGAACTCAGGTGAAGGAGCGGTGAGCTGCTGGTGAGGATGCAAATGAAAATTCAGGTACGGATGGAGCTGAGGTGCAGCTGAGATTCAGGGGAAGATGCAGGTGCAGGTGAGGTGCAAGTGAGGCAGGCACGTGCGCCGTAGGTGAGGAAGCCTGCGAACTTGCAGGTGAACTACAGGAAGTTCCTGTAGGATGGAGCTGAGCTGCAAGTGAGGCAGCGGGGGATCACAGCTGCCTCTCCCCCTCTCAAAGAGCTCCAGACTTTGGGAGACTTGTGAAATAGAACTGGAGCTTTATTTGGTGGACAATCGTGGTGGGATCAGTTGGGGCAGCCAAAGACCACCATGTTTTCGGTGAAGTTGGCCAGGTCCTGGCACAGTTTCTGGTTCTCCTCGTCTTGGCATTCATCCGCTTCAGGCCACAGCTCCACCCAGGTGTCCTTCCCGATGATGTAGCTGATGCTGGGGGAAGAGAGACAGGTCAGGAGGGGGAGGGGAAGGGCGGGGGGGGGGGGAGGCGGGCACGCGCAGGCGCAGGGCGGGCACTCACTTGGGTTTCTCTCCCCACAGGTCAGAGGAGATGCCCCACACGAGGTAGTGGGCCCCCTCCTTCAGTTTGAGGGCTTGTCTGCACTTGATGTGACTGATGAACCTACGCTCCTGTTTAACTTGCACCTCATCGGAGCCTGAAGGGGAGGGAGAGGGAAGCTGAGCTGGGGGGAGGGACGGACACGGGGGAGGGGGAGGCAGAAAGACAGCAGACGCAGGGCTAACCTGATTTGATGATCTGCTCGATGACCATGATGTAATCGTCAAAGTCATCCGACAGCTCCTTCCTGAGAAGTCTGGTCTTGTACACTGTGGGCGGGGGAAAGAAGACAGTGTGGGTCCTGGGCAGGGTTGTCTGTGGGGCGCCGTCACCCAGCTCCTCCCAATCCGATACGGGCAGGACCACAGCCAGGCAGGCTCAAGCCCCCTGCCCGCCCCCCCACCGCAGTAACATACCCAGCCACACTCACAGCCATGCACACAATCACAGCCGTCCACAACGACAGTCACAGGCACAACGACAGCTGCTCCTGTCCACGGACAAACTCCTCTTTCACACACGCCCACATACCATCCCCCTCATGACCACGGTTCCCCGTGCAATCAGAGCCCCTCACAACACATCACACACACAACCACAGCCACACGTAGCAATGACCACACGCGCCGTCACACCTCCGCTCACACACAACCACGCGTGCGCGCGCCGCCCGCGCACCCCCCCCAGCCCCGCCCCCGCCAGACTCACCATAGTCCACGCCTGGCTCGCAGGCCTTGTCCAGCCGGTCCTCCAGGGTGACCTCGTCCTCCGTGTGCTGCATGAAGCAGTTCTCTGTGGGGTGGGTGGGTGGGCGGGGGACACGGTCTAAGTCCCGCTTCTCGTTCAGGGCCTACCACCCACGAGTATGCCCAGCCCTCCCGGGTCACCGCCCCCACCCCGTGGAATCAGGGGTCCAGTGGGCGTGGCCACCCCTCCTGGCGCCTGCGCACCCACCCTCAGCACAGCGGCACGTATCTTTGTGGCAGAGTTTGTCCAGCATCCCGTCCTCCTTCTCTGGGTGGTAGAACCGGGTGCAAACTTCATCTGTGGGCAGACGAGATGGCGAGGGCTAGGGCCTCCACCCCAGAGACCACAGCTGGGGGGGGGCTCAGTTTCCCAACTCCAGTCCATCAGACCTGCTGAGGCCAGGTCCCCAACCCTGGGACCCTCAGACCCCTAAGTCCCATATCCCTAGGACCGCCAGACTCCTAACTCCTGGATTCCCGGGACCCGCCAGACTCCTAGCTCCTAGATTCTTGGGACCCCCCAGACTCCTAACTCCTGGATTCCCGGGACCCTCCCAGACTCTTAACTCCTAGATCCCTGGGAACCCCAGACTCCTAACCCCTGGATTCCCGGGACCCCCAGACTCTTAACTCCTGCATTCCTGGGACCCCTAGACTCCTAATTCCCAGATCCCTGGGACCCCAGGCCCTAGGACAGCTGCTCACCCAGGTTGTAATAAGAGTACACCTTGACTGCCCCAGGCTGTATGAGCCCCACGTTGAAGTACTGGTGAACTTTGAAGGAGAGACAGTCCTCCAGGCTGTGTGAGACCTGGAAAGGAGGAGGAGGTTGGTCAAGGGGGTGACATGGGAGGAAGTCCAGCATGGGGTCTGGAGGTTGGAGCAGCGGTGGAGAAACTGAGGGCTCAAGGAAGGATATGGGTGGGCAAGATGGGGGGGAGCAGGAATCTTTGCCAAAAATTAATGAGCAGTTCATCAAATCCATTTCTTTTTCTCCACGGCGCATGGCTAGTTTACACGTCTCAGCATGTTTTGAGTTCCGTGCGGCCATGTGATTGAGTTCTGGCCCAGGATTGCTATCTATATCCTTAAAAACATTCTGTGGTTAACAAGACTGCAATAGACACTTGAAAGTTGCTAAAAGATTAGATCTTAAAAGTTCTTAACACACACACACACTTTATAACTATGTGAGGGGATGGATGTAACTAACCTTATTGTGGTAATTATTTCCCAATATATACACATATCAAATCATTACATTGTACATCTTAAACCTACGCAATGTTATATGTCAATTAAATCTCAATAAAGTTGCAATAAATAGAAAGGAAGAAAGAAAAAAGAAAGGGAAGAAGGGAGAGATGAAGGAAGGAAACAAACATATATATGTACATATACATAGGCATTATGTATATTTGGAGGAAAATGCTAACCATTAGTGAATTTGGGTAAAGGTTATATGGAACTTCTTCATTGTGCTGTGAAATTTGTCTGTAAGGTTGAAATTATATAAAAATTTTAAGGTACAAAAATTAAAATACAAAAAAGAAAACCATTAAAAAACCCATCTCAAAAAAAAAAAAAAAAGAAAAAACCCATCTCATGCACAACCCCGTTTTCTTCTAGAAAGGATGGATCCAGCAGAGGAGTCCAGAATCCCAGGGATTACAGAACCCCAAGATGGAAGGTACGTGGATCCCTGCGTGACCACATGGAGCAGAAGTCCCCTTCCTTACCTCCCGTACCAGCTGGACTTTACACGAGTGGGACATACAAGTCTCTTGTGTTGAGACCCCCATATTCTTAGGGGTTTTATTATAGTAGCTAGTGTTGCTTATGCTGACTAACATGGGGTGAGGGTACAGGGAGTTAGCAGGGAAGATATGCGGATACAAGAAGGGGAAGAAATAAGCAGGAAAGAGAAGGAATTATGTTCAAGATAAAGACAGCAAGAGAAGGCTAGATGGAGAGAAAATAAGAGAAGAGAGAAATGCTAGGGGGTGGGAGCAAGGGAAGTCCTTTTTCTCCACCGAGCACTTTTTTTTTAAACCAAGGTGGTTTTTTTCAATGGTTGTTCAAGACTCTGATGAGAAGAGGCTGGAGGGAGCAAGTGAAAAATGAGGTTGGAACATGAGTGGTCAGAAGATGAGTTGCAGGCTTCCCTAGTGGCGCAGTGGTTAGGAATCCGCCTGCCAATGCAGAGGACACAGGTTTGATCCCTGGTCTGGGAAGATCTCACATGCCGCCGAGCAACTAAGCCCGTGTGCCACAACTGCTGAGCCTGCGCTCTAGAGCCCACGATCCACAACTACTGAGCCCGTGCACCACAACCACTGAAGCCTGTGCGCCTAGAGCCCGTGCTCCGCAACGAGAGAAGCCACCGCCATGAGAAGCCTGCGCACCCAAACGAAGAGTAGCCCCTGCTCACCGCAACGAGAGAAAGCCCGCGTGCAGCAATGAAGACCCAATGCAGTCAAAAATAAATAAATAAGATAAATACATTTTTTTAAAAAAAAGGTGAGATGCTTCTAGAAGGTGGGTTGACCTTGTTTTACATGCCCTTTCCTCCCACACCAGCATCCCAGACCCTGTCTCCCCTAGGCTGGGGCTGGCCTGACCTGGAGACAAGACCAATGGAGAAGCAAAGGCCAGCCAGGTAGGGGTCAAGATGCCAGTGGAAGCCTTACCTTGTCCAGGTAGATGATGAGGGTGTTCTTTGTGGAGTCTTTGTTCAGCTCATACTTAGAGATGTATCTGTCGACACCAGTGCTCAGCTGGGGAAGGGTGAGGCTTGTGAAAATCCCTCCTGCATCCCCTTCCCTCCCTCCAGCTCCTTCCAGACCCTGGGCTCCTTCCCATGGATCCCAGCCCCCGAGCCCAAGACCTTCATACCAGTTTGAGGTCGTCAATATCAGGAGAGAAGCCCGTCATCATGGATATATCCAGGATCGACATAGTGGCATCCTGGTCTCCCAGGTACCTGGATGGGGCAGGGGGAGAGGGGTTGGGCCCTAAGGTGGGGTCACTGCCTGAACAAGGGGGTCATATCAGGGACTGAGGCCTCCAGTTCCCACAGAGCAGCATAGAGTGAGGTTCGATTTTAGGAAACATTCCCCCAAGGGGAATACAGGAAATGTAGCATAATGACCAAGGTGATTAATTGCTCAGGTTCTGAAGCCCAACTGCCTGGGTACAAATCCCAGCTCTTTGTAACATTTGATGAGTTACTTAACCTCTCCCTGCCTTAGTTCTAGAGAATGAAGATATAAGAATATGGGCATGTTCTCACTTCGCATGATTCCGTTACCATGGTCTAGTTCAATAGCACCAGTCCCTCAGCACCATGGTTCAGATTTCAGTACCACGGTGTATTCATCGTGAGTAATGACATAAAGTACAAATCTTGTTGCTAGCTCTTCACTCCACCAATCACTTCATAAATAACAGATGCACCTCACAACCAGTGACCAATCACATCCCTTCTTTCAGAGTCTGTTGGGTCACTGAGCATCCATTCTTCAGTTCACACACAGACAGCAAGGAGTGAGTCGTGTCACTCCTTTCTCTCACAGTGGAAAAAACCTGAGTGACATTTTACAAAAATGGATCATTGAAAGAGGGAATTGGCCAACAAAGATGAAAGCACAGCCATGAGATGAAGAGTGATAACACTGGAAGTAAACTTTGAGTAAAACATAAATGGAGTTAGAGAAAAAATAGCAGACCACGGGGAGGTTGACTCTGCTGCCATTTGCAAGACGAGCTACGTGGTCAGAGGAACTTACTGAGGCAAACTGATCAACATAAATGAGGAAAGTGGTTGTGACAAAAAGGATGTGGATGTCCCAGAGGAAGGGACGCCAGCAAAAACCATCACATTAAAGGGTCTCTTGGATATCTGATGACATTGAAAGCTCAAAGAATGAAATATTGGAAGTTGACCCAAACTTAGAAGAGAACGTGACAATTCACTATGGCACGAAAAGATGCTTGCTTTATCTCACAAGTTAGACAAAGAGAAAAAAGGAGACACTGTCCCAACCACAGTGCTTTGGAGAAGTATCTTACAAAGGGGGGAAAAAGGAACCCAACCAATTGTTGTCTCGGTGTTCTGATGTTTTAAATTACAGTGTACTCAACAAATACTCATCTTACTATACTTTCGTTTCTCCAGACCTTTAAAACTGGCAGTGTGAGAGTTTTTGATGTTGTGACTAAAATTTTTAAAGGTCATGGAAAACCATAATTCAAAAAGAGTCATGTACCAAAATGTTCATTGCAGCTCTATTTACAATAGCCAGGACATGGAAGCAACCTAAGTGTCCATCAACAGATGAATGGATAAAGAAGATGTGGCACATATATATAATGGAATATTACTCAGCCATAAAAAGAAACGAAATTGAGTTATTTCTAGTGAGGTGGATGGACCTAGAGTCTGTCATACAGAGTGAAGTAAGTCAGAAAGAGAAAAACAAATACCATATGCTAACACATATATATGGAATCTAAAAAAAAAAAAAGGGTCATGAAGAACCTAGGGGCAAGACGGGAATAAAGACACAGACCTACTAGAGAATGGACTTGAGGATATGGGGAGGGGGAAGGGTAAGCTGGGACAAAGTGAGAGAGTGGAATGGACATATGTACATTACCAAACGTAAAATAGATAGCTAGTGGGAAGCAGCCGCATAGCACAGGGAGATCAGCTCGGTGCTTTGTGACCACCTAGAGGGTGGGATAGGGAGGGTGGGAAGGAGGGAGACGCAAGAGGGAAGAGATATGGGGACATATGTTTACGTGTAACTGATTCACTTTGTTATAAAGCAGAAAGTACAGAAACTAACACACCACTGTAAAGCAATTATACTCCAATAAAAATGTTTAAAAAAAAATAAAATAAAGGTCATGGAACAGTTGTAATTTCATGGATGATTAAGATGACTTTGTACAGACTCAGCTTACATTGTCATTGCTAGTCTCACACTGTCATGCAAAGTGAGGACTGCTTGCTGTCTCCTTGTGGGTATTTAGCACAGGACTAGATGCACAATACACTCTCAGAAAGCATTAAGCATCACAGTTATTATTTGTAAGAAGTCTTGCTAGAGACAGAGGGATGGCCAAGATGAACCCCAGTGACCCATCTCTTACCTTGTACAGATGTCAAGGATCATGGAGCTTTTGGCATCCTGAGGCTTCTTGACTAGAAACACAGAAGATAGAAGGATGGCGTAGGGGGTTTCCTGGGTTCTGATCCAACAGGGAGGGAGACATTAGCATGGGGGTGGTGGAAGGGTGACAGATAGGGTCTGGACTCCTTTTACCTGGTTGGGGGGCTGGATGTAAGGAAACCCGGAGGTCAAACTTCTTGCAGGTGACTTTGCCTTTGAGTTTGGCGTGGTACACGGTCACCACCTGGCGAGATGAGAGGGGAGACAAGGTGTCAGCCCACTTGACTTGGGAAGGAGAGGGTGCCTCTGGGGCAGAGGAACCTAGAGAAAGTGGTGGGCCAAGAAGGTGTGGGTTCCCGTTTCTTACCGACAAGGTACCCTGTCCTTTCCCTTGAGCTGTTAATGTGAAATCCTCATTTTCCTTGGTCTGTGGGGAGTGGGGAGAGAGAAGAGAGAGCATTGGGAACCAAGCCTTCCCCTGGCTGTGATGGGCATCTGCCCTCCCTCCCGCCTCCTAGCAAACTCTGACTGGCATGGAGGATGAAAGTGATGAGGGTTTGGCCAGGTGGCTATACCTCTTCTGAGCGCAGGAGGCTAGCAGATTCCCAGATGATACGATGTCTGATCTGAGAGCTGCGGCTGGGTAGTTGGATGGACACATCCAGGTTCAGCTCCTTGTGATCAGGGACATCCTTCTGGTACTGGGCCAAGGCTTGGAACACCATAAAAGTGGCCTGTTGCCCATGACAGAGAAAGAGGGTGAATCTAGAATCTACTGAAGGATGAAGAGACTCAGATCAGACTTGGGGCCCTGAGGCTGTGACCTAGAACCCACCAGAGAGGGTGAGAATACGACTGGGGGTTGCTGGATACCGAGGACATGTCCTAGAACTCTCTGAGTGAGAGAGGTTCAGACCAGAACTTGGAGACACTGGGAACATGTCTAGAACCCACCAGAAAGTATAAACATAACACTGAAAGTCTAGCCACACTGAGAAGGTGGTCTAGACCCATCCAGAGGAGAGAGTCTGAGACAAGAGTTTAGAGGCACTGAGAATGTGTCTAGAACCCACTCATGAAAAAAAGAATAAAATTGGAATCTGGGAACACTAAGCATCTGATCTAGAACCCAAAATTGGAATGTGACGCCGAGAATGTGATTGAGAGCCCACCAGAAAGAAAAAGGGTTAAACTGGAATCTGAGGTTGCTGGAGTTTGAGGTTACTGAACCCATGGTCTAGAACCCATTAGAGACTAGAATAACTGAGAACCTGGTCTAAAACTCACAGTAAGATGCGGTAACACTGAGAGCTTGATGGAACTGAGAACATGGCCTAGAGCCCACCAGTGGGAGAGAAAGGCTTGGATAATGGCCTAGAATCATTAAGAACCTGGTCTAGAACCCACCAGCGAGACAGGATAAGATGGGAACGTGGTAGAAATGGGAACATGGTCTAGAACCTACAGGAGGAGAGAGAGGCTCACACCTGAACCTGGGCCCTGAGAACATGATCTAGACACCAGGATGGAAAAGGAGGCTCAGAACACAGCTTGAGGCATCCAGAATGTAGTCTAGAATCCATAGATGGGTTTGCAATTAAAAAAAAAGAAGATTTCTCAACTTCATTCCAATCATCCTGCCTCATGGGACAGAAGCACTGCCTCTCTTGGTCTCGGTGTCTTCTCCAGAAAGCTAATGGGAGGCCATAGGAGGTTGGGATGCAGGTGCCTGGGGGTGTGGGGCTACTTGCCTGCGTGGAGCCGTAACCACCTCCGTAGTATCTCTGCTCATTGAGCCAGCGCACAACAGGAGGCACAGAGTCAAAGTCTTTGAGCATCAGCAGAGCCAAGAGGGCGTAGGATGTGGCTTCCACGTTGTAGAGCTTCTGGCCAGGCTCCTCCCAGCGGTTCCTTTCTGCAGGGAGAACCCCCACCCCATAATGCTCACTGCTCTGTCTAGCCTGTAAATAGCTCAGAGAAAGCTCAGAAAAAAGACTCATACTAGACCTGTTGGTGTTCAGGTGTCCTGGCCCACATTCAAGGTCCTCAATCTGCTGGCTCCTGCCTCATTCTCTTCCCTCATTAACCTTCACTTCTCCATTTGAATTCTGAACTGCAGCCCCACTGCAGGAGATTCCCTAAACTTGCCAAGCTAATTCTTACCTCTGAGCCTTTGCATATTCTGTTCCCTTGACTTGGAGCACCTTTTCTCCATCTACTCCTGGTTGGTTCTTACCCACCCTATACAATTCAGCTTCAATGGCACCCCAAGATTGGGTGAGGCCCTTCTTCCTGCTGTCTCTCAAAGTATCCTGTGCTTCTCCCATCCCAGCACTATGATGCTCTACAGTAACCTATTAACTCATTTCTTTCTTCAACTGGAGTGTGAGGCCATAATGGCAGGAGCTGTGCTGTATTCACTGTGGTGTCCCAAGTGCCTAAGAAAGTAACAATGGCAGAGACTGTCACTAAGAACCATACCCTCCTCTTCCTGGGTACACAGTTGGACTACATCTCCCAGATGCCTTTGCAGGTAGGTATGGCCACATGACTGAGCTCTGGCCAATGGAATGTGCACGGCAATGATGGGGACCCTTGCATGTCTGGTCCACCTCCATTGCACAGTCTTCCTACTTCCCCTTCAGCTTGGATGGGATGTGTTCTGAGGCCCCAGAGTGGCAGAGCCTGGAAAAGATAGAGGCCTGGATCCCTGCATCACTGTATGGAGGAGAGCTGTTCACCAACAACAAACTTTTGTTGTGTTAAGCCACTTTAGTATATGTTACGTTATGTTACTTGAGATATCTTATTATCAGTGAGTGCAAACATGATACAGTGTCATCACTGTGCTGAATTCCCTATGGCATTATCTTATCGGATCTTAATTACCCTTGAGATAATGATATTATTAACAATATTAAAGGCAATGATGCTATCAGTGATAGAGCTCTTACAGTATGCTAGACCCCTTTCTACTTGCATTATTCATTTAATCTTTACAACCACCCTATGACATAGGTATCATTTTAAGATGAGGAAACTAAGGTCCAGAGAGGCTAAGCAACTTGTACAAGGTCAGACAGTGAGAAAGTGGCAGAGTGGGATTTCAATTTATATCTGTCTGATGTCAGAGCCCATGTTCTTAATGACACCTCACTGCCGTGTCATAGCAAGTGCTCAACACACAACATTCAACATTGTTGAATAAACTGTGCAATGAACCTTCTTGTGTGGCTTACATTAAGAACTTTTCACACCATAGAGTCATCCATCCCAGCTCAGCTTGGAGCTGTCCATCCCAGTGCAGCTTAAAGCCATGCATCCCAGCTCGAGAGGGCCACCCTCACACCCCAGGCATGCATCCCTCTTTACCCCTCCAGGCTGCCCCTCACCTGTGGCTGTGTTCAGAAATTTGTTGACGAGGGCATCGTCCAGCTTGCCCAACAGAGCCAGGGCGTAGCCAGCAATGGCCACAGTATATGGTCTTTGCAACTCTATGTAGTGGTCTTCAAGGAAGTCTCCTGCCTTAGTGATGCTGCGCCCCAGGCTCTATGAGAAAGAGGATTGGGTGCTCTGGTCAGGTGGGCGTTGCTGCCACAGAGAACTGGTAAGGATCACATAAGCATCACTTCTTGGGCACGAGGTGGTTTCTGTCCTTGGGACCTATCTGCCTTGCATCTGTCTATTTTCAAGGGTTTCCCATTGTGAGCTGCTTTGTTGCTGAGTACCTAGTCTGTGCTGGGGTGGGGGGGGCAGGGGAGTCTATATACCCTGTGTTGTGCTAGTAAATGTTTAAACAACATTGTTAACAACCAGCTCTCCAGTGGAGGCACGGGATTGGGGTGGGTGGAGGGGTTGCTAGTTTATAGATTGCCAATTACTGTGGTGTAAAAACTTCCACGATGGTCAATTTCAAGCTACTAATGTGATGTCCCTGAACATGCAGTGGGGAAGAGATGTCCCCAAAAGGCACTCGTGAGCTAGTATGAGGCAGATTCAGCACACCAAGGGAACACCTCTTATCCAATCATTATCATCATCACAGCTAGCTCTTACTATGTCCCAGTCATATATCCGCTCATTTAATCTCATAAAATCCTATGAGACAGGTATTATTTTCATCATGATCCTACTGCGCAGATAAAAATACTGTGACCCAGAAAGATGGGGATTGGGGGAAGACATGATTTGAAGTGTTTGCTGATTTCCCTGGTGTCAATACTATCATGGCTGATTTCAACCTAGCAATGTGGCATCACTGAATGTAGATTTGGGAAGAGATGGGCAGTAACACAACATCATATAATATTTCCACCATACAGATACAATAGACAAAAGTAACTTCAAGAGAATATGATAAAAGGTAGCAAAATATTTAGGAAGTGATACATTTTAAGTGTTTATTACCTGTGTTTTTAGTGTTTAATGTTTGCAGTTTAACTGTAAGTTTATATAATTTAATTTTTAACAATGATTGTCTTTAACAACCAGCTTGCAAAGTCCTGGAAATTTAACAACTGGCTTCCACAAGCTGGGCAGCCTCCTGTTGATTTAAATGCCAGCAGTCTGGTTCCACAGCCTATGCCGTACTTCATGCTGTGTTGTAGAAGAAACAATCCTTTTGCCTGCCCAGCTCTCCCTCCTACATCTGTCATTGACTGTTGTAAGAATACCTCCTCCCTTTCATTCACATGGCCACAGTGGAAGCAGCCATATTTGCCCACTAAGACCTACTTCCTGGCCTCAGCTGATTGGTCCAGGGGTGAATCCCTGACCCAAGCTGAGCCAATCAGAATCCTTCACTGGGAATCTGAGCTCTAGCCTTGGTCTGACTATTTCGCCAAGGAAGACGGCCATGTTCTGCCAGTCAGGCTGGATGGCAGGGAAAAGTTGAATTATTGGGCGAGAAGGGAATGAAAGACATGTGAGAACATGAAGAACAAAGCATCCTGGCAGAGTCCCTGAGGCTATTTTCATTTTTTTTTTTTGACTTCACAGGCATGTGGGATCTTAGTTCCCCAACCAGGGATCGGACCTTAACCACTGGACTACCAAGGAAGTCCCTACTTTCATCTTTGAATTCGATAAATTCTTAGATCCCTAAAATAAAATTCCCATCTATTTTTGTAAAATCTAGGTCACATGTATGATAACTAGGACACATGTGTGACATCTAGGACAACTCAGAGAGTCCTAAAAAAAGGCAAAGACTATTATACCCATTTTACAGATGCACACACTGAGGCCCAGCAAGGGGAAGTGCCTGAGAGTCAGGATTTGAGGTCAGTTCTGTCTGACCCCACAGTTCTAGTGCTCTTTTCTGCTATAATTTCTCTCAAATCTTCAAGGTTGGAACCAGGAAGGCCTGGGTCCCTCTTGGGCATAAAAGGTAACAGCCCCCTCCCCTCCACCTCTTTTCTGGGGTTCTGAGGAGGGAGAAGCAGCTGGCTGAAGGGGAGGTCCTGAGGTTCCCCACTAGGGCAACTAAAATTCAAACAACCCACTCTCAAAACCCCAGGGCAAAGCAGAGGGAGTGATTACAGATTCTCAGGAGCCTGTCTTTCTAAGCTTCTCTGCTTCAGAACCAAAACTAGAGGAAAAGGGGATAGCAGTGAGCCAACATTTTTAATGCTTTTCCTTTTGGGGTCATGGACCCCTTTAAAAATCTCCTGAGAGATCCCTCAGACTAAGGTAATAATCTTGAGGATTCCGCCCCCACTCCCCTTTTAGCTCTGTGTCCTGAGTTTTCTTTAGGGAAGCAGCAAGGATACAGATGTAGGAGTGTTGTGGAAAGCAAGCTGAAGGGGCTTTTGTTGAAATTGGCTACAACTCTCTGACAATGGTAAAGCAGGCAGAAAGGACCTGATCTTTGATTTCTCTGTGCCTCAGTTTTCTCTTCTGTAAACTGGGGATAATAAGAGTAGCCTACCTCTTGGGCTGTTACAAGTATTACAGGACTTACACTTGTCACACTCTTAGATGAGTTATCTTAGTTAGATACTCTTATGGCTGCTGTGGTGGTTGTTACCGCACTGGGAGGACTGGAAATGGCCCGAAAGCAACACCTCACCTTCCCAAGTGGATGCGTGGGGGAGAGGAAGGGGGGAGAGAGCGGGGGACACTTACGTTGACCTGTGCCTCGCAAATGTCTCTAGCCTCCTGCAGCGCGATGAGAACAAACGCCGTGAGGGACACGTCTTTCTCCTCGGGATTCTTGAAGCCACCCTAGAGGAGAAGCAGGAAACAAGGATAGGGTCACCAGTGTGTTCCCACACGCCAACCAACCCCCCTGTAGGATCAGCCGGTTAAGGCAGCGCTGGGTCTCTTCCCAGTTTCTCCCCAGGAGGGTCAAGCTCTTTGGTATTCGTTCATTCATTCTGCAAATGTTGCTGATGGTGTGGTTGAGATGTTGGATGAAAACCAGACTCCGGCCCCAGCCCTCATGGAACTCCCCATCTGGTAGGGGAGACAGATAGGAACCAACCAGCTCATCAACAAATATATAATTACAAACTGATGAGTGCTGCACAGGAGAAGTGGATGTGGCATTGAGAAAGGACAGTGGGAGTGTGACTCAGTCACGGAAAAGTGTCCCTGAGGGATGATAGCTGGAACCACAATCTGAACAGTGAGTAGGAGTAAACTCTCAAAGAGGGCAGGGGGTTAGCATGCCAGGCAGCAGGAACAGCATGTGCAAAGGCCCTGTGTCTGTATAGAGCAAGGCTCCCAGCAGTACAGGTGGAGTGTGGAAAGAAGGAGGTAAGGCTATGAGGCTGGAAGCCTGAAAGGTCAGGCTAAGGCATCAATTCTCCAACTTAAGCACAGCTGGTGGGGGTGGTGGGGGAAGGGTGTTAAAACTTAGATTCCTAGGCGTTGCCCCTAAATTTTCTGGTTCGGTGCATCTGGAGTCCAGCCTGAGAATTTCTGACATTTTGCATTTCTAACAAGTTTGCAGATAGTACTGATGCTGCTGGCCTGGGGAGCACACTTTTAGGACCACAGCTCTGAGTTCTGTGTTTAAGAGCAATGGGGAGCCAGGGGAATTTCGTTTTGCACCAGATCCTGTAGGTCTCTGGTTTTTGCAAGGGAGGAATGACACTTTCAGTTCCCTCATTTCCCTATTCCCACACACAGTGAATTGGGCAGTGGGTGGATGACGGAATCTTCCTCCAGTCCATCCTGTGATGCTCAGGTGCCCTCCTCTCCCAGCCTGCTCCGAATCTCTGCCTCTTACAATCATTTCTTGGTGTATCACGGGCCCATCCTCCTGGAAGACTCCATCAGGCTTCTGCTTCTCTAGGATCAGCCATTTGACGGCCCCACAGAGGACCTGGGAGTCGATGGCAATGAGGTTGGAGGCCAGTGAGAAGACCTTGACCACGAAGGCCGTCAGCCTGGTGGGTGGGTACAGAGCATGAGCCAATTGTCTCTGGGATCTGGAGACTGGCATCCCAGACAACCAATGAGCAGAGAGAGGCAGGGCCTAGCCTGGTCGGCCCAGGTTCCCTTCCCAAATCTCAGGGCCCAGCGTTGCCTGCAGGTTACTTAGCGGGCTGGTACCTTGACTCTGGGTGGCGGCCCGCCTAGACCACCCCAGGCCGGGATCCAGGCCCTGCTCAGGGAGGTGCAAGGCTGAGGATGAGCAAGCTGATCGTGGAGACTCACCAGGTGCTGGGTGGCCGGTTCAGGAAGGCGGCGTAAGCCGAGTTGGGTTGTCTGTAGGCCAGCTGCTGGGTGTACCCTGCAGGGAGGAGAGAAGTGTCACTAGAGGCTGCGTGGAGGGGGTGGCTGGGGTGGGTAGGCCAGGTAGGGGAGGGGCTTAGAAAGAGGATAAAGATTCTGTGAGGGGCGGGACAGGGGTCCAGAGAGGAAAGGTGGGGCTCTGGGCAGGGGGCGGGCGTATAGGAGGGAGGGGAGCTTAAAGCAGAGGGGGACTCAGAGAGGGTGGGAGGATCAGAGAGAAGAAGGGGAAGGAGTTCTCGGAGGAGAGGGGATTCAGAGAGAGGAGGGTTCTCAAAATGGGTTCTCAGGGGCAAGCGGGCCTCAGCGGGAGAGGGAGCTCAGAGAGGGGCTCAGAGAGGGGTGAGGGAGTGCTCTCAGAGGAGGGGCGGGGCCTCGAGATGGGCGGGGTCTCAGGAGTGGAGGGGGCTCAGAGGGGCAGGGTCCAGGGGTGGAGGGGTTTCATAGGAGCGGGTCTCAGAGAGGTGGGGGTCTCAGGGCCGGAGGGGGCTCAGAGGGGCGGGTGGGGCGCACACCCTTCTTGATGAGCTCCAAGGACTCCTGCCGCTTCTCCAGGCCGAACTTCTCCCACTGTTCTGTGTTGTCCAGGTAGTGCACCGCGATGACCGTGGGCGTCATGCTGATCATGTTCTGCTCCCCACAGCCCGAGGGGGTTTGGATGAGGTGCTTCAGGCGCTCCCCGTTGATGGCGTCCTCTGTCAACTGGGCCACTGGGGTCCCTGCAGCCGGGCGTGAGGATGGCACTCAAGTCTGGGGCTGCCCCCAGCATTTCCAGGCTCTGACCAGCCAGGGCCCAAGGGGTCAGGGACAGCTGGGAGCATGTCAGTGATGGAAGTGACGCACGGCTGAGTGGCTAGAGGGGGCTCTGCATTTGTGGGCGGTGGGAGTGGGCTTCTGCTTCACAGGGGAACTCCGGTCCCTGGGTCCTCTGGTTACACCAGTGGTAAAATAATTCCAGGGACAACAACCATGAATACTTTCATCATGCTTCATGCTATTGGCTAGGCTCTGTTCTAACACCATACAGTATCTCATTTAATCCTCCCAACAACCCTTAGATATCGATACTATTATTCACCCCTATCACAGATGAGGAAACCAAGGGTCTCCTCCCAAAACCTTACAGCTCTCAAGTTGCAAGGTGCCTTTCCAGCTCCGTCTTGCCCCTTCCTGCCCCAGTTCTCCATCCGAGGTGATTAAATCCAGAACTTCTTCTCTTGAACTCTACTGCTTCTTTATCAGCAAAAGCTATTTGCTGAACTAAGTACTGCCTGGAGCCTTCTATAAAGCAGATTAAGGAGGGGTTCTAGCTGAAGAGGAGGCGGGAAACACAGTGGTTAAATACTCCTGGGATTAGATGGAACTGGGCTCCCTGCTTGGGAGTCATGGCCCCCCAACACCACTCTGGGTCCCCTGGGATTGGGGCCAAGGGCATCTCACCTTGCAGGAGGATCTTGGTCTCTGACTCCGTGCCTGGGACTTGGTCACTGAGATCGGCGGCTTTGATTTCCTCTCGCTGCACTCCCTCTGCCGGGTGAATGGGAGACACCGATGGCACCAGCCCCCTCCCACCCCACCCTGCATCACCACCCAGGCCTCACCCCCTCTGCCTCGCTGACTCACTTTGGCCCAGATGTTCTGGATCCAGTGTGCGGACGGCCACAGTTTTGTTGATTCTCATTCCTTCTGGCTGGACAGTGTTAGGGGTAGGGGGAGTCGTGTGAATAAAAGGGCAGACAGACAGTCAGCAGGGCACTGTTCTTGGGATTACTGTAGCATAAGGCATGATGGCCTCCACCTGACCTTAGCTGTATGACTGGAAGTCAGTTACTTAACTTGTCTGTGCCTCAGCTTCCTTCCTTATAAGGAGGTAATATAAACATCTACCTTGGGCTTCCCTGGTGGTGCAGTGGTTGAGAGTCCGCCTGCCAATACAGGGGACACGGGTTCGTGCCCCGGTCCGGGAAGATCCCACATGCCGCGGAGCGGCTGGGCCCGTGAGCCATGGCCGCTGAGCCTGCGCGTCCGGAGCCTGTGCTCCGCAACGGGAGCGGCCACAACAGTGAGAGGCCCGCGTACCGCAAAAAACAAAAACAAAAACATCTACCTCATACCCACTGTTGTGCAAATTAATAATAAAATTATAAATTAATAAAGAAATAACAAGACCTTTAGAAATCTTCCTATGTGCCTAGAAGATTGCTTTCCTGGGGTTAATTCATGTAATCTTCACAACAACCCACTGGAGTGGGTACTGCTATTATCAATGCCATTTTAAAGATGGGGTAACTGGGATACAGACAGGTGAAGTAACTTGCCCAAGGTCACACAGTGAGTAGAACAGAATTTGGGCTTGAACCTGGTACTCTGCTCCAGAGTCTGTTTTTAAACCAAATGCCTCTCAATGGGCTAAATAAAATAAAAATCTAAAAATAAAACAAATAATATAAAAGTAAAACAAAAATTTTAAATAAATAAGAATAAAGAAAAAGAAAAAATAAATGAAAGAATGTACATAAGTACTAACACAGTGGCTGACACATAAGTGCTCAATTAAAATAGGGGCTATCTTAATTAGAATCAAAGGCCCAATGTGAGCCGTCATGTGTCTACAGATAAACATTTTTATTTTATTTATTTATTTATTTGGCTGCACCGTGCGGCTTACGAGATCTTAGTTCCCTAACCAGGGATCGAACCCGGGGCCACAGCAGTGAAAGCGCTGAGTCCCAATCACTGGACTGCCAGGGAATTCCCACCAAGATTTTTAAAGTCAAAAGAAAACTCCTATGCTGAAAGGTGTTACAAAATGTCATATTTGATATTAAAATATATTTTAATGAAAAAAATATTATTGATCTTTGTTTGAGCTTTTGGGTGCACCCTAAAATTGTGTGCCCAAGGAGAATACCTCACTTGCCTCACCCTAATCCCGGCCCTGCTTCCAAACCTCCAGGACTCCTGAATTTCCTAAGGTTGGCCTGGGTCTCTAACCTGGGTTGACAGCACAGGGAGAACAGGAGCCTTTCCTGAAGGACGAGCGGCAGCAGGTACCCCAAGGACTCACCACGACCTTCAGGGTCTTCTTGACGCCATCACTGATGAAGTGGTTGTAGACAGCAGCCTTGACCTCCACCTCATGGAGGCCGACCTTCAGGGGCACGATGACATAAGGCACGGGCACCGAGGACTTGGGTGGGATGATCAGAGTCTGCTGGTGGCGCTTCTTGGCCGTTGCCAGGCTACAGAAGGCTGGATTGTAGAGCAATTCCACCCTCACCTGCCGGGGAGAGAGAGTATCAAGTCAGGGGAATGTACCACAGACCCTCTTCTCCAAGCCCCCATCATGCTTCCATTGCACCAGGGGCCCACCTTGAGCTCCTCCGCCTCCCGGTAGTTGTAGAGGACGGCTCGGATCTCCACCTGCTCATTGCGCACAACAGAGTAGGGTAGACGCAGGTCAATGAAGAAATCCTGCATCACCGTGACCTCATAGGGGTCAGCCACACAGATCCCTGCCCGGGTGGAAACAGAACATGAAGTGTCAGGGGTGGGGCAGGGGGTGGGCCAGGTGGACTGGATCCAAGTTCAGGTCCAACTTCTTGCCCCTACCAATGTCTCAGTGCTTACCTCTGACCACTGGAGCTGTCCCAAGGTCAGCCTGTCTTTGCAGAAGCCCATAGACGAACCATCATTAATGGTGATAACTTACAGATGGTGGTGGTGGCGGGGAGTTGCCATGATTTAATGGTTCCCATTTTCTCTGTAATTTTACTCATAGATAGATATGTAGGAGGGAAGAAGGCAAGCATAAATGAAAGGTCTATGTGTACGATCTCCAAAATGGTAGCCCCAAGTGGTCACTGGGCACTTGAAATGTGGCTAGCTCGAGTGAGAACTGGATTCCTACTTTTATTTCCTTTTAATTAACTTAGATTTAAACTTAAAAAACCAATGCTCATTGTGAATGTAATAAAAACCACTGAATTGTACACTTTCAAATGGTGACTTTCATGTTATGTGAATTACATCTCAATTTTAAAAAGGATGCTTGATTCAGTGATTGGAAAACTTTTAAAGTTTTTAGTTTAAGTATGTTTAGAACAACTTGGATAGGCCAATCTACCTTTTCAACTGTAAATTTTATGGATCCCGAAATACAGATCAGAGTATTTTCAATGAAAAGCTAGCATCCTAATTTAGATGCACTGTCAGTATAAAATACATGGCAGATTTCAAAGGCTCAGTACAAACAAAAATAAAATACATGGGCCTTCCCTGGTGGCACAGTGGTTGAGAGTCCGCCTGCCGATGCAGGGGACACGGGTTCGTGCCCCGGTCTGGGAAGATCCCACATGCCGTGGAGCGGCTGGGCCCGTGAGCCATGGCCGCTGAGCCTGCGCGTCCGGAGCCTGTGCTCCGCAACGGGAGAGGTCACAACAGTGAGAGGCCCGCGTACCGCAAAAAAAAAAAAAAAACTTGATTAATAAATTTGAGATATTAATCGGTTATTCTTAAATATTAATAGATTTGCTATTGTAACATGATTACTGTGGTAGTGGTTTTGCAAATTTTTACAAAATGTTGAAATAATAATATTTTGGATATATTTGGATTAAATAAAGTGTATTATTAAAATTGATTTAATCTACTCCTTTTTTGTGGGGCTACCAGAAAATTTTAGATGACATACACAGCTTGCATTATATTTCTAATGGACAGTGCTGATCTACATTGTAAAAATTAATGAAAGGACACCTCAATTAAAATTGGGGAAGGGAAGGCCTGTAGAGGGAGCTCTGATGCCCTACCACTGACTTCAGTTATCCCAAACAGGAAGATGTTATCCCAAACAGGAAGATGTCAACAGATCCCAACAGGAAGAAGCTTCAATTACAGACCCCAACTGGAAAAGATGTTTGCACTCCCAAACAGAAAGTGCAATTAACTTAACTACAGCAGGAGGAAGGAAGATTTTCTTCCCGCCCAGCAACAAGCCCAGCCAATGAAAACACTGCAGCTCAGCCAATGAGAAACTGTCTTACCTGAATTGTTACTTTCCTCCAATGAGGACATATTTCTCTTGCTGATGACTTGTTTGCCCTACCCTTCATTCTATAAAAACCTTTAATTTTGTACAACTCCTCTGAGTATCTCTCCTTGCCAGATAAGATGGTGCCCAGCTCATGAATTGTTTAACAAACCCAATTAGATCTTCAAATTTACTCAGTTGAATTTTGTTAACAACATTGAGCAAAACGATGCTTAAAAACAGTGGTTACTTGTGATACAACAGTTACCAGATTAAATGTAAGCAAAGTGTTGATGCAAGTGAAATTTGTGAAAACATTATCACATTAATAATAATGTTACACCAAGAAATCTATTAAGATTGGAGGGAATTCCCTGGCGGTCCAGTGGTTAGGACTCCCTGCTCTCACTGCTGAGGGCCAATCCCTGACTGGACCAGGGTTCAATCCCTGGTTGGGGAACTAAGATTCCATAAGCCACGCACCACCGCCAAAAAAGAAAAAAAAAAGATCTGATAATTTTCCGTATTCTTCAATGGCAGAAAAAATAATAATCAGAGGCTTGAACAAAATCCTTATTTCCCAATCGACAGTCATTTACTCATCACCCTCGGGGGGTCTGCTAGAGTCACTGGTTTAATTTACCATTTCTTACTTACTATTCACATTTTTAAACTCAAATTTAATTTACTACGGTGCATGAGAACCCAGGTTCTTGTACTATAAACAGGTTACCTCAAGGAAAACAAAATGATTTTGTTAAATACTAGTTAGCTTGTGTTGCCCGCAGAAAGCTAGACCACTCTCTCTTCGTTTAAAAAAGGAGTTAAACAAGAAGTAGAGACAAGGTAAAGGCATCCTTGCACTAGACTTAGCTTTTCTCCTTGAATGAGATGGAAGGAAGAATGGAAAGAGAACCAAAAAAGGAATGACTTATGATACACAATTCCTGTCACTTCAAGGCAGTGAAACAATTATTCTGTGTGATACTGTGACAGTGGCTACAAGTCATGATGTATTTATCCAAACCCATAGAATGTACAACACCAAGAGTGAATCCTAATGTCAACTATGGACTTCAGTTCATAATAATGTATCAGTATTGGCCCATCCACTATAACAAACGTACCACACTAATGCAAGATGTTAACAATAGGTGAGAGAGGGGTACGTGGCACCTCTCTATACTTTTTGCTCAATTGTTTCTGAAAACCTAATACATTTTTAAAAAATCTCTTTGTTAAAAAGAAATGAGGGACTTCGCTGGTGGTCCAGTGGTTAAGAATCCGCCTTCCAATGCAGGGGACGTGAGTTCAATCCCTGGTCTGGGAACTAAGATCCCCCGTGCCACGGGGCAACTAAGCCCGTGACCCACAACTACTGAGCATGCAAGCCACAACTAGAGAGCCCACGTGCTCTGGAGCCAGTACACCACAACTAGAGAGAAGCCCTCACGCCAAAATGAAGAGCCCGCGCTGCAACTAAGACCCCACGCAGCCAAAAAGTAAATAAATAAATAAATATTTTTTTAAAAAGACATGGCTACGCCAGAAACTAACACAACACTGTAAATCAACTATACTTCAATTAAAAAAAAGAAAGAAAGAAAGAAATGACTTCTGATGCCTGCTTTGTGTCATTTAAGGGAGCGTCTATGCATCTCCGAAAGGCATTTACCCTTTGATCCCTAAAGTATGCTCGACTCCAATAATAAAAATAATAGCTCACACTCACTGAACATTTACAATGTGTCAGGTACTATTATCACTATTATAAAATCCCAACACTTTGAATAGGTATTATTTCTATTGTGCCCATTTTACGGATGAACACAGAGAGGCTGGGTAACTTGACGAAGGCCACACAGCTGCCCCGAGGAGGACCTGCGATTTGGACACAGGCACTTGGGCTTGGGAAGCTCCTTGCTTTTAACCTGACTGACTCTTTAATTCCTAATAGCTCACAAGTCTAAAAATTTCAAGTTCTATTGGTTATCATGCTTCAGTCTTTATTCTGAAGTTTGGATTCCTGAAAGTTTCATTCACTTGTGATCCTGGGCAAGTCACCTTCTTTCCCTGGCTTCAGTGTTCTCAGTTGTAGGAGAATCATAGTACCAACCTTATAGGGTAGTTGTGAGCATTAAATGAGGTAATATGTAGAGAGTTAATGATGTTGAAAAGACATCACAGGCAAGATCTAAAAACCACAGGGATTCTGCCCCCCCCTTCCGGGGACATTTGGTAATATCTGGGGACATTTTGGATGTCACAACCAGGGAGATGGGTTGCTACTGGAATCTAGCAGGTAGAAGCCATGAAGATACCCGACATCTTATATTGCACAGGACAGTCCCCTGCCACAAAGAATGACCCAGCCCAGAATGACATCAGTGATGAGATTGAGAAATGCTGGTGCAGGGAAGAACTCTTCCAACATTCATGTCCATACAAATCTCCTGGGGATCAGGAGATGTTTCCAGTGATAAAATGCACATTCTGACTGAGCAGGTTAGGAGTGACTAAGATTCTGAATGTCTAACAAATTCCCTGGTAAACCTACTTTACCAGATTGCAGCTGGCCCAGGGAATAGGCTTTGAGGGGCAAGGATCTAACTGTGGTTTTCAACTTTTTTTTTTTTTCAAGCTGCAGGAACTTTTTTTTAGGTAAAGGGAACATCACACAGAATCTCGATATATGGAAATGTACAACAGGCAAATATGAAGATGCTCTGATTTGAAACAGGGATGGGGGCCCCAAACTAGAACAGTGCTGAGTGGCTTTGGAGTCTCAGGCAGAAGGAAAACTATGTGCTCTGTGCATATGATTTCATCTGCCATCATCACTTGTTCAAGAGAAATTAGCAGAAAATTGCAATACCTTCCATTAGAAGCAAGATAGACAAAGAAGCAGATTTTGAAAATCTTGAAGCCAGGAAAGTAAAATGATAATAAAGTAAAATTTATGATAAATTACAACCAAACAAACTTATACTAGAGTATATTAAGTTCTGAGTTTGCTATAAATAAAATACACTTAATGTTGTGAGTTTTAATACACCTAGTTTTAAAATGTTTTAGTGTTTTCAATAGTTTTTCAACCTCTTTAATGCTCTGGAAAAAATTAACCTTTAAAATATACATAAAACATGCATATGGGACACATCTTTCCTTTTACCTCAAACTCCATTATGGCTTGGCACGCTGCCGGTTTATATTTAAAATCTGGATATTTTGTACAACATGTTTTCTTTGCATTCATTTTGATTTTTTTCCAAAAAACCTATTGCATGAAAATATGATTTATCTTGATGACTGAGTGTTTTGGCACCCACTTAATTTTGCATTCAAAGTCAGTGCCTCACTCTCCTTGCCCCATTCTCAGACCTGCTATAAGTCATCCATATTTGGCTAGGGTGTGTCAGGGTCTCACACCCAGCCCTTGGTGGCGGTGGGGCGGGAGGGCAGGGGGTGTACACATACACCTTTTTTTGTCGTGTTTCACAATCTAACCACCAATGTTTCAATCACTCATTTCATCCCGCTTCCTCTTTTAGTTTTTCTTTGTTGACCTGTTTTTTTTTTTTGCGGTACACGGGCCTCTCACTGTTGCAGCCTCTCCCGCTGCGGAGCACAGGCTCCGGACGGCATGTGGGATCTTCCCGGACCGGGGCACGAACCTGCGCTCCCTGCATCGGCAGGCGGACTCTCAACCACTGCGCCACCAGGGAAGCCCTATTTTTTCTTCATTGCTTTACCCAGTATCATGGCAACATCACCCCTGCAAAGTTTTTGTTGCTATAAATCATTCTGTATGATACTATGATGGTGGATACAAGTCATTATACATTTGTCCAAACCCATAGAACGTACAAAACCAAGAGTGAACCCTGACCTCAGCTAAGATCTTGCAGTGATCATGACGTATCCATGCATCCTTCGATTGTTACAAATGCACCATGCTGGTGGGGGATGTTGATGGTGAGGGAGACTGTGTCTGTGGTGGGGAAAGGGGTATATGGGAAATCTCTGCACCATCCTCTCAATTTTGCTCTGAACCAAAACTGCACTAAAACTAAAATCTATTTACAAAAAGCACCATGTCACTCACATTCTACACTCTATTGCCTCTCCAGGAACCAGAGGAAAGTGTCAGCCACCAGGAAACAAAGGATCTGTCAGGATTGAATGAGAAAATGCCCGGGGCGGTCTGGGGTCCCGGCCTCCTGAGGACCAGACCACCATCCTCTCTCACCTTTCTTGTCTGACAAGCTCACAGCTAGAATCTCCCAAGTGGTGATGGAGTCTTTCAAAAACACGTTCATGAGCTTCGTGGAGATTCTGGATGGGGGAGGGGAGGCATTAGAAGATACCTAGCATGGTGGAGGGGGAGAGCTGGTAGGGAGGGGCCCCAAGGGACAGGGTTGGAGTGGGGCTGGCAGGTGGGCACGTGTAGGTAGCCCCAACTCTTCTAGGCTAGGTTGCGTGATTCCACAATGATTCCAGAAAAGAGGGGGCATTGAGGTGCGTGCAGACTCAATGTCCAGTCTGGGGTGATGATAGGGGCTGGCCTGGGGGTGGGTGGAAGTGGGAGCATCCCAGCCTTACCCATTTTTGTCTGCGACTTTAAGGTCCTCAACAATGGTCCACAGCCAGCTCTCTGGGAACTGGCTTCGGGAAATGATGTCCTCCTCCGGGATTATTTCATCATCCAGGTCACCTGCGGGGGGTGGGAGTTAAAACAGACCCACTTTCCCCACTGTCCCCTTTTAGATATTTATCTCTATAATACCCTGGAGGGAGTCCTCGCAGCGACACACCCAGGGTCACGTGATCACTTCCGGGGACCCTAGGCACATTTGCCTCTGGGGGTTCCTTTCTCCATAAAAAAAATTAAAAATCATATTTTACAATTCTGTTGGTAGAAAGGTGAAAATAAGCCAGGCTGAACTGCATTGATTTTTTTTTCCTGTCTTTGATTTCCAAGGGAATGAAAACATTTGCATGAATCAGCCTCTAAAAGCATCATTGGCCCCCAAGCACCATGCCTGCTGTGTCTGATGGTTACGTCCATCCTGAAAGCAACGGGGTGAGCTGAGATTTCCCCAGACTTGGTGGAGATTGTTGATGAGATGGTGGCCTTTAAATGCCAGCTTGACCCCATCTGCACGTAAACAAAGCCGGGCTGGAATAGAGTTCAACCCTGGCTGGGCTTTCCTCAAAAAACGCTGAACAGATTTTAATTTGGTTCTGGGTCTGCCTAACGACAAAGTAGGTGGAATTCCAGAGATGCCCAAATCCACCCATCAAAGTGCCCTTGGGGTACTAACTTTTAATCAACCCTCTGTCTCACCCCAATTGGCTACAGAAATGACACAATGCTGGAAAAAAAAACACAAAACATCCGTGTGCGTAAATTATACCCCAGTAAATCAGAAGTTTTGTCCAAATTTCCTCTTTGCGAAAGAAAAGTCTTGGGTCACTGGAGCAGACAGCACCATGTCTAGTTATTGCAATTTGCAAAGAGACTGAAGGTAGAAGTCTTTGTTCATGCGTGTTGGGAATCTTGGTGTCTTTGGAGTGGGGGAGGGGTGGAGGAGTTGCTAGCTTTCCAGATAAAGGGATTTAGACCTACTTGACCACTTTGGCAATGGCGGCCACTGAGAGGTGTCTGCAAACATTCAGTTTTGACAAAGCGCATCCTGGCAGAAAAGTCCTTCTCTTAGTTGAGACATATTAAAAGATGTTAAAAAAAAGGAGGGATCAGTTCACACCGGGGTCCTCTGCCTCTCAGCAGACGGCAGTGGGGACTCTTGTTAGTTCTGTAAATGCCACTTTGTGGTGGAGACCATTCTGGTTTTGCTTGAAATGGGCTTCTAAGAGAATTTTCTTTTGGCTTTGCTTAAGACTGACTTGGCCTGAGATATAAAGTTTCAAGTGTGTACATCCAGAACTGAATGAATGAATGAATGAACGAACATCGATTAGGCGTAAGTTAGGCACCTCTCTTTGGACGGCAACATGAATTAGTTTTCTTTGGTGAAGGCAAGGCTAGAACTCATCTTAGTCTTCCCATTGGCAACTAGTGTGACCAGCCCTATCATCTAGAACGTGCCCTCAGACCACGGATGTCCTGGGCACTGCTAAGGTCAAACTTCAGAGTGACAGGGCCAGGGCCAGGATGACCCTCCCAGGCAGGAAGTTCCTTTGCCTCAGGATGAGCCTTCCAGGCAAGGGAAGAAGGACCTAGTCCCCCACTGGACTGGGTCCTTCTTCCTTCAGACCTGAATCACCTAGCTCCTCATCTGAAGGCTTCTTTCTTCCTCCGACAGGCGCCTCCTCTCTCCTCGGATAAGCACCTCCCTCCTTGGACAGGCACCTCCTCCCCCCTTGGACAGGCACCTCCCCCCCCTTGGATAAGCACCTCCCTCCTTGGACAGGCACCTCCCCCCTTGGACAGGCACCTCCTCCCCCCTTGGACAGGCACCTCCCCCCCTTGGATAAGCACCTCCCCCCTTGGACAGGCACCTCCCCCCCTTGGATAAGCACCTCCCCCCTTGGACAGGCACCTCCCCCCTTGGACAGGCACCTCCTCCCCCCTTGGACAGGCACCATCCCCCTTGGATAGGCACCTCCCCCCCCTTGGACAGGCACCATCCCCCTTGGATAGGCACCTCCCCCCCCTTGGACAGGCACCTCCCCCCCCTTGGATAAGCACCTCCCTCCTTGGACAGGCACCTCCCCCCTTGGACAGGCACCTCCTCCCCCCTTGGACAGGCACCTCCCCCTTGGACAGGCACCTCCTCCTCCCTTGGACAGGGGCCTCCTCCCTGCCCCCCGACTCACTCCTGGCCAGCTCCAGGGTCCCGTCGCGGCTGTGCTGCAGCCGCAGCTGGGCGATGTATTCACAGCAGTCCAGGAAGGCCTTCACGCATGCGTCGCCTTGCAGGATGAACTGGGCCCGGCGTTGGCACGGGAACTTCATGGGGTTGTCCCGCATGCCGTCCTCACAGCACTTGCGCAGCTCCTTGTTGTACTGACCGGCTGTGGGAGCACAGATCCCCCGCCCCGCGCGCCCTCAGCCTCGAAGCAGGAGGCACTCAGGACAGACCCCAGGGAGAACTTCCCCACGGCCAGGCCCTCCCCCTCCCTCTCCGTCTGGGATCCCGTAGGGGCTGGATCTCGGGTGGGAAGCGGTGGGCGAGCGCCGACGGAGGGCTCCCACCTTTATCCATCCTCTTTTCCATGAGCTGCACAGAGCGGCGTCGGCGGGGGGCTGGTTTCGGGCACTCAGGATCTACGGGCAGGTGGACCGGGAACCAGATGCATTAGGCATCTACTGTGTGTCCTTGGTTTCCTCCCCACAGTGGCCCCCCGTGAGGTCGGGGTGTTATTGCTCCCATGTGACAGATGGAGAAACTGAGGCTCCGAAAGAAGGAATACGCTAGATGGTGGCGGAGGCGGGACTTCAATACCCCCACCCCCATCCCAGAGCGCCGCCCTTAACCTGTTCTCAGTCTCTGGGAGGTGGAAGCCCTGCCCCTCCCTAGCCCTGCTGCTGGCTGCATCCTCACCTGCCCTCTGGGCGGTCTGTAGGCCTTTGCTGGTCTTGAGGGCCAGCCCTGCATCCGTGAAGACGCCGGCATAGTCCCTTCCACTGCCTGGGGTACAGCCAATGTCTGCCTTCTCCACTACGTCCCAGATCTGCAGTGGGGAGTGGAGGCCGAGAGTGTGGCGAGATCGGGTCAGCCGTGCCTCCACCGATTGGCCAACACGTCCATCCAACCCCACCCCATCCATCCTCATCCTGGTCCCCAGGCTGGCCGGCCATGGTGGACCATCTGGAGTTAGACCTGGAGCTGTGTCCATCCCCGGGACCATCCCCAGCCTGGACCCTTGTCCATCCACATTCTCATCGTCAACTTGACTTCAACCCATCCCCGTATCTGCGTCCATTCGGACCTCTACACTTAACCCACACTCAGACCCATTTGTTCCCCCAGCACCATTCCCACCTCAACCCAACGCCGTCTCTAAACCAACCTCAGTGACGCGGGGGCATACCTTACTCTGGGTCAATTTGTTCTTCTTATTCAGCACAAACACGCCCTTGTCCACGGCCACCAGCCCCACTCGGGACCCCTGGTCAGCCTCGATCTTCAGGGTTATCTGTTGTCCAGGCCTATGGTGCTTCTCTTCCTTCCCGCCATTTTTCACCACCAGCTATGGTCAGGGGTGGGGTTGGGTGGGGGGACGTTTGGAGGGGAGGGAGGGAGAAGTCAGCCCTGCAAGGCCCTGGTCTCTGGAGGCCAAAGACAAAGGAGGTCCTGGGCTGGACTGAAAGGAGAGAGAGAGGAAGGGAGGCAGGCAGAACCGGCATCAGGCAGAAAGTCAAGAAAAGAGAGAAAGCCAGGAGCAAGAGAGATACTGAGTACAAGCTTCCAGTTACAAAATAAATGAGTCTTGGGGATGAAAGTCAATAACCACGTAGTATCTCTGTATGGTGACACATGGTCACTCACTAGACTCATCGTGGTGAACACTTTGAAACGTAGAGAAATATCGAATCACTATGTTGTAGACCAGGAACTAACATAGTAATGTAGGTCAATGGTACTTCACGACAAACAAACAGACTCAGAAAAAGAGATTAGATTTGTGGTTACCAGAGGTAAGGGGAGGGGGAACTGAATTACAACTTCCAGTTGTAAGATGAATAAGTACCGGGGGTGTAATGTACAAGATGCAAATATATATAATTAACGCTGCTGTACGTTATATATGAAAGTCATTAGAGGAAACCCTGAGTTCTCACCACAAGGGAAAAGATTATTTTTTCTATTTCTTTAATTCTGTACCTCTATGAGATGATGGATGTTCACTCAACGTACTGTGATCATTTCACGATGTACGTAAGTCAAATCATTATGCTCTACACCTTAAAGTTAGTGCTGTGTGTCAATTACATCTCAATAAAACTGGAAGAAAAAAAGATACTGAGACTGAAACATAAAGGGAAGAAAAGAAGAAGAGAGAGGCAGGAACCCTGCAAATGGAGGAGAGGAACAGATTCAGAAGGTTGGAGAGAGGTCTTCCCTGGTGGCGCAGTGGTTGAGAATCCGCTTGCCAATGCAGGGGACACTGGTTCGAGCCCTGGTCCGGGAAGATCCCACATGCCGCGGAGCAACTAAGCCCATGTGCCACAACTACTGAGCCCATGTGCCACAACTACTGAAGCCCACGCGCCTAAAGCCCATGCTCTGCAACAAGAGAAGCCACCGCAATGAGAAGCCCGCGCACCGCAACGAAGAGTAGCCCCCGCTTGCAACTAGAGAAAAGCCCGAGTGCAGCAACGAAGACCCAACACAGCCAAAATAAATAAATAAATAAAATAAATTTTCAAATTTTAAAAAGGAGTTGGAGAGAGACAGAGCCAGAGGGCCCAAGATGGGGAGAGTGACAGCCAGGTGGAGAGTCCCCAGATGGGCACAGAGAGATGCCACAAAGCTTACCGTGCCCACACATGAGTCCTTGACATCCACCCACACGGAGTCGGCCACCACCTCCCACTGGTTGTTGCTGGTGATCAGCGTGTAATAGGCCACCAGGCGGAAGGAAGGGATGAAGTCCGGTGTGATGGTCATGGGCAACACCACCAGGTCCTGGCCGGGCTCTCGCACCTGCCGCCCCACCTTCAACAGCTTCCCCTTGTTCATGACCTGGGGAGAACAGGTCGGTATAAGTATCGGAAAGGTAAGAGGGAGGATGGCGGGGGCAGCCGGGATGGTGGAGGGCTCCCGGGGGTGCTGGGTGTTCTAGGAAGCCACAGACCAAGTAAGTGTAGTAGTGGATCTTGGCTTGGTGGCTGGGGTCCGTGCGCAGGTGGAAGTTGACATTGAGAGTCTCCCCAGGCCTGAGCTCCACTCGGGGCACAGAGAGGTGCAGGTAGTTGTTGGAGTTGCCCTGGGTGTTGTAGGGTAGGGCCTGCATGGTCCTAGTCGCCTGTCGCGCCTCTGGGATATTCTCCTTCCGCGTGCGTACCTGGGCGAGGAAAGATGGATGCATGCTGGCCCCCCAGAGATGTCCACACCCATATCCCTGGGAGCAGGGAACATGGTATTTTATGTGGCAAGAGAGACTTTGCAGATGAGATTAGGTTAAGGATCTTGAGGAAATGGGGAAGAGATGGGATTATCCAGGTGGGCGCAATGCCATTGCAAGGGTCCTTATAAGACGTCTAGGCAGAAGGTAGGACCCTGCTGTGCAGATGAGAACCCTTCTATGCGTGCAAACTACCGTATATATGTAGGATGGATAAACACCAAGGTCCTACTGTATAGCACAGGGAACTAGATACAGTATCCTGTGATAAACCATAATGGAAAAGAATATGAAAAAGAAGGTATATACATATATATATATACAGTTATATATATATATATTCAGTCATATATATATATATATATATATATATATATAACTGAGTCACTTTGCCGTGCAGCAGAAATTAACACAACATTGTAAATCAACTATGCTTCAATAAAATAAAGTAAAAAAAGAGCCCTTCTATGTAAATGAAAACATCTCTCTGTGGATGGTACATCCCTTTATGCAAATGAAAGGACCCCCCGGATGCCCAGGACAGGATCCCTTTGTGCAAACGTCAGGACCCTGCTCTACAGAATCAAGCCCCCTGTCTCCTGGTGTGGGGTCGCGAGGCTGGCCTGGACTCACGGTGATGGTCAGGGGCTGCCGGTCGTTGAGTGTGTTGATGCTCAGCTTGGCCACGCCGTCCTCCTGGGTCAAGGACTGCACGTTGGTGCCCTGGGTCACCACCGGGATGTGGCGGGCAGGGGAGCCGTCGGGGTTCGTCACGAACACCTGTGGGTGCAGGCCAGGTGGAGGGGGTTCAGGCAGACCTAGAGGCATGGTCAAGCTCAGAAGCGGTGGAGGGGGTTTGCAGCCCCGCCCTGGGTCTCACCATGAGGTCGAAGGGCATGGCGGGTTTGAAGAACTTGGGGGTCTTGGTGAAGTGGATCTGGTAGGGGGAGGTCACGATGGGGATCCCGGTACGCTCTGCCTCCACCATGTCGCTGCCTGAGGGGGGCCAATCGTGAGGGTGGGCTCCTGGGCCACTCCTCAGGACCAGGCCTCCCCCCTCAGATTGGACTCTGCCTTCATCCTGGGCCTCCCATCTCAGACTGGACCGTACAGTGGTGCTGGGCCCCTGCCCTCAGCCTGGCCTCACCTGAGTGCAGGATGACGGTGACAGACACGTATAAGGACTTGCCCACCAGGGCGTCGGCTTGGGAGGGCTGTACCCCGTTCAGCAAGACCTGTCGTTGCAGTTTGGCCTCCCCAGTACCGTCAGTGATCTGGGGGAGACAGTGAAGGCTCAGCGGAGGCGGGGGTTGGGGTGGGGAGGGGGGCTCAGGTGCGGGAGGGGCGCTGATGGGGACAAGAGTGGAAGAGACGTAGAGGGGGCCTCTGTCAGGTACCGGAACACGGGTGAGGGAGTGGGCCAATGAAATCCTCCGTTCGTCGTCCTGGACTCCAAAGATGACGAAAGCCGTCCCGTCCACATTCTCCCCGTACAGGAACCTGTGAGGCGGGAGAGCCTCAGATTCTCCCCCCTCCAAACTCCTGTGGGCTGTGGCTGAGCCCCTCCCCCCAGCTGGTCCCTCCCCTGTCCCTCACCTGGCAATGATGTTGACTTTCAGGCCGTTTGGGTCATCGATGTAGTAGAATTTCTCTTCAGGCTCCACTTGGACCTCAAAACTGGGCAGTACTGGGGGAACAGGTCGTGGTGGGCAGTGAGCCAGCACTGGGCCCAGAATTATGTGCTCCCCCCTCCTTCCCCACGCTCCCACCCGCGGCTCCCTGCTCCCCTTACCGTATTCCTTCACCTCAAACTCGGCAGAGAAGACCTGCTGCGGAGAATCTTCGTAGTGGGCTTTGATCTTCCACTGCCCCATGCTGTGGCGAAAGCAGGCTAGTGATCTGACCAGACCTAGCAGCCCCCCACTCCCTCTTCTGGGGTAGGGGAGCCCTGAACCCCCTCCTGGAGAGCGTGACATACTTGACCAGCTCTGGGATGTTCCAAGACAAGGGCAAGATGCCAAACTGGTTGTGAGAAGACAGGGAGTCCCGCTTGATGGGAATGCCATCGGGGGTCTGTGGGGAGACAGGGAGAGAAATGGCTCTTCAGAGACCAGGCTTAGCCCTTTGGCTCTCCCCTCCCTCTCTGTGTCTGGACACTGTATCGTGTCTACAGGGACAGTGGTTAAGAACATGCACCTGAGCCAGTCAGCCTGGGTTCAAATCCCCACTGTGCCACTTACAAGCTGTGTGATGTGGGCAAGTTACTTAACCTCTCTGTGCTCAGGGTGCACATCTAGAAAATGGAGATAATTACAGCTCCTATGTCACTGGTTTGGTATGGTGATCAGTGTCTCTCTGAAGACTAATAAAAACTAGCGTTTATCACCTACTTTTGTGCAGGACCCTGCACTAAGCATCTGATTTGTATAAATCACACATAATTGCCCACATTTGCCTTTTTTGACCTAAAGCATAGCAATGTCGCATGGCTTGACCTAACACACATATCATTTCATTCGTTGCCAACAGTTAAACAACAGGAGACATCACATAGGAATCTGGTGTTCCGGCTTCTCTTGGAAATTGGGGTAATTGTGGATAACGTGCTCCTGTCGGCACAAGGTGACATTTCATGGGAGCCGGGCAGCTCTGTGCCTTTAGAGGAGGTGTGTGTTGTGTTCTCTGTTCCCCGCATATCCCACAATCCCTAAAGCCAGCTCACAGCCTTCAGAACCTGGTCCCTGTTAGGTTTGTGTGATCTCAGTACATACTCACAAAGACCCCGTGAGGAGCACATACTCCATTCCTTCCCTTCCTTCTCTCTCCGTTCCTCCTACACCTGTTTTTCCCTGCCCATCGCTCCCTGCTTCTTTCTCCCCTCTCCTTCCCTCTCTCCCTTCTTCCAGTAAGTTTTTATTTACCCTACTACCTGGCAAGCATGGCGTCAACAGATAATTCCTTTCCGTTTGGAATTTAAGTTCAAAGGATGTTGGGAGAAGGTGCAATTAACAAATGAATAAATCCAATTTAGAAGATGCTAAAGGGAGATGGCCCGGAAGGAAAATAAGAGTGGAGGAAGGGAAAATGAGAGTGGAGTGCCTGTGTGTGTGTGTGGGGGGGGGGGGTTGGGGGGGCGGGTGAGAGAGGGGGTGTTGCAATTTTTTTTTTTTTTTTGCGGTACGCGGGCCTCTCACTGTTGTGGCCTCTCCCGTTGCGGAGCACAGGCTCCGGACGCGCAGGCTCAGTGGCCGTGGCTCACGGGCCTAGCCGCTCCGCGGCATGTGGGATCTTCCCAGACCGGGACACGAACCCGTGTCCCCTGCATCGGCAGGCGGACTCTCAACCACTGCGCCACCAGAGAAGCCCTGGGTGTTGCAATTTTATGGGGCGCTCAGAGAGGTCTCACTGTAAAACTGGGACACTGGGGATATTTAAGCAAAGACTTGAAGGAGGTGATGGAGCAAGCTGTGCGGAAGTTTGGAGGAAGAGGGTTTTTTGGGTAGGGGGAATAGCCTGTGCAAAGGTCCTGGGGCAGACTGTGCCTGGGCTGTTGGAGGAACAGTAAGGAGGCCGGTGTGGCTGGAGCAGAGTGAGCGAGGGGGAGACAGGGAGGAGGTGAGGGCAGGGAGGGGACGGGGTAGGTAGGGCCAGGCCTAGTGGGCAGCGGGGAGGACTTGGGCTTTTACCTCGAGGGAGGTGGGAGCCCTGGAGCGCTGCGGGCAGAGGAGGGGGTGCTCACAAGCGCCCTCTGGCTGCACTAGCCGGAACAGACTACATAGAATTAGCGTCTGTCATTATCCCAATCTTCAGATGAGGAAAAGGAGACTTGGAAAGGTGAAGTGACCTGCCCAGAGTCAAACAGTGACCAGGGGTTTATCGGGACCCAGAATCCACGGGCGCAAGCATCTCTCTATGTAGTCTCCCCGGGCCCCCGCCCCCTCTCCCCATCTGTGTGCCTCTACATATTTCTTTGCCTTTAGGTCTCTGCTGCTGGGCTTTTGCCGGTGTCTCCTTTCTCTGTCTCTATCTCTTTGTCTCTCCCCGAGTCTCTGCCCCGGGTAGGTCTGGGGCCCCGGTTGGCTGGTACCTCAATGCTGACGATAACTGTCTGGCCCACGGGCAGCAGCTTGTGGTCAACGGTAAAGATCCGATAGAGGACTGAGACGAGGCGGGAGAGAAAGGGAGAGCTGGGTGAGGCCCTGCGCCTCCCCCCAGCCCTGCCCCCGGCCCTCTCCAGCCACCCCCAGACCCTTACCCGTGGAGCCTGGGGTGTAGATGGTCTTGTCCGTCTGGATGAAGAGGTACCCACTCTGAAGGCTTATCAGCACCACCTTCTCCACCAGGACGTTCCCGAAGGCCGCCTGGACAGTCACGAATTTGTGCCCCTTCTCTGATTTTAACTCCTTGCTGGCCGGGATCTGGGCATGAACAGGGGATTATTAGGCATCTGCTCTAGGGCCCCTTGTCTTTGGCTGGATCCACACCTGCCCCTCTTCACAACAGAGCCTGCCCATCACTCCTGGTCTCCCTTGTTTGCCAAGGTTTGGGGAAAAAAAGGGTACTTGGAGAGAGGGCAAGGGCAAGAGAGGGGGTGGGAGTCAGAGGGAAGGATGGGAAGGGGGAATCAGACAGTGGGCTCAGAAGAGGGAGGGCTCAGAACGGGAAGGGGACTCCGAAAGAGGAGGAGACTCAGAGAGGGGAGGGGCTCTGAAGGGAGAGAGGGCTTAGAGGGGGAGGGGCTTGGAGAGGAGGGGCTCAGAAATGGGGGGGGGCTCAGAGATGGTCCTGCTTGGAAGGGGGTGGAGTTGAGAGAGATAAGGGGGCTATGTATAGCACAGGGAACTCTGGTCAATATTATGTAACAACCTAAATGGGAAAAGAACTTGAAAAAGAATATATACAGGTATATGTATCACTGAATCACTTTGCTGTACACCTGAAATTATCACAGCATTGTTAATCAACTCTACCCCAATATAAAATAAAAAGTTTAAAAAAAAAGGTGGAGGCACCTCAGAGAAAGCACTGGAAGAAGCAGCGGGAGGGGCTCAGCAAAGGGAGGGACTCAAAAGGGGCGGAGATTCAGAGAGGGGAGGGGCTCAGAATGGGGAGGAGACTCAGACAGAAGGGGCCGGGCTCAGATAGAGTGGGTGGGGCTCAGAGAGGGAGGAGGGGCTCAGCAGCCGGAGCGCTCAAAGAGGGGGTGGGGTGTCAGCGGGGCTGGGCTCCCCGTGCGTGCCCACCTTTATGGTGACGGTGCCCAGGTAGCCATTGGCACTGTTCAGCTCGGTGTTTTCGCTGGACAGCACTTGTTTCTTGGACGGGAAGTCGTGGACAGTGACGGCGACTGGTATATTCCCTTCCCCTTCGTGGGCCTCCAGCACCACCGTCTCCTCGCTCTCCAGACGCAGGATGTTGGGGGTGATCATGGAATACCTGCCAGAGGGGATAACAGGGCATGGAGCTGTCATGCCTGGAGCCCGAGATGCCAGCCCTATCCGGTTAGCGCTCTGCCCCAGCCCCTGTTCCCACAGGGGATCTGGTGACCGGCAGACAGCTCAGGGGCTTCAAATCCCATCAACTCCTGAACCTTCAAATCAAAACCACCAACTCTGGGAGCCCTGACCCCTAAATCTTTAAACACCCCAAGTCTCTAAACACCCAACCCTGGAACACCCTAAACTTCTCCCTAAACCTCTAGCACCCCAGACCTATAAATACAGCCAACTCCACCTCCTCATTCACATACACCCATACGAAATCCCTAAACCCTTAAATCCTGAAACTACAAACTCCCAGATCCTATGAAATCCAAACTTCCCGTCCACAGAATCACCCAACACCGTGCATGCGCCCTAAACTTGCAGGGACCTGTACCCACAAATGCCCACTCCTATCTCAGAAGCAGCCTTGTTTGGGGTCGGGCTGTGACTACTCACATGGGGTCCCCCAGGGCCAGGGGGAGACTGGCCAGCAGCAGCAGCAGACTGGGACCCGAGGTAGGATGCATGGTGCCAGGACAGTGAAGGGACAGAGGGATGGAGGGACAGAGAGACAGAGGGGCAGGGGGAGGAGTGAGCAGAGCTTGCTGGAGGCTGCCTTTTATCTAGCTCCCGCCTTTCTCCCTCATCAGCCCAGCCCTCCACTCCCCATGGGCTCCCCACTCCCTGGTACTGCCCCAGATTTCTCAATAGTATTTACTAAGTTTTTCAGTCTGTGGGGCAGCATGAACTTGGGGTAAGTAACCCGAGGGCATGTCCTCCTGCAACAGGAACACAACAGCCTCCTGCCCTGGGCTCCCTCAGGGTCAAGGCCAGCTGGTGAACAGGGATCTTTCCCTGTCACACCCACTTGGTAGTAGAGGAAAATTGAGGACAGAGGGGCCCCCCCACCCCAGATATGTGGGCCTGATCCTCAGTCCGCTTTTGGCTGTGCATTTATTCACCAAACCCTCCCTGTGAGTCCATCTCTATGCTGGCAGCTGGAGTCCCACTTCTAGAATCTTCCATGCTGGGGTGGGGGTGGGGGACAGAGTCCAGCACCAAAGCTTGTAGCCCCATGGAGTGCCTTCCCCAGTGGAGAAGAACTCAGCTTCTTGGGGGGTCAGGGAAGGCTTCTTGGAGGAGGGGACATTTCAGCTGGGCTTTGAAGTATGTGTAGGAGCTCACCATCCAGGTAAGAATGTTTTCTAGGGCAAGGAGAGCCTGGAGCTCCCTTCACCTCCTCTCATCAAGAAACCTGAGTAGTGGAACTTCCCTGGCGGTCCAGTGGGTAAGACCCTGCACTTCCACTGCAGGGGTCACGGGTTCAAGCCCTGGTTGGGGAATTGAGATTCCCCCATGCCTCAAGCTGTGGCCAAAAAAAAAAAAAAAAAAGAGGCCTGAGTGGCTGTGATGGTTTATAAAAGTCATAATTGAGGAAAGTCCCATGGCTAACTTTTGTGTTACATCAGCAACCTCTTAGCATATTATTATTATTATTAAAAAATGTATTTAACTTTTTGCATACTCCTATGGTTCCGCATCTAAAAATAACCTTCCTCCTGCTCCTATCGCTAGCCGTCAGGGTCTCAGACATGACCATGTAACCAAATCTTGTGTTTCTTTCCAGAGGTATCTTATGTGTTTACAAATGTTCACACGTTTTAAAAGCAAACATCAGCAAAGCTCTACACACTCTTTCTTCTGGTCTCCCTGGGTTACACCTTTTGCTGTTTCATAAACAATATACCTTAGACATTGTTTAATATCAGTGCTCAGAGAGCTTCCTTGTTCTTACAGGCAACTGCCTAGTATTACATTGTGTGGAAGTAACCAGACTGGTGGACAGACAGACTTCCTATTGTTACAAAACCACACTCCCTCCAGGGAGTAATCTTGAGCTTGCATTATTTCCAGCTCTCACAATTATTAAGTGGTAAACTTTGGGCAACTTACTGATAACCACCTGAGCCTCAGTTTCCTCCTGGAAAGTAGGGTTATAACAGCAGCAACTTCAAAGGGTTCTTATCGCAACGAGAAGAGATAATTCTGGATCAAAGCCTGCGTGCAACGGTAATCTTGCTAGATAGCGCTAAATTCTCCTCCATAATTATATTGATTTGCATACTTGCCGGCCCTGCACAGAATCGCCAATTTCCTCATGGCCTCCCCTTGAGGGCATATTGGCAAAACTTTGTATTTTTGCCTCGGTGTCATTTTAATTTGATTTTAAGTTGGGCATCTGGCGGAAGGGGGGATGTGAAGTCAGGTGTCGGAGGGGGATGGTGTGTTGATGGGGGATCCAGACCCCTGGAGGGCTGTTTTCCAAAGCTTCCTTGAAGGGGTTAACAGGGACCTCACTCTGATTTCCTGTAAACCGTGCCATTTTCCTGGTCATGCCCCCGTGCGCCAAGTAGGGGGTGGCGTGGAGCAGTAGAACAAACCTGGCTTGTGTCTGCTTTGATTGCGACACCCTTTCTTTGGAAGAGGAGGCGGATGAGGCAAACACCTGCTTACTTTCCAGATATGGGGTTCCACTTCTGAAACTGGGAAGGGGGCCACCTGCTAGGATTCCCCCAAACCCCAATATTTATCTTCCTCCCCTTTCCCCCCACCAAAATACCCACCCAGTCTCCTGGTTTCATTATATCCTTAAAGCATTCAGGGTTGTGATTTAACAACCTTGAGAAGGAATTCCTGCTGGCCTCGGTCTCCCTGCAAGCCTGGCTGCTCCTACCCCAGAGCCTCTGTTAGTACATCTGAGCAATGGGACTGATGGTAGTTCCTGCTGTTTTGACAATTAAGGGAACACAGATGGCTTGGAGCCCTGGGCTTGGAGAGAAGGCTCATGGCCATGGTGGTGGAGGTCTGGGAAGGGTCCTGCCCATGACCTCCAAGAATTGACCAGAGGGATGGAGGTGAAAATGGACCAAGGTCTCCTGGAAGGGAAGGAAACCAGAGGAATTCTTCCAGGCTTTTTCCTGGGGAATGGACATTTGCGCCCAGAAGTTTGGGAGGGCAATGGCGGGCAAGATAAGCCAGCAGGGGAGAGAGAGAAGGAGGGAGAGTGAGGCTGCTGGGCAGCTTCTAAGTGGGATATCTAGGAGACTCTTTTATTTTTGGCTGTGCCACTCCGCTTGCGGGATCTTAGTTCCCCGACCAGGGATCAAACCCAGGCCCCCTGCCCTGGAAACGCGGAGTCCTAACCACTGGACCGCCAGGGAATTCCCTCTAGGCAACTCATACCGACAAAGTATTTGTTATTTGCCTGAAATTCAAATTTAACTGGGCATCCTGTATTTTGTCTGGCAACCCTAGCTAGGGTGCAAAGAGAGAATAAAGGGAAAAATGGGCATGATTTCTAGGTGGGGGGAGCCCAGGTACCCCCTTCCCCTCCCCTGCACCTGCCTCAGTGCCGTTATCTCCCGGATGTACCCCATCCCCACCCTTTCCCCATACAGGCGCCGCCACGCCAGGGAGCAGCAGAGACCCCCCTCTCCCCCTCCCCACGACCCCCGCCGGTTCCAGGATGGGTGCTATACTGCTTTCTGGGAATCTTCCTCCAGGACCCAGAGCCAGGCCCTGTTTCCAACCACCCCCGCCATCCAGCTCCCAGCCCCACCAGCAGCCTGGATTTCCTCTTCCCAACTCATTACTCATTAACTTGTGGTTAACCTTGACCTGATTAAACCCATCCACTTGCCCTCTGGCTCCTTCCCTCCACCACCTCACCACCTCAGCATAGCAGAGGCCTGGGCACCAGGGACCCTTTTTTTTTTTTGGGCTGCGCAGCAGGGCTTGTGGGATCTTAGTTCCCCGACCAGGGATCAAACCCAGGACACCACAGTGAGAATGCAGAGTCCTATCCACTGGACCACCAGGGAATTCCGGGCCAGAGGTTTTGACTGCAGCTCTGCCTTCTCCCAGCCTCGATTCCTCATCTGTAAATTAGACATTCACAGCCATGGAACCTCCCTCTGAGTCTTGGGGTGACAGCACGTGGCATCAGGCAAGCTGAGTCCAGTGCCCAGCACATGGCCAGCGCACAATGTACTTGAATTTTATTTTTACTAACACCTGCTCCTCTTCTCTCTTGTCTTATTTCGGTGACAGTCCCTCCGGGCCTCCAAGCCAGAGTCCCCCCCCACCCCCGCCCCATTTCCTCCCTCTCCCTCATCCATCCCCTGTGAGCAGCCCTGTGACCCCTAGGCTGTCTCTCCCAACCCATCCTTTCTCTCCATCCCTAAGGCCCCAGCCTCCTTGCTGTAAACTCACCTCTTCCAGGTCATCTAGTCCACAGCAACTGGGCATTTTTTTTTTCTAAAACACACCTTTGCATTCTTTCTATAAAATTACGATGCATGATACAGGAATATGCGCTAATGACTGTGAACATCTCAGCTACAGCATCTTAACGATTTTATGCATCTAACTTGTTTATTCCAAATGCCTTAGGTGCTATTACTATCCCCGTTTTACAGATAAAGAAACTGAGGGCTTTGGCCACTTGCCCAAGATCCTCTAGCTGGTAAGAACTGAGATTTGAACCCGGCAGCTGGGCTCCAGAGTTTGTGCTCCTAAACCGTATGAGTTCCTGACTGCTACTATAACAGATGATCACAGCCCTGGTGGCTTAAAACAAGACATTTATTGGGCTTCCCTGGTGGCGCAGTGATTGAGAGTCCGCCTGCCGAGGCAGGGGACACGGGTTCGTGCCCTGGTCCACATGCCGCAGAGCGGCTGGGCCCGTGATCCATGGCCGCTGAGCCAAAAAAAAAACAAAAAGAAACAAACAAACACACTGGAAAACAATACATTTATTATGCTGCAGTTCTGCAGGGCAGAAGTCTGAAATTGAGCTGTCAGTAGGGCTGTGTTCCTTCTGGAGGCTCTAGGGGAGAATCCGTTCCTGGGTTTTTCCAGCTTCTAGGGGCTGCCTACATTCCTTGGCTAGTGGCCCCTTCTTCCATCTTCAAAGCACATCACACTAGCCTGTTTACAGCATCACATCTCATTCTCTGATCCTGACCCTCCCACCTCCCTCTTCTTTTTTTTTTTTTTTTGCTGTACGCAGGCCTCTCACTGTTGTGGCCTCTCCCGTTGCGGAGCACAGGCTCCGTGGCATGTGGGATCTTCCCAGACTGGGGCACGAACCCGTGTCCCCTGCATCAGCAGGCGGCCTCTCAACCACTGCGCCACCAGGGAAGCCCCCGCCTCCCTCTTAAAAGGACCCTTGTAATGACAACGCACCCACTCGAATAATCCTGAATCATCCCTCATTCTAAGATCCTTAATTGAATCACACCTGCCAAGTGCCTCTCGTCATGTAAGGGAACATAGTCACAGGCTCTGGGGATTAGGGCGGGGACAACTTGGGAGAGCCATTACTGCCCACCCCAGCATGCACGTGGTGTAAAACGCCATCCCCGTACTACCACGTCCCGCCCTGCTTTAAACTCTTCCTTGGCTCCCGTGGGCCCCAGAGTCAAGTCCAAGTGTGTCTGCCTGCTTTTAGGCTTCTGCCAGCTGCTCTTGCCCTCCCACTGGCCAAGCCAGACCTGCAGTGGCGCTTGCAAGCTATTCTGGGCATTGCCTTGCTGCATAATTTCCTCAGTCTGCAATGCCTTCCCACTTCCTTCTTTGTCTGGCTGGGCTATATATTCATCTGGGCCCTAGTTAGACACATTTCCGCTTGCAGGAAGCCTTGACCCCAGCCTGATTCCCTCCCCCTGGCCCATGCCTGTGGTCCCCACCAAGGAGTATTTTTCAGAGCTCCAAAATAGGTTCAGAGCGTTCTAGTTAAAGAGTGAAGTGGGGCGGGGGAAGAAATGCATCGTGGTGGTCTGCCCACAGGTGTGCGTGCAGGTGTGTGACCAGGTGCATCTCTAATCTGAACTCCTCAAGGTTCAGAGAAATCCATGAAAGGTCAGGCTGTGTTGCAGGGCACTGTGCTGAGCCAGACTCCCATTATCATGTGTGATGCTCAACTCTATGGGGTCTCCATCTTACATGCAAGGAAGCAGAGAGGTTAAACCACTTAACAGTCACACAGCAAATGGGGGCAAGGTCAAGAGGCTTGGTGGCAGGGAGGCTAGGTGCAGAGGGGCAGTGCACGCAGTGGGAATGGGCAGCTCTGGAACCAGACTGCTGGTGTTTTTGAGTCCTGAGCCTTCTAACAACTTGTTTGCTGTGTTACCTTGGGCAAGTTACATAGCCTTTCTGTGCCTCATAAGCTTTTCAAGAGTTAAAGACCCTGGAAGCCTTAGAATAGAAGCCTTAGAATACAGCACTCAGCCTGAGCCACTTAGGAGTCACCCAATCACCATTTTTTTTCTCCCCTCCAGTCTTTGCACACGCTGTCCCCTCATCTGGGTCTGCGTCTTTCCCCACTCTCTCTGCTCACCTCTGATTCCCCAGGCTGGGTCAGGGCCCTGTGATGGAACCGTCTGGTGACACCTTGAGTGTTGGGACCGGATGGGTCCTGGTCACTGCTCTGTCTTCAGGACCCGGCACAGGGCCCGGCACGCAGTGGTCGCTCAATTAACATTTATTGAATGTGCAAAGCAATGGATACTGCAACCTCTCCCTGCCCCGTGCCCCCAACGGATCTCTCAATTTCAAACCCTGCATTAGCTCTCAACCCCCAGAAAGGCAAGAAACTGGAGTAGCAAAACAGATCGGTCATTATTGTACAGTTGCAAGTGGGGACAGGGTGCTCAACATCTGTGAGGGAGGGGGGCTGTCTGTCTTCTTCTGAATGGGCTCCAGGAACTCAGGTCCCAGGGACCTGGATACCTTGTGAGCACTGGCCCCCTCCTCCCCACACGCTCTTTGGGAGAAGCCGGAGCAGGGAATGTGTGAAGAGAGGGGGATGAAGGGGGATGAAGGAGTGTCCGAGGCAGGGACATGATCACAACAGCTCTCGCCTGCTGGTCGTTTTGTTGACTTTGGACAGGCCTTCCCGGAACCCAGAATCGGTCATTCTGCAGGCAGACAGTTAAGGAGATAATCCGTGAGCTGAGGGGAGCCAGGCCCCGCCCATTCAGCCCACCACACCTACCCCAGAGCCTCTTGGCCCCGCCCCAGGCTCCACCCACTTGCCCCCACAGCCCCGCCCTCCAGGCCCCTTGCTGCCCAAGCCCCACCCACCCCAGCCCGAGGGCTCACACTTGCTTCATCTGCACATCCTCCTCGTCCTCCTCGTCCTCCTGGGGCAGCTGCAGGTACGGGTTATCCCTTGTGGGCTGGAACTTGTAGCCCGTGAGCACGAAGAAGGCGAGAGTGGAGCCCTCCACCAAGAGCTGGGGGCCAAGGGGGCAGAGTGGGAGTGTCAGGCACACGCCCCCACCTCCACCTCCACTGTCTGGGCCACCCTCCGCCCCACCTGGGGCCTCAGTGCTCACCTGGTACAGCCACTGCCACTGGAAAGGCACGGCCACCCGCAGCAGGATGGCGATGATCCGTGTGAAGTAGATGTAGCAGATGACCTGCAGGGACACGGGTGGGCACAGGGCTGAGGGACCACTGGGGATGCCTGGGGAGGGGGGTCGAGGATTATGGGCAGAGGGCGGGGCTCCGGGGGACTGCAGATGGAGGGTTAGGGTGGGTGTGCCAGGGGGCGGGTCGTTCCCCCTCCCAAACTTCCCGAGCGAGCACAGGGCTCCTACCATGACGTAGTAATGCCGGAAAAGCTTCAGCTTGGCCAGGTTCACTGCCACTGAGGGGTAGGCACAGAGAGTGGGGGTCAAGGGAAGGAGGCGGGGGGCAGGACGAAGGGGACGGGGTGGAGAAGGGCTGTGGACAGGAGGACATTGGGGTGAGTGTCTCAGGGGCATAGCGTGGAGGGGGATGTCCCAGGATGGTGAGGGGGTGGAAAGGCAGGAAGAGGCAGTCAGAGGGGATGGAAGGGGCATCCAGGGGTCAGCAAGAGGGACCAGGAGCGGGCCGAGGGCCGAGGGCACAGCTCACCCTTCCCATCAGTGCCAGACGTGTCCTGGAGATGCCGGATGGACCTGGGAACGAGTGGGTGATGTGGGGGGCAGTCAGCACTGCCTCCACCCGTGCCTGCAGGGGAGGGGGTCGGGTGGGGGTCCTCACCAGACCACGGGGAAGAGGATGGCGCCGCAGCAGATGAGGTCCACCAGAAAGAGGATCTCCTTCCAGACGCCGTAGTCGCTGGTGCCCTCCTCACGGGACTCGATGACAATGTAGGCCACGTTGGCCAGGACCTGCGGGGCGGGGGTGGGGTGGGTGGGGTGGGTGGGGTGGGTGGGGTGGGTGGGGTGGGTGGGCCCAGCCTGCACTCATGTCCACCTGCCCACCCTGGGGCCTCCATGTGCACCTGCAGCGAGATCACGATCCCGAACACCTTCTTCTCCTTGTCGGACAGGATGTACTTGATGAAAGCCCAGCCGGAGCCGATCAAGGCGATGGTGATGAAGAGGAGGGCGCCCTTCAGCCTGGCGGAGGCGGGCCGGGGCTGTGGTGAGACTCGGGGGCCCGGCCCTCCCCTGCCCGCCGCCTGCCCCCGGCAGAGAAGGGCACTCACAGATGCGTGATGTAGTGCATGACAGCGAGGCCCTCGATGGGGTGGCCCTGGCTGTTGATGAAGTAGTAGTTGATCTGGAGGTGGATGGACGGATGGACAGTCAGACGGATGGACGGGGGGATGGAGATGGTGGTGGTTTGGGAACACCGACAGTCACTGTCGGATGGGTGGCCAGGAAGTGGACCGAACAGAAGGTCACGATCAGGATGGTGAGTGGACTGAGAAAGGGAGAGTCACAGCCAGAACGGCGGCCGGACAGATGGCTGGACAGTCACAGCCATGACAATGGAGGGAAGGTCAGAGTCGGGTGGATGGACAGTTAGACAATCAGCCCGGTGGACACTCATAGCTGGACCCACAGACAGTCAGACTGAAAGGTGGGCGGTCACAGCTGGACAGGACTGGATGCACAGCTGGCCACGGTGATAAAATGGATGGACAAATGTATAGACAAATGGAACTCCCAAGCCCAGGGTCTGCAGAGATTTGAGGAGTGGCTTGCAGGGGCTTTTTCCTGGCCCCTGACACCCCAGCCCACCCCATCCTGCTCCCGGCCCAAGGCTCTCACACTGTGGAAGAGGAGAGAGATGCTCTTGGTGAAAGCCAGGGCTGCCATGAGCCAGTGGATCTTGAAGACGTTGTACCTGGCAGCGGGGTCAGGGACAGAAGAGAGTGGGAGGGCATCGGTCAGGGGTAGGAGTGGGAAGGTGTGATGAGGGGAGGTGGGGAACCCCCAGGGGCAAAGGCATTACGTGTTCTTGCAGAGGATGGACACCCAGAAGATGCCGGAGGCCAGGAAGCAGGCGGACATGACCATGTACAGCTTGAAGAGGGGGATTTCCGCCGCCGACAGGAAGCCCTCGGGGTTCTTCTCCCGGATCATTACCTGGGGAGGGGACAGCGGTGGGCAGGGGGATTGCGTGCTAGCTCCAGACTTGCGGGGCCCTGAGTGTGAGTCTGCGGCTCTCCCGCTCTCTCCCTGGCCGACTCCCTGTTTTTGAGCCTCGGTCTTCCCGTCTCCCAGATGAGCACGGAGTACCTGGCCTGCCGTGAGCGCTCCGCGAACCTGCTGCCCACCCTCCTCACCCCTGCTCACCGTGATGTCGAACGGCTGCTCTCGGCCCGGCACCGAGTTGTAGCAGTTGTGGAAGTTGAGGTTGTACTGGCCTTCCTCGGCCCTCGAGCCGATCACCACGTGGAACTGGGAGGTGGGGCAGACAGAGAGGAGAGGAGGCCTCAGTGTGGGTGGTCCCCGCTCTGTGGAGGGGAGGGGCTGCAGGCACCCCCGGACACTCACACTGAAATTGTAGGAGTTGTTGAGATGGCCCAGGCCCAACACCAGGTCCTGGTCCTTTCCACCAATGCCCTGAGGGGACAGAGGACCTCCATGGAGCATCTGCCGGCCCCCCTGGGGGCGGGGCTTCCTCCCTCCTGCCCTGGCTTCCCCATACCTGCTGGTCGGCTTGTGACCCTGTGGGTTTCAACTTGGCCTTGTCGGGTGCAGTAGTGGTCCCTGCCAGGGGCAAGCAGGTGACTTTAGAGATAGACAGACAGCAGAATGATGGGCGGGACGTGTGGAGCGGCCCTGCTCACCCGCCCCTCCATGCCCGCACGGCCACCCTGACTCACCGCCATCCACCTTGGGGTTGACCCTGTACTCTGACTTCGGGAGCTCTGGTTCGGAGGGAGCTTCGGGGAGGAGCCCGGCAGAGATGAACAGCTTCTTCTGTTCCCCATACTTTCGTACCTGGACCCTGTGGGATGAGGCTGGGAGGCTGAAGGCTGGGGTCAGGCACACCTGCTCTGCTGAGGGACTCAATGGCCCCTCGAGCCCTCTGGGGCTCAGTGTCGGGCTCCATCAGTGGTCCCCAAGTTGCAGCATTTGGCCACCACCCATCAAGATGGCTGCTGCATCCCTGAGCTGCCTGTACCGAGGATTAGTTGTCACTTCCTGTGACATTAAGTCACTCATTCTACTGAAGTACACACTATTTAAAAAGAAAATGCTGTACATACAGAGAGGCAACAGAGTATCTTTGGACCCTGGGTTCAAATCCCAGTTTTCAGCCTCAGTTTTTTCATCTTTAGAATGGGGATAATAACAGTCTGAGTAGTCAATGAGTTAACACCTGTAGAGATCCCAGGATGCTGCCTGGCGCACAGGGTGCATCCTACACGCACAAATGACTTGTATTAATTCTCACAACACTCCTCTGTGTTGGGTCTTCTGCCTTGAGACCCTAATACTGCCTGGGCACTCCTCCCCTCTCTCCCTCCCATAATCAGAAGGCTTGAAGGCAAAATTAAAAAGCGAGTGACAGGAATTCCCTGGTGGCCCAGTGGTTATGATTCGGTGCTTTCACTGCCGAGGGCCCGGGTTCAATCCCTGGTCTGGGAACCAAGATCCCACAAGCCACGTGGTGTGGCCAAAAAAAAAAAAAGCGAGTGGCTTTCTCCAAAGGAGTCAAGGTTCTTTCTGGCTGGTTCTGATTCCACCTGATCAGCTCATGTGGGTAGCACAACCAGGGAAACCCCAATGATGGATCTTTAGGGGAGCCGCCAGCCCTCCAACTCACTGCAGATCCTTGGTGTTGATGAGGAAGACAGCCAGAAGGTTGCTACTGTTTTTCCGGAGAGGACAGTCGTGAGGGTCCCGGCTCTGGAGAGTGGGCAGCAGGGAGCCTTCGTCACCCCCTCCCACTGGTCCAGCCTCACTCTGCCTTCCTCCCCATCCACCCGGGCAAGGGAGGGTCTCTCCCTGCTCCCCCCTCTGGGAAAGGACAGGGATCTTTGGGTTCCAGATGCTGACAGACCATCCTCCCCTTCCACCACCCCTGCCCCTCCACACTCCCCCCCCCACCTCCACCTCTGCCCCCTCCACTCACTGAATAGGAAGGAACACTGCCAGATCGAATACGGGTCAGACTGAACCCCACCTGGCAAGAAAAAGAGGTGATGTGAGGGACACCAGCAGGGACCTCCAAGCCACCTCTATCAGTGGCAATAGTAACGTAACCTCGAATTTCCTCAAAGCCTACTAAGCGTGAGATTCCGTGTTCACTCACTTCACTGACTTTTCCCCAGCCCCCCAACCCTCTTCCTTTAACTCCTAACCATTCTTGCCCCTTGACTGGGATGTCACTTCCTCAGGGAGACCTTCGCTGGTCCTCTACCTACCCACCCTGTTTCCCCCCATTTAAAATGTTGATGTAAAAAATAAATTAAATAGAATGTTCATGGCTCCCTGCCTTGGGCTCTGGAAGCCAACACACTTGGATCCACATCCAGCCTCTTGGATTCTGAGTAAGCCACATGCCCCTGAGTCTGTGTAAACACCTGTAAAATTGGCTTTACAGGTGTAATATTTTCACAGCATCCCTGAGAGGTGGCTATGGCAGAACAGACTCATGGAAATAGATTTGCATGGTACCTGGTACCCAGCGGGCCTTCAGTAAACACTAACTTCTCATTTCGACTGCAGAAACTGGGGCTGTCTTGTTCACTGGTAGGCTCCCCTCCCCCCAGCTCAGTGCCTGGCACGTACTGCATGAGAAATTATTATTCCCAAGTTACAGATGAGGAAACAGAGGCTCAGAGAGATCAAGGGACTTGCCCAAGATCACATGGGTGAGAGGCAGAGCTAGGATGTGAATCCAGAATTGGGGCGGGGGGAGAGGGGCGGAGCTCAGAAACTTGTGCACCTCTCCCTCCTCCAGCAAACTCCTCAAAGCCCCTCACCAATGGGGCTTTCTCATCTGTCTCCTGGAGGCCCAGCCGCAGGAGGCTCAGGTCCACCTCCAGAGAGCCGTTGGTGTAGAAGCCAAAGCTGTTCAGCTGGATGTCTGCTCGCTTCTCCCCCTGCCAGAGACCAAGAAGGCAGAGGCAGCTCAGACTTCCCACCAGCCCAGCCCCAGGGCTCTAGCATGAGGTTCCCCCAAGGGCTTCGGGCCCCTCTGGGTATCTCTATATTTAGGACAGGTCCAAAGGGTGACGGGAGAGGTTGAGAGGGCCAGCTCCGGAGGCCATAACCTTAATCCCAGGCAGGGACAGGGTGGCTCCGGATCCTCTGGCCACTGTTCGGAGAGCCCAGGATTCGAAAGTCTGGGATACCTGGAAGTCTCCCTATTGGGTAAGCATCACCCGGAGAGCAGAGTTACGCATCTTGGGGTGCCTGGCCCTCACCTCCCGGAAAATGTTTAGATTCCAACTGAGCCCCCAAGATCCCAGTGAGTACCCAGAGGACCCTATTCTAGAACCCCCAGGGACTTCCCTGGGTGGCGTCAAGGGTCCCTAGCGTCCCCAAAGCAATCCCAAGAATTTAGAGGACTCAGAGTCCGCCGTCTCCGGAGACGAACCCCCCCCCCGGTGGGCGGGGCACGACTACAGCGCGGCGGGCCAGGCAACTCCAACAGGAGGACCGAGGGGGCTCCTCGGACGAGACCACTCCGGACCTGGAAGCGGGGGGCGCCGGACCGCTTCATCCGGACGAAACCACTCCAAGCCAGGGGCTTTTCCGGGCCAAAGCTGCGACCCACACCCCAGACCGCCGCGCGGCGGGACTCACCATCAGCGTCAGCCGGTGGATGCGCCCAGAGCAACCGCCTAACAGCAGCAGCAGAAGTAGCCGCTTCCCCCACTCCGCGGGGCTCCCGCGGGCGAGCCCCCTCCTCTCGCTCACGGCCATCTCTGAAGCCAACGCCTCCCCCGACACCGCCTCTGACGCCCTCAAGCCCGCCAATCGCCGCACGGTGGGGGCCGACCCTTCAGCTTTTTTCATCCCACTCAACCAATCAGTAATCGTCTCCTCTGGAAACCGCACCCTGTACGACACCAAATGGACAGCCCGAGCCCCGAATGGAAGTGCTGATATCGCTTAACCCCGCCTCCACGCTCACCAATCACTAGAAAGATTGTCCCCGGATGTACTCTGATAAACAGTCCATCCAACCAATTGTGATGGATCTGATATCCGGCCCCTAAAGGGGAATTCCTCCATCCACTCTTAACTGACAGACCCGTTCAGAACTACATTACCCAGAACGCAGGGGGAGCAAACAGCTCAAGGGGACGTTCAATAAACTACACTTCCCAGTATCCCTAAGGACGGAGGTCCCCTTTCTTACCCCGGGGATGTGGCTCCCAGCCAAAGCTCAGGCTTTTGGTAAACACATGCATTTGCTAGAGCCTGTCCTGTTCTCCTAATCTTCCTGATCCACAGAGAGGCCAAAACCTGGCCTCAAGCTAAATCTTGACCCTACGATGACCCATGATCCCAGGCTGAGTCACCAGCCTTAGGTGGACCCTTCTGTCCTGGAGTGAGGCAACTGGAGGCCCATCCCCAGATCCCAGGCTGGTCTTGAGTCAGGCTGAATCCCGGCTCCAGCCTGAGCCCCCTACCTGCAGCTGAGCCCTGACCTCCGCCGAAACTTAGACTCCCCGACCCCCTACTACCCTCAGCCTATACTGAGCCTTAATCTCTGGCTGAGCTTCCACCTGGACTGACCTCAGATTAGGACTGACCTGTGGACCTTAGTTTGAGTCCCAGGCCTTCGACTGGGTGGCTGACCCCTCTGCTAAGCCTCCTATCCCAGTCAGACTCCATCCCAACTGTGGTGCCAACCTGGGATGAATCCCAACTTCATTTAGAGGCTGAGACCCTACTCCCAGGCTGAGCCACTGATTTCCAGACCCCAGGCTGAATTCCTGATTCGATCTGATCCTCTAACCTCCGGAGCACGTCTACTTTGTAATTTGAAGTTTTCTAACTCAGAAGCCACCAGCAGGTGGGGCCAGGTCCTCGCAGAGCCATCTGTCCCAGTGTGGGCTCCCGGAGCGATCCTCCTGGGCTCCTCGGTTTTGTGTACTGGGAGCCTGCGGGCTCAGAGCCTAACTTGTCCCCGGGGGCCCGGAGCCCCCAGCCCCAGCAGGGCGACTGTCACCTCTGTAGCCAAAGAGAAAGCACCAGAAGAGGGAGAGGATGAAGCAGGTTGCTGCTAGGATCTCTCCCCTTTCATCCCAGTGCCTCAAAGGGATTAACAACGTGTGAACAGACTTTTATGACAGGGACGACAGACTTCCAAGCCCCAGGGTTCTAGGGGCGTCGGGGGTGGAGTCGGAATCCCAGGGTCGGTGCAGACAATTAAAACTGATTGTGCCTTAATGGATGCAACTGGAAAATGGGCAGGTGCAGGCTCGAACTGGACGGGAGAAAGGCCTGGGCCCGGCGCCCCAAGGACAGCTCGTCCTTAGTTTCCAGGCGCAGATTTGGGGAAGGAGGCAGGATGCGGTGGGGGCGCTAATGGACCAGGCCTTGGTGGAGGCGCGTCCTGGACAGGATCGAAGTCCTCCCATCCGCCCTGTGGCCGGAGGGACCAGACCATTAGTGGGACGAACGTAGACGTCTGGAGCCGGGCCGGCCCGCAAGAGCGAGGTGACCTCAGCTTCTCCCTGCGATGGGGTGGGGGAAGAACCTCTTGGGCTGGGGTTTTAGTGTCTTGGCCCTTTAATGAATGGTTGAAAGGAAAAAGGAAAGGAAAAACAATCCAGGGCGGGTTAGGTGTGGGGAGGACAAGAGGGTCCTAAGGGATTTGGAAAATGGGTGGGGGTCCTTTAAGGAGTCTGTCCAGTGGCTTCGGGCGGCAACGTTCCTTTAAGAGGGGGCGGGGCGTCTGCGGGGCCCCGCCTCCTGGGGTGTGCCTCACCTTTAGGGGGCTGCGCCGGAGCTCCGCGCGGGCGGGGGCGTGGCAGAGCCTATGGGGCGTGGCAGAGCCTGGAGTGGGCGGGGCATTAACGGGGCGGGGCCGGGCTCAGCGCCCTGGCTGAGTCTCCCGGCGGCGGGCGGTGGGGACCGGGTGCGGCGGCGGCGTTGGCATCGGCGGGAGCAGCATGGATTGGGGCACCGAACTGTGGGTGAGTCCGATCCGCCCGGCTCCAAGTTCCTCCCTTCCTGGCGTCCAGACCCCCGCTTTGCCCCTGCAGTACCCTAGAGGGGTCTCTGCGCTTTCCCTTCCACCGACCCCTTGGAATCCCCGCTTTCCGCCCTCATTCGGAGTTTCCTAGGGCGTTTCAGGACGCCCGGGAGCGGAGGGCGACCCTGCCGGAGCGGCGTAGGGAAACTGAGGTACGGGGTTCATAGTGAGGAGGGCAAAAGAAGTCCTGGGACCAGGCCGGAGCGGCCGGGAGAGGTCACCTATTTTGAGCGCCCTGACTGGGCCGGCGGCTTATCTTACGGCCCCTGGGCCCCTGCCCGCCCTCCGCCTGTCCGACTGGGGCGGGGGAGGGGACCCCCTGGCCACTATCAACCCCACGTGGGACCTGGAAGTACAGACCGCCCTCATGTTGCCTATAATCAACAACCAGGGGCTTGGGACCCTGTAGGGGGAAGGGGGCTGCGAGGTTCGGCCTCAGCCCCCTCCCCCAGCCCGCCCTAGGCACTGGGAGGGGCCGCCACCTGACCGCCTCGAACCTGTGCCCTGGAAGTCCCAGAAATTTTCCCCTTTCCTAGCCGGGACCTCTGACCCCTCCTCTTTCTGGGGACGGTGGCACTCCTCGGTTCCTGGGTGTCCCAGGGTAACTAGATCGCCCCCCACACCAATGCTGGGATTTCTTTTGGAGGCGCAGTGGAATCAGTGAGGGAAACTGAGTCACCCTTCGGGGCACCCGGGGAAGCATGGCAACCGGGGGAACCTGGTGCCCACCCTCTGGCCATTCAGAGGCCTCCCAGGCTGCAGGGAACCCTGCGCCTCTGGCCCTGACTCACGCCGGGCCGGCCGGATTTTCTGGAATCTGGGGGGGATTAGGGGAGCCGGGGCAGGGGGAGTGGCCTTGTCCCATTCCACACCTCTCTTGGACGTCGGGAGAGGGGACCCTGTAGTCCAGCTGGGGCCCCGCCCCTGTTCCCTGGCCCTTCCCGGGAAGGGGAGGGGGTTCCCGCGGGTTTCCTGCCTCCCCCCGCGCCGCTCCCGGGCGGGGCCGGGAAACCACGCCTTCTTGGAGCTTGGAGCCTGGAGGCTCCCCTGCCGCTTGGTCGGAGGCTGTGGGGTCCCAAGGTCTTGACCCCAGTCCTCCCAATCCCCCGCTAGGATCAGTTTGAGGTGCTCGAGCGGCACACGCAGTGGGGTCTGGACCTGTTGGACAGATACGTGAAGTTCGTGAAAGAGAGGACGGAGGTGGAGCAGGCTTATGCAAAGCAGCTGCGGTGAGACCCTAGGGTGGCCTCGCCCTGGGGTTAGGGGGAGCGGTTGGAGGGCTGGGGGCTCAGCCTTCCTGCCTCTCTCCGTAGGAGCCTGGTGAAAAAATATATGCCTAAAAGACCTGGCAAAGATGACCCAGAATCCAAGTAAGAATGAAGAGGGGATTGATGCAGGGCTAGATTTGGGAGGGCAGGGGGTATAGGACCCACTTCTTCTCCCTCAAGCTGGGCCACCCAAGCAGACCCCTCACTTCTCACCCCAGTTCCACCTAGAGGTATGAGCTTGGATGCAGAAACCATATTACCTGTGTTGGAATTCTAAATCCACTACTTTCCAGCCAAACTGCTTCCGCCAGTTGACTCAAGTTCTCCGCCTCTATTTTCCTCGCCTGTTAAATGGGAGAGGCTCCAACAGTTACTAAATGAATGACTCTGGGCAAGTGACTTAAGTTTTATGCCTCTGTTTTCCTCTCCTGTGAATTGGGGATGATGACGATGTCCTTGTAGGGGCTCATGTGAAGATTAAGATAACGTGTTTAAACAATGCCCAGACCATTTCACTTTATTCCAGGTCCCCAGGTCCAGAATCCAAAAAGCTCTAGAAATCAAAAGTTCTTTTGGTCACTTGTTTGGAGGCAACCTCCGACCTGAACTGACTTGATGTTTATTACGTTCATTGCGGTCTTGGTTTTTATCCCACTTAGCGTGGACATTAATATTTCTCCTTGCAAAAACATTTATAGTATTTGGTTACAGGATGCTGCCGCTGACACCACTAGGGTGATGCAAAAAGGTGGTGTAAGCATCATATCCCCTTTCTAAAACCCCCCAAATTCTGAGAATTGTGAGTCCTTTGTCCCCCCCAAGGGTTGGGGATGCAGACAAGAATATATCATTGCTTCTGGGGTGAATGTCTTGGGGCTCACATTTTCTCATACAGAGGTGGGTCCTGGGGCATGTGGCTCCTGGGGACCCTGACCCTCAGCCCCTGTCCCCCTCCACCGCATCCCAGGTTCAGCCAGCAACAGTCATTTGTGCAGATTCTCCAGGAGGTGAATGATTTTGCGGGCCAGCGGGAGCTGGTGGCCGAGAACCTCAGTGTCCACGTGTGTCTCGAGCTGGCCAAGTACTCACAGGAGATGAAACAGGAGAGAAAGATGGTGGGTGATCCCCTCTCTGGGATTTCCCAAGGGCCCCTGAAACCAGGGTGAGCCTTATCACCCCTTCTTTCCATAGCATTTCCAAGAAGGCCGTCGGGCCCAGCAGCAGCTGGAAAGTGGCTTCAAGCAGCTAGAGAATGTGAGTTTGTGGGTGTGGAGAAGCGTGGCTCTGGCCCCGAGCAGCTGGGTGAGGGTTGCCAATCCACAGAGGTATCCTGTTTGGCCAGGACGCCACCTCTGCTGTGGGTTTCCAGCCCCGACCCCCATTTGCTGGGTGACTTCCCACCAGTCCGTGAAACTTTGGTTGGTGGCTCCTTCATTCTGGTTCTGTCCCCAACACAGAGTAAGCGTAAGTTTGAGCGGGACTGCCGGGAGGCTGAGAAGGCAGCTCAGACGGCCGAGCGGCTGGACCAGGATATCAATGCCACCAAGGCTGATGTGGAGAAGGTGCCTGTGGGGTCTGAGACACGCTTGGGGGTCAGGGTTGGGCAAGGCTGGAACTGGGCCATGACCCCCACCTCGATATTCCTCAGGCCAAGCAACAGGCCCACCTTCGGAGTCACATGGCAGAAGAAAGCAAAAATGAATATGCAGCCCAACTACAGCGCTTCAACCGAGACCAGGCTCACTTCTATTTTTCCCAGATGCCCCAGATCTTTAATGTAAGTGCTCCACACCCCCAGCCCCACCTTGCCCCTGAAACCCCAGAGTTAACCAACTCCTACACATTTGTCAAAACCCTGGCTGTAATGCCCTAATCTCTAAATTGAGAAGGAATTAGAAACAAATAGTCAAAGTGTGCTCCGCTTTTACTCAAGCTGTTCTTTCTGCCAGATTTGTCTTTCTTTCCTTTTGCAACTCCTGCTTATTCTTCCAAGCCCCAACTCTAACAACACCTCTGAAAGATCTCGAATTTCCCCTCTTCTGTTTCAGCCTTGTACTCTGCTCTTTGTCCCAGCCCTGGGACTGGCAGTACTGGTGCTGGGTCTGCTTTTTCTTGAAATCCCTGGCTTCACCTCCTTTGAGAAGCCTTTCCTGACTCCCTAGGCAAGGGGAGGGGAGGTCCTCAAATTCTCCTCTGAAATCTCCCTGGCCTCCTGTTTCTTCCCTGACCACACTGAGCTGGAAGTCTCTGTGTTCGATTCTGTGTTTCCCTGCCAGACTGGGCTTGGGGCTGGGGCCAGTGTGGGTCTCCATCATGCTCGTGTAGTGAATCACTCTGCCACCAGCCCTTCCATCAGCACCCCTGAGACCCCACACCCCTGTCCCCGCAGAAGCTGCAGGACATGGACGAGCGGCGGGCCACCCACCTGGGGGCTGGGTACAGGCTCCTGTCTGAGGCTGAGCTGCAGGTGGTACCCATCATCGCCAAGTGTTTGGAGGGCATGAAGGTGGCCGCGGATGCTGTGGATGCCAAGAACGTGGGTGCCTGGTCCCAGTGGACCACAGGGTCAGGGGAGTGGGAGAGGGCAGGAGGAGAAGCCCAAAGGCTAGGCACCCAGTCTTTCCCGTGACTGCCCCTCACCATCCCCTCCCCCAGGACTCCCAGGTCCTAATCGAGCTGCACAAGTCAGGCTTTGCCCGCCCGGGCGACGTGGAATTTGAAGACTTCAGCCAGCCCATGAACCGCGTGCCCTCGGACAGCAGCCTGGGCACCCCCTCAGATGGACGGCCTGAGCTCCGAGGCCCCGGCCGCAGCCGAGCTAAGCGCTGGCCCTTCAGCAAGAGGAACAAGGTGGGGGCCGGGGCCCTTGGGGTGGAGGGGATGGGTGTGAGTGGAGACAGCAGGGGCCCCCACTGAGTCAGCCCCAGCCGCCGGAACGCTGAGTCCTGGGCAGGAATTTTTCTCTTGGCTGCTGGCCCGGGCTGGAGGGAAGGAAGGCGGCCGGGCAATTGGCCTGGGAGTCCCCTGAGGCTGGGGAGTGGGGGGCAAGGAGGGGGGCCTGTGGCGTCTGTCTGCTGCTTCTCAGGATGCTGGGAGAAGAACTGCTTTGGGTATTCAGGGCTGGGTGAGGGATTGGGACACCAGCTCTAGGGACTCCCCCCTGGGTCTCTCCAATCCTCCAGTGCATCTCTGGGCGCCCCACCCTCAGGCTGGTTTTTCTCGGGATCTTTAGCTTTCAGTGTCAGGCACATACCTGGACACCCTTGGCTTCTTACACCTTTGACAATCCCCTCGTCCCTAGTTTATACCTTTTGACTCCTGTTTTATACTTCGGATCCCTCTTGGTGTATACTTTGATACCCTTCTTCAGTTTATACGTACCGCCCCCCAGCTTAAACCCCAGCTGTAACCCTTTTGGTATTTCATGCCTTTGACCCTTCTCTCAGTTTGCCCTTGACGTCTATGGCCCCATATTTGTCTGAGACCTTGATTCCTGCATGCTTCTCCCTCCACCTTCTAGACTGTGAGCCCAGAAAGCTGGGGAGGGGGACAAGAAACATGGGCTTCCCTGTACCCCCAGTCTCCATTCTAGAAACTGGACATAGGATGCGAGGGAGGTGGAGGGTGGGGGAGGGGTCTGGCCTTCTGGCTCACAATCTAATTGATGCCCTCCTGCCACCTCCCAGATTTTTGTGTTGCTCTCTGCATGCATTTTCTGTGTGTGTGATTGTGCATCCTGAGTTGTGGTTTTCTTACTTTTTTTTTTCTTTTCTTTTCTCCATTTGGTTTTTTTCCCCTTTTTCTTTATCGCATCCATTGTCCTTCCGTTCATCCGTCCTTGTTCTCTACGTCCTCCTGCCCCTCCTGACCCATGTCCTCCCTGGCCCCTGCTGGTAGCCGCGCCCTCCACCCCTCTCCCCCCTGGGGGGCCCCCTGCCCTCGGCATTACCTAACGGACCCCCGTCCCCCCGCTCCGGCCTCGACCCCTTGGCCATACTGAGTGAGATCAGTAAGTCAGTCAAACCGCGGCTAGCATCCTTCCGCAGCCTTCGAGGCAGCCGTGGGGTAAGTGAGGCCTCCGGGGGAGGAGGAGTGGGCGGCCCCAGCCTGCCCAGCGGCCGGGTGGCGGGACCCTGGGCTCGCTTCCTGCCGCCGGCTGGGCCCCCTCCTTCCATGGCCCCACCTGGACCTGCTTTGCTCTGTGCATGGCCTTGCCCCCCAAGAACCTTGGGTGGGGAGGAAGGTGGACTTGGTGTGTCTTAGTCATGTCTTAGACCCTGGAAGCTCAGACTCTGTGTTCCCGAGCTCAGCCTTCTTCCACCTTGCAGACAGTGGTGACCGAGGATTTCAGCCACTTGCCCCCGGAGCAGCAGAGAAAGCGGCTTCAGCAGCAGCTGGAAGAACGGAACCGTGAACTACAGAAGGAGATCGACCAGAGGTAAGGTGAGGGGGTGGGCAGGTAAGGAACAAGGTGAAATAATAAATGAATTACATTGAAATGATACTCGAAGATCTCCTCCCCAACAAATTCCAGGCCCTGATGGGTTTCTAGGTGATTCCTACCACACTTAAAAGAAATGGTGACTTCCCATCTTACATAAGTCATTCCAACAAACAGAAGAAGAGCGAAAGCTGCCAGCTCATTTAGGAGGCTGGTGGAATCTCAATTCCAAAATTGGGTTAGCAAGAATTCAAGAAGGTAAAATTATGGACTTATTTAATTAACTTATGATCTTAGATGGCAAAATCCTCGCCAAGCAAGTCCAATGGTGTATTAAAAAAAAAAAAATCACGCGGTGGTGGTGATCGCTCAGCCGCATGAATGAATTTAATGCCACTGAACCATACACTTAAAAATAGCTCAAATGGGAAATTTTATATTATATATATTTTACTGCAGTTAAAAAAAAAAAAAGACCACAAAAAAATCATGATCATTCGGGTGTTATCCCAGTAATGCAAAGATGGTTCAATATCAAAACATCTATCAGTCTCACTTACTTCATTAATTGGCTAAAAGAAAAAGAAGCATATGGTTATTCATTTAATAACTCAGAACACTTAACGTATTAACGATAAAGAAACCTGCCAGATTAAAAAAAGAAAATCTTTACTCACTCTTTCCAAGCAACAAGATTCTCTTCCCAGTCCTCTTACATAATAAGAATGACGTTTGCCACTTGTGGACAGACAGCCAAATGATGTTTTGCCGTTTGCACAGAACTTCTTGTACAAAAACGGCTTTTATTGGTGTAAAGTTCCATTCGAGAACTCTGTCATTCCTGAGTTTTTATCCTGGGGGGATTATGGGTGCATGCTCTGGAGTCCAGGCAGACTGGCCTTGAATTCTAGTTGTTTCCAGTTTCCTCATCTGTCATGTGCATCAGGTACTAGGACTGGAAAGAAGTTGAACACAGGTTTGACATAGTCCAGAGGACCATGCTTGTAACCATTACATGGAGGAAGGAGGGACAGGGGACTAATGATAGTAATACTTAGCGTTTAGAGAGTGTTACTGTATGCCAGGCACCATTCTAAACCCCCTACGTGCATCATTAGAATTCCCGTTTTCCTGAGAGATTGTGAGTAGAGGTAGGACCCTGACTGTCCTGTTTAGTGCTATATTTCTAATGCAGGACATTAGAAATAGGAAAGGTTCCTGGTATGTAGTATGCACTCATTATATATCTGAATACATAAAGGTACTGTTCTCATCTTCACAACAACTCCCAGGAGATATATAGACATAGCTATATAGATCCCATTATTCTCTTTTTCAGACAAGCATACTGAGACACAGTTTCAGTAACTTAACCCAAATTCACATAACTAAGAAATGCCCACCCTGGGATTTGAACCCAAGCTATGAAGCACTGGCTGAGCTCCCTGAAGCAAAGCCCACATTTTTTGTTTGTTAAATCACATGGGATTCTTTCTCCTCCGTCTGTCTCACCCTAGGGAGGCCTTGAAGAAAATGAAGGATGTATATGAGAAGACACCCCAGATGGGGGACCCGGCCAGCTTGGAACCCCGGATCACAGAAACCCTGAACAACATCGAACGTCTGAAATTGGAAGTACAGAAGTATGAGGTCAGGGAAGACCCTGGGGAGGGGCGGGGCCGGCAGGCCTGGCTGAGTCACTTCTTGGGGGAGGGAGGGGGACAGGGAGGTATTGGGGGGGCTGCTTCAGCTGTTTCTCATCACTGCCTTGGGTGTGCATGGGTGATCTCAGGAAACCTCCAGGCCAGAGTGGGCTGACCCCAGAGCCCGGCCCTGGAGCTGACTGTGCGGTCCCCTCCTCTCAGGCTTGGCTGGCAGAAGCCGAGAGCCGGGTCCTAAGCAACCGGGGGGACACCCTGGGCCGGCACACTCGGCCTCCAGACCCCCCAGCCAGCGCCCCACCAGACAGCAGCAGCAACAGCAACAACGGATCACAGGATAAGGAGAGGTGAGCAGGGAGGCCAGTGTGGGTCTGTCCCCGGACCCCGGGTGAACCTGTCTTCACCTGCTTTGCCTTCTCCAACCAGCTCTGAAGAGCCCCCCTCCGAGGAGGGTCAGGATGCTCCCATCTACACGGAGTTCGATGAGGATTTTGAGGAGGAGCCTGCATCCCCCATAGGTCACTGTGTGGCCATCTACCATTTTGAAGGTAAGGACAGCCTGGGTGGCGCATCGGTGGCTTTGGGGGCGGTGTTTGGGGCTGGGTTCTGTTGAGATCCGCCTCCAGCAGACCTGAGCCCACTGCCGCCCCCACGACAGGGTCCAGCGAGGGCACCATCTCCATGGCCGAGGGCGAGGACCTCAGTCTCATGGAAGAAGATAAAGGCGACGGCTGGACCCGGGTCAGGCGGAAACAGGGAGGTGAGGGCTACGTGCCCACCTCCTACCTCCGTGTCACACTCAACTGAACCCTGCCAGAGGCGGGAAGAGGGGGGCTGTTGGCTGCTGCTTCTGGGCCACGGGGGGTGCCCCAGGACCTACGCACTTTATTTCTTCCCCCGTGGCTTCAGCTGAGACCTGTGTAACCTGCTGCCCCCAGCACCACCCCCCCACTCCTCACCCCACATGGACCCGCTGTGCCTTCTCCCATCGATGTACATACTCATGTTTCGAATCTTTTCTTCCTGCCGCTCGGCTGGGGCCGTTTTGTTTTATATAAAAAAATGATGGAAAGCTCCTGTAGCCTGTGCCTTATTAGGAGATTTGGATATCAAATACCACCCTCCTTAAGGGCCACACAGGGAACGAGGAAGGGGAAGCGAACTTGGGGACACCATAGACAAACCCCGCCCCTTCTTAGGAGTTGGGTGCTTGTCTCTGACTCTAGTAGGGAGGAGGGTGCCAGACATCACCCCTTTGGTGTTCACTGCAGCTCACCAAGGACAGGTAGCACCTGTTGAGCACCTACTGTGTGCCAGGCATTCTTCACCTATGAACTCATTCAAACGTTGAGCTTTCATCCCCACCATAACCCCTAGAAAGTACACGGCCCCACTTTTACGTTGAAGGCCAGCACAGAGAAGTCAAGTGATCTAGTAGAAGTCACACAGCTTTTTTTTTTTTTTTTTTTTTTTTTTTTCAGTATGTGGGCCTCTCACTGTTGTGGCCTCTCCCGTTGCGGAGCACAGGCTCCGGATGCGCAGGCTCAACGGCCATGGCTCACGGGCCCTGCCGCTCCGCGGCATGTGGGATCTTCCCGGACCAAGGCATGAACCCGTGTCCCCTGCATTGGCAGGCGGACTCTCAACCACTGCGCCACCAGGGAAGCCCAGTCACACAGCTTTTAAAACATATTTGAACTCAGGCCTCTTACAGATCTGCAAGTTCTCTTTAACGTTAAAAGCCACACGTTCACCCTTTGTGGGATATGCGAGGGGGCATGTGGGAGAGGGCGTCCAGAGCCTCCAGACATCTGCGTCTTCTAGTGTGGGGAGGAGGCTGCCCTCCGCCAGGATCAGTGTGCCTTTTTAGGGCACAGGGTGGGTTCTTGCAAACCAGGTCCCCTCCTGTGAGGCAGGGTGCAGGTCCCCACTGCATTTGGCTGTGTGAGGAAGCTTGGGCGGCTTCCTTGGTCTCCATGGAAGCCTTGGTATCCCAGCGTGAAGATGGGGGCGGTCTGTGCTCTCAATGGTCAGGCTCCAGGCGCTGCGACAGGGCGGTGAGGACGCGCTGGAACTTCTCAAGACGTGTGGCCCACGGCGCCCCAGCTCCTTGGCTCCCCCAGAGCAGCCTCCTCAAGAAACCAGTGGTCAGGGCCTCTCTCAGCTCCGGGTGGGGCCGGAATCCTGGGGGCGGGGCCAGGTGGGGCTGGGGGCAGGGCCCAGGCAACTGCCTTGCCCCTCCCACAACTGCCTTGTTCCCTCGGGACTTTGACCCCGGAGGGACTCAGCCTGAGATTACCTGGACATCTGGGTAGGGTTAGCCGGGAGGGGGCTCCTGAGTCTGCAGCAGTGGGGGTGGGGTGGCTGAGGGGCTCGGTGGGTGTACCGGGGCAGTCTGTTCCTGGGGCGAGATCCTGGGGGACCCACTTTAGGGGTTGTGCCTGGAGATGGAGCCACGCCCGAGGGTGGGATTTGGGGTCCGGGCCGTCCTTCGCGACAAACTTGCGGGGGGAGGAGGTTGGCCCATGTTGGAGGGACAGGGGGGCTAAGGTCACCAGTGAAGGCAGGGACGACCCAGGTCGGGGATCCTGGAGGCTGGTCTGCCCCAGGGCAGGAGAGGGGTGTGGCTCTGAGCTCTGCGGGGGCGCCGTTCTATTCTACCAGGTTGAAGGTCTGAGTCATTTAGGAGGGAGCTGGGCATTCTTGGTGGCGGATCGAGATCCTCTAGGCGCAGGGCCTTGCCAGGTGGAAGAGTGGGAGTTGGGCCCTGTGGGCGTGGCTCTGGGGGGCTGGGCCGCCCTTTGGGGTCAGTGTTTCCGTCTACACTGCAGGTTGCGGCGCGTGTTAGGGTGAGAACCCCGTGGGGCCGGGCCGTCCCAGTTTGGGTGGGGCTCTGGGAGGCGTGGTGGGAGGCTCTAGTCCCTGGCCCGGTGGGTTTGGGGGCACCGAGTTGGAGCATGAGGGGTGTTCCGGGACCCTCTGGCAACCCGGCGCAGAGGAGGCGCTCACCTCGCAGGCGCCGAGCCGCCGCCTCGCGGAATCTGGGCGCGTCCCGGGCCAGCAGACGCGCCCGGTGCAGGGTGCGCAGCAGCCGCTCGCAGCTCTCGTCCAGGGGCCCGGGGAGTTCCTCGCCCTCCAGCAGGCGCACCGCGGGCGCCACGTGCGGCAACGCCACCTCCCCCGGGTCGCAGGGTCCTGTTGGGGGAAGGGTCTGGGCTGGGCTACGGGCAGAGGGCGGGTCCTAGGGTGAAGGGGTGCGACATACATTGGGCCGAGGCACCCTAGGACAAAGCAATGGTTGGGGTCTGGGTCAGAAACAGAGGCTTGAGCCTGGCCCAGAGCAGGACCGGGGAGTGGCCTAGGGCAGGGGCGGAGCCTGGGACAGAGTGAGGGCGGGGCCTAGGGATTAGTTCCCGACCGAGACTCGCACAGAGGGCGGGGGTTAGGGCGAGGAGGGCGGAGCCTTGCTTAAGGGGCGGAGCCTAGGACCGAAACAACGGGCGGAATGTAAGGCCAAGGTGGAGCCTAAGACAGAAGGAAGGGGCGGGGTTTGGCACGAGACCAAGAGGCCAGAGCCTAGCATAGAGCTGGATGTGAATCAGGGGCCGGGCCTAGGGCAGGGGGCGTGGCTTAGGAGAGAAGCAGGGGCGGGGACCTAAGACCCGGGCGGGGCTTAGGACCGGATTGGGATTCCGCTTAGTTACCACTCATCGAAAGATGCTACTCACCGGCGCCCTCATCCAGCGCCCGCATCAGTGGCTTCAGCTCCTGCTCGAAGGCCAGCGCAGCCTCGGTGTGGCTCCTTCGCAGCTGGCGCCACGTGCGTTCCAACCGCGACACCTGGAGGAAGAGAGCTGAGCCCGCCTCCTCTCCACTTTTTCCCATCACTTGCTCTCTGGCCTCCTCCCCATCCCCGCTTCCTACGCACCTGGGGCATGAGCAAGGCGCCCATGACCGCGGCCAGTCCGGGCAGGTCTCCCGCCGCCCCTGGCCGCAGCGCCAGGGCCAGCTCCACCAGGCCCCTCAGGGCGGCCGCGCGCTCCTCCAGCGGCCCTGCGCAGCCCAGCACTGCCAGCGCCCCCGCCAGTGCCAGCGTCTCGAGCCTGTGGAGGCGGAAGGCAAGGGTCTGGGGGCAGTGGGGAGGTTTGCAATGCGGGGGTGAGGAGGGACAGTCGGTGGCATTGCCCATGCCCCACCTCCCTAGGGGACCGTGAATGGGGAGATTTGGAGACCCTAGGGATTCCAGGTGGCTGGCTCACCTCTCCAGCAGTTCCAACCTCAAGCGATGCCCATGGGGAAGTGTGAGCAGTTCCAGACCAGAGGCGACCCCCATGGCGCCCCGCTGAGCCTTGGTCACTCCCAGGAGGCCAGTCGCCTGGCGATGGGGGCCCAGGGTAAGAGTAGAGAAGTCAAGGGAGCAGGGTGAGTATACAGATGTGAGGTGGGGTTGGCCCTTGTCCTGGCTTCAGCCCCTGCCTGGGGAGGAAAAACCTCTGTAGGTGACCCACCTGGCAATCCACCAATAGCAGGTGGAGAGCGGTGCTCCCAGGATGGTGCTCCAGGAACAGGCCATGGAGAGTATGCAGGACTTCAGTTTCCAGAGGCCGATTCTGGGAGCCCAGCAGGCAGAAGGGGTTGTCAGGTGGGCAGAAAGAGACCTCTGCCTGCGGTCTTGCAAAACATCCGTCCTCCTCCTCAGCCTCCCACCATGGTGCCTCTGGCTCTGGGCAGCTGTGGCCAGCAGGTGTTCCCTGGACCCTGGGCACTCGGGGCACCAGCTCACAGTACGTTGGGGGGCATCCAGAGGCATCAGGCAGCATCAGTGAGGATGTTCGAGGTGGCTTGGTTGGTGCCTTGGCATGAAGCTGCCCATCAGAGGCCCTGAGGCTGTCAGCAATGGACCCCAGGGGAACGGGCACCTTTAGCAACACGGAGTCACTACCTGTCCGAGGCAGGGCAGATGCAGGCATAGTGGAAGCTCCTGGGTGTCATACAAGAGGGGGTGAAAGAGGTACACAGAGAAGATAGCTGGGAGGGGTCAGTGGCTTCATGGGCTACTAACCTCCTGGTTCATCCACTCATTCAGCCAATAACCAGGTATCCCAGCCTATCTTGGTGCGGCTTTGAAATTGAACAACTTCACCAACATCGATGCTACACACTTACCAATGGTTTGAAAACGAACTTTCTCTGACACGTATGTAGTTTTGCAATTTTTGAATACTACATTGCAAGTTTGAATTCTTTGTTTTTGCCCCTCTGACTGAAGATGGTAAGCCCTGACTGTATGAAATTAAAATGAAAAATGTCATTCAAAATTCACAAAGCTACATAAGCATCAAAGAAACTGAATTTATCAAAATTTCAAATGACGGCTTCTGTTAAGTTTGTGGCATATTTACTTCTGAGGTTATTGGAACTTAAAACTGCACCCAGACTTTTGGGAGACTCTGTATTTACTAAGCATTTAAGTCGACCCTGTTATAGGGGCTCAAAACCTCCCCACGGTTCCCAGCTTGCTCTGAATAAGGGCCAAAGTCCTCATATTAGTCCAAGAAGCCCTCACAGTTTGAGCCCAATCTCTCGTGACTTCCCCCTCACTCCCAGTGTTTCTGCTACACTCACCTCCTTTTGGTTCAGTGAACAGTTCAAACTCTTGTTCTGGCCCCAGGACCTTTGCAATGGCTGTTCCCTCTGCCTGGGTCATTCTCATCCAATTATCCACATCGTTCCCTCCTTCATCTCCTTCAAATCTTTCTCCATGGGACCTTTCCTAACTACTACTTAAAATTGTAATACTCATTACCATTCGCATACTCCTTACTGTGTCCTGCTTTTAATTTTTAACCCAAAGCATACGTAATTGACTCATTTTTGTTGTTCATGGCCCTTCTTCCTCTAATAGGATGTTGGCTCCACTTGAGCAGGGATCTTTGTCTTTCTTGTTCATTGACATATCTCAGCACTTAGCAGAGTGTCTGGCACACAATGAGGGCTCATGTTGAATTGGGGGGGGTGTGGACAGGGCAGTCAGGGTATAAGGGAGACTCCTCCTTTATGTAGGATGGTCAGGATCAGCTGCTTTGAAGAACTCACATTAGATGAGAAGGAGTCAGCCAGGTAAAGATTAGGGAATGGGCTTTCCAATGGTGAGAACAGCAAATGCAAAGGCCCTGAGGCAGGAACAAATTTGGAAGGTTCCAGCAACTGAAAGGAAGACTATGTGGCCAGAGTGAGTACGGGATGTGAGAGGAATTATTAGAGAGGTCAGCCATGGTTAGAGAACAGAGGGCTTCTTGGAATCATCATAAACCCACATTTTTAAGCACCTACAAAGTTCCTTAGTCCTGTGTTTTTTCGTCACCATGACAACATTGAGAGCATCACCATCTCTTTTTTCCAGGAGGTTAAGTCACCTGCCAAAGTTCACCTGGGTAGTGAGTGGCAGAGCAATCTCTGAGCTATGTATTGTCCTGGAAGACCCTTACCTGAACCAGGGTGGTCTTCTGTTGGCTGCCCCATATGCTCCAAGCCTGCGGGCTGACTGTCACTCCGCTTCCTAGCCCTGGGGACAGAGATGGGGGAGATGTGTTGTCCTACTCTGCGCAGAGCAGCCCCCATCAACACCCGTAAAACCTTACATCCCGTCATTCGGAACCGGTGGATCCCAACCAGGGTGCCTGATACCCCCAGGGGACACTTGGCAACGTCAGGAGACATTTTTGGTCGTCACAACTAAGGGGAGGACGTACAGAGGATTCTACTGGCATCTAGTAGATAGAGGCCAGGGACGCTGCTGAACATCCTACAATGCACAGAACGGTCCCCCACAGCCAAGAATAATCTGGCCGCCAATGTCACTAGTGGACAGTGCCGAGGTGGAGGACCCTGGGGGGTGTTGGGTGTCGTCAGGGAGGTTGGGAGCCTGTGGTACCTGAGTGGCTCTGTCCAAGCCGGGCCGTCTGGGAGGGTGTCTTCACTAAAGCTGCGTCGAATAGGTCCTTGCCGCGTCACTGGCCTGGATGCCACAGCTCCCGTGGCCTGGGACAGTGTACGCTGGCCGGTCACATAGCTGCGAACCAGGGCAGGCAGGCTTGGGAAACGCTCATCCTCCAGCTGAAAGAGGGCTGTGGGCCGGCCTGGCCGGGGGCGCAGGGCCACACGGAACACCTCGAAGTGTAGGACTGAGCCCCGCCAACGGCAGGAGATCACAGGGTGGCCCCCACGGGACTTAGATGCACGAACTAAGAAGTCACCATCTTGCTGGAGGAGGGCCTCAGCCTTCTGGGGATGGAGGACAGGGGCAAGGGGTTTAGGCATAAGCCTGTATCAGTAGTTAATGATGACTCCCCACCCCCCTCCACCCACTCAAAAAACCCCAGAGACTGGATACCATTGTGTCAGACCATTTCTTCTTTTTTCATAGGCATACCTCTGGACTACATTTCCCAGGCTCCCTTGCAGTTAGCTGTCATGTGACAAGATCTGGCCAATGGTATGAGGGCAGAAGGGCTGTGGGGAATGTCCCGACCTGACCAATAAAATTCTCCTGTACAATCCTACAGGTTCTGTCCTGTCAGTTGATGTCTCCAAAGCCCTAGGGGATGGCGAAGACACAGGATGGAAAGGGCTTGGGTCTGACTCATTTTGGAGCTCTGCATCCCCTCAGGTTGTGACATGAACTAGCCCTTAAATTTTTTTTTTCTAATATTTATTTATTTAGGCTGCACCGCGTCTCAGTTGCGGCATGCGGGATCTTTAGCTGTGGTATGTGACTCTTAGTTGCAGCACGTGGACCCTTAGTTGCAGCATGCATGTGGGATCTAGTTCCTCGACCAGGGGATCAGACCTGGGTCCCCTGCATTGGGAGTGTGGAGTCTTGCCCACTGGGAGTGCAGAGTCTTCCCTGGACCACCAGGGAAGTCACACCCTTAAATGTTGATCAAGTCTGGCTGGTGACATCTTGGGAATGTTTTTTACAGCCACTAGCCAGCACTGACTTATGCAACTTCCAACCCAAGGACATGCACTGAGCTTGCTATGCAAATGTGGCTTCCAGAAAAGCCATTCACTGGGTCCTTCCAAACAGACTGTGGCCTTTAAATCAACCTTTAAAATAATGGTCAAGCAGTCTTATGCCAGCCATGGTGGCTGGTGTGAAAACAGGGGCTGAGGGCCACAACATTGCAGAGGGGAAAAGTGGAGCTGGTGATGGGGGCTGGGGACTGGACAGTATGCACCATGGGCACACGTATAGCCCTTGTTATTTGCCAGGCACTGTTTTAGTTGTAAAATGTATGAACTCACTTCATCCTTTACCAAGGTTAAGAGGTAGGTACTATTATGCCCATTTTACAGATGGGGAAACTGAGGCCCAGAGATATCGAATACCTTGCCCTAGTTCACACCCAATGTGAGTTGTAGGGATGGGACTTGAACCCAGGCTGTCTGGTGCTAAAGTGTGGTGTTTTAACCACTAAGCTACACTGCCTCTCATGATTTGATTGGATACCCCAGGTCCTGGAACTCCTGAAGGTGACCCCTAAGTTGGAGATGAGGGTGAGGAACTTTGGATTGAGAGGGAGATGGGCCCCTGGCGGCCACGGGTGGCCTGGGATCCAGAGAGAGAAAGCAGAGCCAAGGGGTGGTTTCAGGGGTCATTAGGACCCTCTTCAATCCCCAACACCATCCTCAACACCGTCCCAAAGGAAGTGATAATTTAAATATAAGAAGTGACATGCCACACCAACGAAGCTTCAAGACAGTCCCCAGCCCTTGAACCACTCTTTCCGATAGACCTTGACCCTAAGCCCCTCATCTGGGATCCAGGAGTACCCAGTAAGTCAAAGGTCAAAGGGGTGAGACTCCCCATCAGATGGTCCTGAGGTCCTGCAGGAGGCAGCGGTACCTGGCGGGACAGTGGGCCGTGGTACCAGGGTTGGCCAGCAAAGTCCTCTCCATCCTGTGGCACCTGCATGGAGCTCTCAGGGGCAGAGGCTGCAGGGGCTGTGCTTTGTACTTCCAACAGGCCCCAGTCTTCCTCATCTGTAAAATGGGAATAGTTACTCTTGAATCCTGAGCATCCGGCTCAGCCCTTCCATGTTCCTCATGGTTCTGAAGACAGCAGCCCATATCTTATTGAACCTTAAAATGCAACTCTCTCTGTATATGCATATATAAAAATATATATTGTATTTTAATATATAGTATATCTTTACATAAATTATATATAATATATTAAAATATTTTAATGTATACTATATATTTTAATATAGAATATTTATATTTAAAATATATAAATATAATTATATATAAATATTTATATTTAAAATATATAAACATTTTTGTATAACTATTTATATATTTATACTTTAAGTTAAAGATGTTACCCATAGTCCGATTATATACCTTAATTATAAATTATATCTGAATTATATTTGAGATATATATATATATATATCAGATTAAAATCTGGCTATGAGTAACTTTAATTTAGAATAGGCTGTGATTTCATGGAAAGAGTCATGCATTCACCGGGATTCTTGCAAAGGGAAAAGACCTCTGCATTGCTTTCAAATGTAATGCAGTTTTTTTATGCAGATGACATGCTGCTACGTTTTGGCGAAATTTAATTAACAAATTCACTCAAACCAACATTCATGGGGCACCCACTGTGTGCAAGATGCCCCTTCTCGGCACTAGAGACCTAGCAGTGAACAACACAGACCAGCATTCCTGTCCTTAGGGATGTTCTAGTAGGGAAGACAGTGATTGGAAAAAGAAGTAACTAGATGAGGAAGTATAGGATAGATCCGAGAGACCTAAACAAGAAACTGAAACCAGGGATGGGGTATGAAGATTCAAGGGGTGGAGTTAAGATTTTTCCATAGGGTGGCCCGGGAAGGTCTCTGTTGGTGAACACTGGGAGGATTTTGAGGGAGCAAGCCAGGTGGTTCTTGGGGTGAAAGAAATTGTAGGCTGGGGAGAATTTAATTTACTGAAGTCCATAGCATCTCAGCCACCTATATGCATACTCAAAGGTTCTTAGATTGTACAGAAATCTAACCCATAGGTGCCTTGCCAATGTAAGGCCACTTTTTTTTTTTTTTTTTTTTTTTGCGGTACGCGGGCCTCTCACTGCTGTGGCCTCTCCCGTTGTGGAGCACAGGCTCCGGACGCGCAGGCTCAGCGGCCATGGCTCACGGGCCCAGCCGCTTCGCGGCACGTATAATCTTCCCAGACCGGGGCATGAACCCGCGTCCCCTGCATCGGCAGGCGGACTGGCAACTACTGCGCCACCAGGGAAGCCCCATGTAATGCCATTTTTAAGGACATTAGAGGGTCATATTTTTGTAGACTTGTCAGCAAATAAGCATTTGCAGATTTTCGTATTTTGGAGCAGATCCATTTCCTTATTACTGCAGTCAAATTTAGGTCTCAGATGCTTTAGGACATGTTAATCATGGCGCAGGCCTCAGGCCCCAGTGTGTCTCAAGTGTCTGGTGGAAAAAACTGCCCTGGATGGGAGGGAAGCAAGCGGTTTGCTTTTTGCTTCCCCTGCCCCCAAGATCTTCTGGGCCTGGCGGGGTCTGCAGGGAAATAGCACCCTGATTCTTATGACCTGAGTCAGCTGGGCTGAGGGCCTGAAAGGGTCAGGAAGTTCCCAGACTGGCCCTAGGTGGCTTAAGGGGCGGGGGAGCTGAGCAGAGTGCTGTCTCCCGGTGCCACATACCTGAAAGCCAGGTGTGTCTCCTGGATGCCTGAGCACTTCCTGTTTGTCACCTGGGCCAGGCCCAGCCTTGGTCTTAAGAGTCCCCGGACTCCAGCTTCCTCTGTCTTAAGTGCCCCTTAGTGGGTGTGGTGGTGCGTCGCTGACAAGGCTCTGATTAGTTCAGGGGGAGCTCAGAGTGGGCACAGGTCAGCCACAGGCCAATTAAGTCATCCACCTGCCCTGCGTCCTTTGGAATAATTTCTGGATATCTGGGCAGAAGAGAGAGGAACAGGGCAGAGTCAGGAGAGGGGGTGGGTGAGAGGCAAGCTTGGGGAAAGGAGGAAGGGGATTATTCATGCTCTGTTGGCCACATACACGTACACACATGTGCAGGAGGGCAGCCACCTGCACAGAGACACAGGGACACAGGTGGACGCGGAGCCTCAAACTTGAGCAAACATTGACTGGTTGAATGCTTACTGCGTGCCAGGCTCTGTTCTAGACCCTGGAGAAACAGTGATGAATGAGACCAAGGCCCTTCCGGTGGGCAAGACACAAAACAAATAAGCGCAGGATGAATGAAGAAGGTAATATCTAAGGGTGAACAATGAAGGTGATAAAACAGGGAAATGTCAAGGAGGCTGGCTGGGGCAGGCCACGTTAAACAGGTAGTCAGGAGGCTCTCTCCCACCAGGTGACGTAGGAGCTGAGACCTCAGTAGAGGGGAGACAGTGATGCAAAGATGCGGAGAAAGAGCAGTCCAGGTGGGGATACGGCAAGTGCAAAGGCCTGGAGCTTGCTTTTTACATCTTACATCATCAGGGAGACTGGTGGGGCTGCGTGCTGTGAGCCAGGAGTGAAGTGGAGAGCAGTAAGATAGGCAGAGACGATGCAGGAACTGGTGGACGTCGAATTTTCATCTCAGTGGGGTGGAAGGGGAGCTGCGGGACGGGTTTCAAGCGAGGGAGGGGCACGATCTGGTCTGTGGTTTAAAAACACCGTTCAGGCAAAAGTGGAAGCAGGGAGGCTTTCCGTGTTGCACAGAAAACACGCTTGGAGGAGGACGCCCAGGTACACGGACACGAGTGATACACAGCGTCCCAGTCAGGCGACCCCTTTTACGTTCGCGGACGCACGTGGACAGACACCCAGATCCTCCCTGAGAGCTGGTGGCCCCACCTGGAAAAGAGAACTCCCTGCCCCAGTAATCTCCCGGTCCTGCATCTGCCTGGGGCCCCTCACTCACCTGGGCCGGGACCCGCGGAGCTCCCAAGAACCTGGGGCCTGGCGGAAGCCTGAGGCTCTGCGGCTCCCGACCCCTCCCTCCCCGTCCCAGCCAGGTCCAGCCTTCACCCACCGCGCCCGAGCCCCAACACCTGGTCCCTCCCATTTAAACCCCGCCCCTCCAGGCCCCGCCCCTTCTCCAACCGTAACCTCCGGGCTCTCACCCCACCCCCTTGTTCTCGCCCCGCCCCCTTAGAAACGTTCTTTTCGCTAACCACGCCCCCTTCAGGTAAAACCTTCTTCCCGTAGACCACGCCCCCTTGGGAAACTCCGTTCCTACTAGTGGACCCCGCCCCCTTAAATTTGCCCCCGCCCTTCTCGGGCTGACCACGCCCACTCATCTCCTCACTCCTCTTTTAGTTCCGCCCCTTAGAGCCAGGCCCCTCGATTCCGCTTAGGGCCTCCGGCTGGTCCTAAGCATCCCTGGCCCCTTGGGAAGGGGCAAGGCGGTGTCTCCTAAGCCCCTCAGTGTTCCGGGCAGGGGCGGGGCGGTCCCTACGGGCTCTCTCGCCTGCCAGGGAGTGGTGGCGGCTGTGACGTGACCGGGTGAGCTTCCTCCAGACCACCCCCCTCGGTTTCCGGGAAGGAACCCCATTGGGTGTCGGGTTTTGTGGAGAGAGATGCGGGAAAACACGACAGCCTCTCCTAGTAACAGAACGTTGGAGCTGATCTAGACTCTGGCAGGACTGGGGGATAAACTTTCAGGTGGTTTCCTACGTGGAGGGAAGGAGGGGAGGGGGGCTTCCATCCTGTCGCCCGGAGACAAGGGTGAGAAAGGTGGGGGAGGGAGGGATCTGGAACCAGACAGAGGACGCTCTGGCCAAGTTTATTGAGGGCGCATAATAATGACAACAGAATTGAAAGCAGTAGCTGCAGCTAACATTCATTAAGCGCTTACTGTATGCCAGGACTGTTCTCTTTGCTTGCCCAGCTTCAACACATTGCATTTTTACGTAGACCTCTCAATGAGATGGGTACTGTTTTCATCACCCCATTTTCTAGATGCAGAAACTGAGGCATGGGACAGCTCAGCCCAAGTTTGCCCAAGTTTGACACGGCTTGTGATTGGTCAAGGTGGGATTCAAGCCCGGAGCCCTGGAGCGCTATCCTGTCTTCCTCTGATCTTTGCAGCCCCACCATCTCTGACCCCTACCGTAATTCTAAACGGTGAAGGTTACTGTCACTCACTTTACAGATGAGAAAATTGGCGCATAGAGAGCCACGGATGGTTGGGGAAGAAAGTTTTGGTGCCTGTAGGATCGTAAATCTGGGAATTTCCAGGCTGGGCTTCCCCATTTGCCAATGTGGAAGAGACTCCAGTCTCAGGACAGGCTGAGGGGTATCCCTTCCTTGACCCACCCCCCGCCTGGTTTTGATACAGTCAGAGGGTAGGGGGTATGTCCAGTGAAAGGAGTCTAGCGCCCCTTAGTGGTTACAATAATTAAAAAGGAAAATCCGGGGGGTGGCTCGGGTGGCGGGTGGGGTGGGTGGGTGCTTGTGAGACGGAGGGGGGAGACTACTCACAATCTAGTGGGGTGGAGGTGGGTAGAGAGACCTCGTCGAGCACATGATTTCAGATAATGATAAGGGCTACAAAGACAGTAAATATTTGCTAAACCAATGAACGACACTATCAAAGTCCAAAAAAAGAGATGATGGTGGCCAGGGCCATGGAAATAAATGAACGGATTTGGGATAGATGTCAGAGGTAGAGCCATAGAGCTTTCAATTATTCATTCATTCTTCATTCAACAAATATTTATGGAGCATGTATATGTGCCAGGTGCTGGGGGGAGTGGTTCCAACACCAGACACAAATTTCTCAATACACAATAAAGAAATAAGTATAATAAAATAACAGGTGGGGAAGTGGGATAGGGTGTGATGGGGTGGGAAAAAAGGCTGTGATCTGAAATGGAGAGGTTTGGGAAAACTTCATGAGAAGATGATCTAGAGCTAAGATTTGCAGGAAGTGAGGGAGCTGGCCGTGAAATTGCCTAGGGCAGAGGACTAGCATGTGCAAAGGCCTTGTGGCAGGATGCTAGGGCAAGCTTCTGGGGCTACCTAGTATGTTGGAAGAACACTGAGGAGGCCCGTTTGGCTGGAACAGCGCAAAGTGGGGGAGAGTGGGAGAAGTAGGGCAGGGAGGTGATGAGTGCTCATGCAGGCCCTTGTGGGCTGCAGGGATGACTTTTATCCCAGACGAGGGGGGCTGTGGGGGCATCCTGACTTGACTTAGGTGTTCATAGGTGCCCTCTGATGTGGGGAGTACAGATTGTGGGGGGGGGTGAGGATAGGAGCCTGGCCACGGGGCGGAGGACACTGTGCTGCCGGTCCAGGCTGCCAAGGTTGGGGGCTGGATGAGGGTGGAGGCGGAGGAGGGAGGGGTGCGAACAGGGTGGATTTTGAGTATGTTTCCGAGGTTGTACGCTCTTGGGTTGGACACAGAGGAAGGCGGCAGGCCTCCTTGTTACCCTGAACCCACTCCCAGATGCCCCAGTGCTAGTTGGTGGGGGAAGGAGAGGCCAGGTCCTGCTTGAAAGGGGCTGGGCTGGGGCTGGGCTGCAGGTGCCCCCCCCACACACACTCCCACGGCTCCCCCTCCGCCCCGTCTCAGGGCGACAGTTACAGGCAAAGAAGAGGAAGTGGTAGCTAGCTAGCGGAGGCAAGCGGGCGGGCGGCGAAGGAGGCCGCGAGGGTGCACAGGCCGGCCCGGGAAGCTAGCAGCCATGGAGCTGTGGCGCCAGTGCACCCACTGGCTGATCCAGTGCCGGGTGCTGCCGCCCAGCCACCGTGTGACCTGGGATGGGGCCCAGGTGTGCGAACTGGCGCAGGCCCTCCGGGACGGCGTCCTTCTGTGCCAGTTGCTCAACAACCTGCTGCCCCAAGCCATCAACCTGCGGGAGGTCAACCTGCGTCCCCAGATGTCCCAGGTGAGACGGCCGCTGACGGACCTGCCCCAGGGTGGGTGGTGGGAGGCATCCCAGCCTGGTACCCAGGGGCTTGCTGCTCTGCACCTCCGGGCCAGCCGTGTAGAGAGGAGGATGCCCCCCCGCCGCGGGGTCTGGCACCGGGTACGGGGGATATGGGGGTTGTAACACTCGGGGATACAGGGGTGGCCCACCCGAGGTTAACGGGAATGGGCTCACAGGCTCACAGTTAACCCACATCTAGGCTGAGAACTGGCAAACTTGGGGTTAAAGCTCCCAAAGCCCCAGGCTGGCTCCAGTGTGGCTCAAGCCCCAAAAAGGGATTCTGTGGGGGTCTTGAGGGGGGCTAGGAACCCCCTGGGTGGCCAATAGGGTGCCTGAGGTTTTCAACTCCTTTGACCCCCCCACCCCCCAAGATTCTGGCTATGGGGGAGGGGCCTCCTCCGATTCCTTCCCCCACATGTGTCTCCTCCTCCCAGGCGCTGGGCCCCTTCCTTCCCCTCACATCTTCCCCTTGGCTTCCTGCCTGGGCCTGGGGCAGCATGGGGCGGGTGGGGTGCTATGGGCCTGGGGCTCTGGTCTTCCTAACTCCATCCATCCCAGGGGGCACATTGAGGCAGGACCTGGTCCAGAACCCTGAGAGTGGGTCCTGGGGTTTTGGGAACCTAGAAATAGCTGCTTTTTCTCTGTAGGGATTTCTGCAAGGGCCCCGGGGTCCAGGCAGAGGAGGATTTGACTGTGACCGCCCCCAGCTCAGGAAATCTATTCAAATCCCTATTTGAATGCGGTGGGGTGGGGGAGGTAACTGGACTGGATTCTCTTTCAGTCGTACCTTCTCTGGTTCCCTCTGGCCTCCTGAGTTCTGGGTGGAAAGTGATGGCTGGTGGTTGGGGGTGCCCTGCCTGCCCTGCGGGCCTGACACTTGCTATCCAGCCCTCAGGCCCTACCCTGGGAGGAAAGGCTTGTCTGGACGCGCTGTGGGCTAGAGGGGGACCTCTCTGGGGACAGATGGTGGGCAGGCTGGGGCATTGCCTCCTCTCTGGCCTGAGATGCCCTGTGCGGATGGGGGGAGGGGCAGTCAGTGATCAGGGAGTGGGCCTATGGGGGTCCCTGGGGGTGTTTCCTGAGGATAGGGCCACACGTGGAAGAGGCCCACCCTCCCCTAGCCCAGGCAGGCTTCCTGAAAGAATGGCGGCGGGGGAACCCTAGAGATTCCCCTGCCACCCCCAGCCACCTGCTCTGGCCACAGGCCATTCCAAATTTACCTCCATTTCCTTGCCTCCTGGCTTCCACACAGAAGGAAGTAGCTGTCAGACCAGTCAGGCCCCAGACTTGCGAGCAGTCGAGATCCAGTGAGGCTTCAAGAGCAGCTAATGGGAAAGTGGTTAGACTTAAGGATGAACTTCTATCCTTCCCTGCATCTTCCCTGTAGCTGGTTTTCTGATAAAAGGCAAGGGGTTGTGGCATTATTCTCTAGGAGGGCAGCTGCAGGGACTAATGTGTCCTGATTTTCTGTGCTGGGCAACACCGAGGACCCAGGCCTGGGTCTGGCCCTCAAGGTGCTCCCAGACTGGGAGAGACAGACATCCCCCAGCCCTGTGTTGTCAGGACCAGGGCAGAGGAAGAAATCTCTGGGCTGGGGGCCCTGGAGCAAAGGCAAGACATTGCCTGGGAGAGTTGGGCTTGATGCAAGAGGGGACATTTGTGCTGGGTTTTGAAGGGTGAGTAGGAGTTTTCTAATTGCTCTGGGTTCCAGTGCCTAGCTGTGTCAGGCCCTGCACTGGGCAGGGGTGTTCCTTGATCCTCCCCATCTGGGAGCTCTGTGCCATCCTGCCCTGTGCATTTCGTCTCCCTTTGAAGCTCAGCCCTGTGCCCCATTCACAGTGGGGCCATGAGCAGGAAGCTAAAAGGTGGTCACATTAAGTCGGAGGGAGGTATCACAAGAACAGCCTCTCTAAGTTTTCAAGTCCCTGTCCATCCACAGATTTAAGCCCGGGCCATGAACTACCAGTGGGATATGGAAGGGCAGAGAGAGAAAAGGGAGGGCTCCTGATGGGGGTGGAATGGGGTGGGGGACACACAATGGCATAAAGATGTGGGGGAATTAGGATGCTTCCTAGTTTCTCTCATTTCCTCCTCAGAGTTCCTCGGCTTTCGCTCCACTGTTCCCTGGGTAGAGAGTGGGAAGAGCATATTAATTAATTAATTAATTCATTCATTCGTTCATTCATCAACAATTATCATGTACGCTGGGCCTCTTCTTGGTGCTGAGACAGTGGGAAAAAGACACACACAAACCCTTGTTGTCGAAGAGCCCACATTCTAGTGGGAGGCACTGACAGTGGGCAAATAAGGAAACACATACATTGTCAGAGGTGGTACATGGCCTGGAGAAGGGGGCTTGGGAATGTGGGGTTGCACTTTTGCGTAGGAGGTCTGGGAGGCCTCACTGAGGAGGCAACATTTGAGCAAAGACCTGGGCAAAGTGAGGGAACGAGTCATGTGAGTCTGAGGAAACAACACTCCTGGCAGGAGGCACTGCCAGTGCAAAGGCTCTGAGGTGGGAGCAGGTCGGTTCCCACGTAGTTGTGCTGCAGGGCAGTGAGTGGGCTGGCTGGTGGGCATGATTCATGGGCGAGGTCAGATTGAAGCGAGTCTCCAAGCTGAGATCTGAGACCCAGAAAGACGATGACACCATCATAGGCGGCCACAGTGATGACCAGACACTCTGACTCTCTCTGGGAGCCCAAATTCCGGGTGGCAGAGATGAAACTTTAAAGCTGAGGAAGTGGAGAGGAAGAGACAAATGTGACAGTCATTGTGGGAAGGATCCACCAGGACGGGGGAGCTGATTAGACTCAGGATGGGAGGGGTCACTGGAGCCAAGATGATGAATCTTTTTTCAGTTCCCCCACTGTGTGACCTTGGGCATGTTACTTAACCTCTCTGTGCTTCGGTCCCCAGCCTGTAAATGCTGGTGCTGTTGGCAGAGGCAGGGAAGGGAGAGGGTAGGAGAGTTAGAATAGGAGGTGTGGGCTCGGGTGGGGGTTGATGGTGGTGGCTTGGAGGAGACAGACCTGGGAGCCAGTCCTGACAGCATCACTTGCTGGCTTCGCCTCCCTGAGCCTCAGTTTCCCCATCTGTGAACTGTGGCTAAAAATGGCACCTTTTGGGGGGAAGACTGTTGTAGTATTTCAATACTTCTCAGCACTGTGTTGACACCTGATAAACCCTCTATAAAAAGTCTTTTTAGGGAAAATGAGGGATATAGGGAAGGTTGGCAGCATAGCGCAGCCTGGAGGAGTTTGGGTTAGGGCAGTGGTTCTCAACTGGGGTGGTTTCGCCCCCAGGGGATCCTTGGCTATGTCCTGGGACAGTTGGGGTTGTCACGTCTGGGAGCTGATACTGGCATCTAGTGGATAGAGCCTGGGGATCCTGCTCAACGTCCGACAATGTCGCACACAACAGAGAATTATCCGGCCCCAATGTCTACAGTGCTGAGGTTGGGACACCCTGTGCTGGGGGACAGACAGCCTGGTAGAATCTTTAAAATATTTGACTCTTTGGTTAAATAATAGATGTGTATCATTCAAAGATCAAAACACATAAAAAGGTGCACAGGGAAAAAAATGTAACCTCTAGCCATCTTCTTCAGATACCCAGGTGCTACCTTCCTCCATAAGTGACTCCTTTTTTCTTTAAGTTGACTATATAGCCTTCTAGAATTTCCTTATGCAAATAGGAATGCAGGTTTTTATTAACTACCCTCGTCTCTTACTACAAAAGTTGGCACATACCACCCACTGCTTTATACCCTGCTTTTCTCACTTTAATCATCATCTTCAGAATCTTTCCAAATCAATACATAGAGATTGTTCTCATTCTTCTTTAAAAAATGACTGCATGATATTCTAGATTGTCCATTTACTCAACAAACCACTTATACTGGGCTAACTGTGTGCCAGGCATTCATCTAAACTGGGGGCTGGCAAACTACAATGGGAGGGCCAAATCTGAACCACAAGTGTGTTTTATAAATAAAGTTTTATTGGCATACAGCCACGTCCATTTGTTTATGTATTATCTATGGCTGATTTCCAATTACTCTACAGTTGAGTAATTGATGAAGAGAGTGTCTGGCCTGTTGAGGTGAAGGTATTTACTATCCAGATGTTTGTAGAAAAAGTTTGCTGATCCCTGGTCGAAACACTTTCTATACACTGACTTGTTTAATCTCCATAACAATTTACGAGGTAGATATTATCATTATCCTCATATTGCACATGGGAAAACCGAGGCACAGAGAAGTTAAGTCACTTGCCTCAGGGCACCCAGCTTGAAAGTGACAGTCAGAAATTCAAACCCAGGCAGCCTGGTACCAGGATCCCTACTCTGTTTCTTTTTTGGCCACCCCGCAGGCATGTGGCCAGGGACAGTTTCTCTAAACTGTATTCCATTACACGGTTTGGGGATCACTTAATTTACCATCAGCCCTATTGATGGGCACTTGGATTGCACCAGGCTTTGTTCTGACAAACTAACTGTGATGAATAACCTTGTCCATGAACTGTTTTTTGGCTCCTCTACTGTGTGACCTTGGGCATGTTACTTAACCTCTCTGTGCTTCCGTTTCCTCATCTGTAAAATGGAGATAATAAATACCCATCTGGAAGCATTGTTCTGAAGGATAAATGAGTTACTATCAAGAACCTAGAAAAGTATCTAGCTACATATAAATGTTATTATTGCAGCCAGATACATGAGCAAGTATATCCATGGGATAAATTCTCAGAAGGGTTTGCTGGCTCAAAGCGGGTGAGTCTGTGTTTTCAGTAGATCCTGCCAAATTGTTCTCTGTATGGGATTGTTCCCATATGCATTGTTCCAATTACATTACCTCTAGCAATGAGAATGCTGGTTTCTCCACTGCCTTGCCAACAGTTGTTAAGCTTTTGGAGTTTTGCCAACTTGGGTGATAAATGAAGCTCATTATGACTCAATATACATTGCTCTTATTCTGAGTGAGGTAGAGCCTCTGTTCTTATGTTTAAGAACTATTTATATTTTCTCTCTGCAAAATAATATTTGTTCATATCATTTGCCCATTATTTTTTTCCTTCTAGGACTGCTGGCATTTTTTTCTTATTGATTTTTAGGAACTCTTTATATATTGGGCTGCTTTGAATTTCAAGTCAGGTACTTACTAGCCTTGTGATCTTGGAGAAAAAAAATTACTTAACCTATTTCTGCCCAGGTTGTCTTATCTACAGAATGGGTGTGTGGACAGCACCTTTATCTCAGGGTTATGTGAGGGTTCAACACGATAAGGTAAGTTAAGTTCTTATAATGGTGACTGACGTACAATTAATTATAGCAAGTGCTAAATTAATGGGAGTCATTCTTTTTTGCTAATTTGATTTCAGTGGATCTGAGCTTGCCTGTAGGATGTGGTATAAGTCCGGGTGCAAAATGTTAGCTGCTGTAATGAAATGCATTGCTTCAGTGAATTTAAAGAGTTTACTTCTAGCTTATATCACAATCCAGTTTGGGTCAACTGGGGGATTGAGAGGATAGCCCTTCTTTACAAAGTCTCTACAGGACTTGGGCTCTTTCCATCTCATGGCCCCATCCTCCCTGAAGCCCTTGGAGTTGTCTATTCAGCCAGAGGACAAGGAGGGAGTTATGAGGAGGGAAACCCTGAGAGGTTTTCATGGGGCCAGGCCCAGAAGTGGCACCATCACCTCCATTCTTGTTCCACTGGTCACATGGTCCCATCCAACCGCAAGACAGGAATGGGAATGTAGCTTAGCTGGGTGCCAGGGAGGACGAGGAAATGGGTTGGGTGGATATAGAGAAGGCAGTGCCAGAGGACCTCAGGGTGATGCCTAGCTGGCTTCAGAGTTGCTGGTCTGGAGGGGGCTAGTTTAGAGGAAACCTCTGTGGGATGAGGAGTGAGGAAGACCTGGACCAGAGCCATGGGGGAAGGATGCAGCTGGGGACTTGGGGTGGGGCTTGGGGCAAGCAAATCTCAGCCAGGTGGGTTGGGTTGAGTTGGGTGGAAGATCGCATCTAAACATGTCCACGGGGGCTGACCGGGACAGAAGCCTGGGTGGGGGTGTCAGCATTTGCGCTGTGCGTTCTTTCCCATTCCATTCTGTTCTGTTCACTGACTTCCTCTCTGGGCCCAATACTGGGAAATGTCACCCTTCAGGACTCTCATAGCGGATGCTGGAAACCCCTGTCCCTCCCCTTGCTCCCAGCCCTCCCACGCATGGCTCCCCTTGGAGTAAAAGTGAAAGTTCTCATCATGACCCAGAAGAACCTATGCATTTGGCCTCTGCCCACCTCTCAGCCCTCATCTCCTCCCTCTCTCCCCCTCCCTCACTCGACTCCAGCCATGTGGGCCTGCCCTCACTGTTCCTAGAACCCACCAGGTGCAATTCAGCTCCAGGGCCTTTGCACGTGCTGTTCTTTCTCTACCAATCCCTCTTCCCCCAGATATACACCCTGGTTGTTCTCTTATCTCCTGAAGGTTTCTTATCAGAGAGATTTCCCCTGGTTTCCATATGTAAAAATCACACCCCCTGCCCCTGCCTACGCCCCCCCCCCCACCATTCTCTTCCTTCTTTTATTTTCCTCCACAGTACTTATTTATTTATTTGTTTGTTTGTTTGTTTTTGGCTGCATTGGGTCTTCGTTGCTGTGCATGGGCTTTCTCCGGTTGCAGCGAGCGGGAGCTACTCTTTGTTGCGGTTGCACGGGCTTCTCGATGCGGTGGCTTCTCTTGTTGTGGATCATGAGCTCTAAGCGTGTGGGCTTCAGTAGTTGTGGCTCGAAGGCTCTAAAGCGCAGGCTCAGTAGTTATGGAGCACGGGTTTAGTTGCTACGCAGCATGTGGGATCTTCCCGGACCAGGGCTCGAACCCGTGTCCCCTGCATCGGCAGGCGGATTCTTAACCACTGCGCCACGAGGGAAGCCCTTCTCCACAGTACTTAGCCCTCTCTGACTTACCATAGTTTTTAACTTATTTGCTTATTATCTGCTTCCCCCACTGGAGTGTCAGGGCAAAGCTTTTCGTCTGTTTGGTTCACAACTGTGTCCCCAGTTCCTAGAACAGCACTTGGCATATAGTAGGTGCTCAATAAATGTTGATCAAATATTCACTTCCTTTTTTCATTCATTTAATACAGGGGTCAGCACACTATAACCCATGGGCTGGCTGCCTCTTTTTGTAAACAAAGTTTAATTGATACAAGGTCTTGCCTACTTGTTGACACATTGTTTGTGGCTGCTTTCTCTCTGCAAAGCCAAAAAAATTAAAAAATTACTGTTTACCTCTTTACAGAGTTTGCTGATCCCTCCCTGATTTAGGAGGTATTTGTTGAGTGCTTACTTACTACTGGTTAGTGGTAGTTGGTTAGCGATGATTGAGGATGGATTGGCTGAGATTATCCTGCCTTTACTAGTTCCGAGTTATGTGGCTTCTCACCTTTTGTTTTCTCATCTGTAAAATGAGGCAAATGAAGACGGTGATAACAGCGATAATAACAACAATAGTAATGATGATACTACCACCCACCTCAGAGACATTTCTGAGACATTCTGTTGGAGAATCCCACAATGAATGAGACGCAGACCATCATGAAACTCATGGAAACAGACGAGGAAATAGGCAGTTACAACACAGATTAACACACTCAGTGATGGGTGAGTGAAGCCCAGGGTATTGTGAGAGCAGAGAGAAGAGAACCCCCAGAAACAATCAGGGTAGGCTTCCTGGAGGAGGTGACATGCCAGTTTGCATGTGGGAGTTTGGGGACTATTTGAGGGACCGAAAGACAAAGTTCTGTTTGTCTCCCTTGCTAACATTAATGGTGCCAGGAAGTGGGCAGGACCAGAGGGTGTGTTGGATGGGCATAGCTGGGCTTTTAAAGATCCCACTACATTGTAGAGATGGACTGTCCCCTTTGATCTCAGGGATGGTGTTCTGAGACCTGGGCTTTAAGAGGAACATGAGAGTCAGGTCCCTTGGGGAATAATGGAAGAAATAAGGGACGTTCAGTTGGAGAAGTTTAAGGTCTGAGGAAATTCTGAACTTAGTCTGCAGAAGTTTCAAGCAAGAGTCCTAGATCTTGTGACAGAAAACCCAACCGAAACTGGCTTAGTCAAAAATAATATTACCTCATATAACTGACAAGCTTGGGAGGAAATGCCTTCAGGTCCGGCTGGATCCAGGGGCTCAGGAGATATCTCAGGAACCCTCTCCTCTCTCCCCGTTGCACTCTATCTCTTAACTCTGCTTTCTTTGTGGTGTTTCCCTCCATTTTCAGTCATCCTTTCCCCTCATGGAGGCAAAAGAGAGTGCCCAGATATACCAAATTTTTATTCCCACAATTGTGTGTCCAATGGAAAATGGGAGGGTCGCTTTAATGGCCTCTAAACCCCAGATCTCTCTTTCATTGGACATGAATGTTTGGGGGTGTGTGTAACATGTTCAGTTCTGAATCAATTGCTGTGCCTGGGAGAATGTATGGTCTGATTGGTTAGGCCAGGTCACATGCCTATTTCTGGAGTTGGGGGCGGGGTCGACTCTACCCAAAGGAGCTAGGCTGGGGAGGGGCTGTTTCACCTGGGAAACTGAGGGACTGTTACCAGAAGAACGGGGAAGAGATGTTAGGAGGCAATCGATCAATCGATGTTTATATTGGCATCAAGTACTATCAATAAATTGAGTCCAGAGTTTCTCTGCATCAGCAGTGCTGAAATTGGGGCTTCATTCTCTGTCTTGGGGGCTGCCCTGTGCATTGTAGGAAGTTGGGCAGCATCCCTGACCTTCACCCACTCTCCCCCCACCCCAGTAGTGACCACAAAATGTCCCCAGGCATTGCCAAATGTCCCCTGGGGGGCAGAATTGCCCCTGAGAGAACCACTGTTTTGGAGGGAGTGAGTTTCCTGTGTCCAGGGAGGTGGGGGATGGGTAGGGGAGTGGGGAGGTGGGTGGGCGGGGTTGGGGGGATGGGGTGGAATCCAAAGAGAAGTGAACAATTACTGGCTGGGGTGAAGGTGAGATTGAGAGCTTCTTCAAGTTAGGCATTCATTTATTTTATCATCGGCAACAGGCGCTGTGCAGATGGCTGGGGTGATGGGAAAGAACACCACAGATTTCCTCTTTGCTCTCCTGAGTTCATGGCCTTGTGGGAGAGAAGGCTGCCTGTGTTTTGTTTCCTGTGGCCGCTGTAACAAAGTCTCAAAAACTAAGTGGCTTGAAACAACAGCTATATTGTCTCACTGTTCTGGAGGGCAGAGGTTTGAAAACAAGGTGTCGGCAGCATCTTGCTCCATCTCCAGGCTATAGGAGAGAATCCGATCTTTGCTTCTTCTGGCTTCTGCTGGCTCCAGGCGTTCCTTGGCTTGTGGCTGCGTTATTCCAACTTCTGCCTCCATCTTCACGTGGCTGTTTCCTCTGTGTCTGTCTGTCTCATAATCCAGAAAGATCTCCACACCTTGACGTCCTTAATGCTGTCTTGCAAAGTCCTTTTTTTTTTTTTCTTCAAATAACATCACACTCACCAAGGTGCCAGGGATCAGATGTGGATGTATCTATTTGGGGTCTGCCATTTAACCCGTTACAGACAGTAAACAGGCAAATCAATAAAACACAGTAGTAAACGCTGCAGACAGAATAAGCCAGGGGTCAGGATGGAGGAGAACAGAGGGGGCAGGCTTCTGGAGGATGGTCAAGGAAAGCTGAGAGCTGAGGGATGAGGAACCAGCTCTGGGAAGCATGGGGGCAGGGAGGACAAAGGCTGTGCAAAGCCTGTGGCAGGAGGATGAGAATGAAGGATCTGCTGGCAGAAGGTGAGCAAGAGAAGGGAGAGCAGAGGGAAGTGATTAGACACCAGGGATGCTGCTACGTGTTGTCTTATGCCCAGGACAGCTGCCCGATTATCAGTGGTGCTGAGACTGAGAAACCCTGTTTGAGGGCCGTGGACTCCGGTTGCCTGGGGGTCCGGGTGCCGATCCTGACTTGGGGATCTTGGGTGAGTTGCTGAACCTCTCCGTGACTTGGTTTCCCCCTCTTTGAAAAGGGGGTAAGGATAGTCCCTAACTTATAGGGCTGTAGTGTCAAGTGGCCAGAAGGGCATAGTGTCAAGGGACCCAAAGAGCAAAGCGTATCCACATCCAGGTCTTGGTACTTTGAAAAGAATAGTTTTTTTAAAAATATATTTATTTATTTATTTTAATTTTTATTGGGGTATAGTTGATTTCAATGTTGTGTTAGTTTCGGGTATACAGCAAAGCGAATCTGTTATACATATACATATATCCACCCTTTTTTTTTAAGATGAAAGGAACAGTTTTAATGAAGTGGATGGGAATAGGTTCAGAAAGTATAATGAATAACAACAGAAACAGTTCCCATTTACTGAGCACTTACTATGTGCAAGTGTTGTTCTACTTACTTACAACTTATGCACTCATTTGATTTTCACAGCAAACTCATGGAGAAAGTACCTCTGTGCTTCAGTTATCTGGTACTGTGAAACAAACCAACCCAAACTAAGATGTATGTCAATAACTATGTTATCCTTCTCACAGATTCAGTGAGTCCGGAATTCAGATGGGGCATGGTGATGATGGTTTGTCAGCTCTGTGATGAGAAACCTTGAATGTCTGGGGGCAGGAATCATCTGGAGCATTCTTCGCTCCCCTGTGGAGTGCCTGGGCTGGGATGACTTGAAGCTCTGCTCAGCTGGGGCTGTTGCCTGGAAACCTGGTCTCTCCATGTGGCTTGGGCTTCCTCACAACATGGCGATTGGGGTTTTGAGAAGGAGCGTGGAGAGAGAGCAAGTGTTTCTCAAGGAACCAAGGCAGAGGCTGGAGGGTTTCTTCTAACCTACTTAGGAATCATACGGTGCACTTGGCTGCATTCTCAGTGACAAGCAAGTCGCTAAGACCAGCCTAGATTCAACGGGAGGTGAATCAAACTCCACCTCTTGAGGGGGGTGTGACAAGTCACAGTGCAGAAGAGCACACTGGATGGGTGATATTTTTGTGAACATCTTTGGAAAGCACAATTGCTTACCTGTTATTGTCATAATTTCACAGATGAGGAAACAGAAATGTGGAAAGTTTAAGTAAGTTGCTCAGGTGAATAAGTAGCTATGCTTGGATTTGAATGCAAGTGGCCAGGCCCCCAAACCTGTGACCACAAGCACTATAAGAATACTGCCTCTTTTGGGGGGAGCATACGAGCCTTTCAAGTGGTTACGGAGATAGCCTCAGATTCAGATTTCTGGTTCTCCTGGTCAGGATTCAGCCAGGAAAGCAGAAGTCATCTCAGGTCTTTCAAACAGAGAGGATTTAATTCAGGGAATGGGCTAATGGGCGATGGGATTGCTGAGAAGAGACGGGTGATACTAAGGTAACCCAGAGAGTAGCCACTAGACTGGAGAAAAAATAGAAGGAGGTAGTGTGACCAGGGGCCAGGGGCCAGAACCATTTAACAAGAGCTAGAACTTTGGGCAAGAGCTGTCTTCAGGGAGCTGAGACCACGAAGGTGTGTATTTGCCGCTGGAGAGGCAGAATAAGAGAGGGAGAGATACCCTGGCTTCTCTCTTCCTCCCACCTTGTGGTCTCCAGCCTGGGCCTCCCATTGGCTGAAACTACCTAGAAGCCAGGGTGCAAAGGAACCTGGGAAATGTAGTTCCCTTCGATACAGAGCAAAGCAAAGGAAGGGCAGGTAGGATCTGAGAGCAAGCAGGCCTTGAGGAAGTGACTGCCTCTTTGAGCTCAGTGTATTATCTCAGTTAAAGAAAGCTGCTGTTCCTACTATTTGCCTGAGAATCAATGATAAGCAATGGTTTTACTTCCTGTGGCAGAGTCCTCCTAAGCTTTAACGGCTCTGCTTGTCCTGGAGTTTAGCTCAGTCTTAGATCAAACCCAGATCTCCTTTCTTAGGACTGTCCTGTCACAGGCCCCAAGCACACAGCTAATTGCCTTTCCTCCGGACAGCCCATCAGAGACCTGCCTCCCATGAGTCCATCCTCAGCTTCCCCCAAGTTCCCTCTGGTCCAGAAAGAACACCACAGTGACTTCATGACTCCTCAAAGGACGGGGTTTCCAGAACTACACCTTGGGGTGGCTGTCTTGTGCTTGTTTGCCTGGGGGACCCAGAATGACCCCAAGATGGGCGCAGCGTCTGAGCATCCCAAGAAATGTGGGGCTGTTGCCTTCCGTCTGATCTGTGATTGAGTGGGGGAGTTGAAGAAAAAGCTTCCAAAGGCATCAATCATTTGTGCTTCCCTCTCTGGGACTCCGGGAGATGTGGCAGGATGGTGGGATGCTCCCATGACAACCCTTGCCCCATTTTGATCACATGGCCCTGGTTTTGGTAAATCAGCATCTGATACCACTTTCGGTTCACTCCCTCCTACTCCCCCTTTCTCAGTCTGCTCCAGCCACACTGGTCTCTAACCTCTTCCTCCAAAGCACCAGGCAGGGTCCAGCCTCAGGGCCTTTGCACTGGCTGTTCCCTCTGCCTGGAATGCTTTGCCTCCAGACACCCACCCAGATCATTCCCTCCTTCAAGTCTTTACTCAAATGTCACTCTCTCCATGAGCCTTCCCTGGCCCTCTCATTTAGAATCGCACCCCTTCCTGGCATGCCCCATCCCCTTATCTTATTTTTCTCGCTTAATATTTACCACCTTCTATCCTGCCAGAATGTCAGCCTCACACGGGCAGGGATGTGAATCTCTTTTGTTTACAGCTGTATTCCCAGCACTTAAACCAGTACCTGGAGTATAATAGATGCTCAACAAATATTTGCCAAATCAATGAAGGGGCGGCTAAAGGAGCAGATACCCCTTGTATGCTGTTCTCTTCGCCTGGGACACTTTCTCCCCACCTCACACTCTAAAGTAAGATTTATTTGGACAGAAAAAGCATATATTTGTGTCTCACTTATTTTGTTTTATCAAGGGTAGGGACAAAAAATGGGACAGGGGAGTGTGTTTTGCATTATTGACCAATGGTGGCTTCCCATCCTCTCATCCCTGAAAAGCTCCTCTAAAGCTCCTAGTTTTAGGGAAACACACAGCAGGAATCTGGTCTCCTGCTGGCTTTTTAAAAACAGCCATATGAACATACAATCAGTGACATATTTAAAATACACAAGTTGATAAATGTTGACATACTGGACCTGTGAAACCAGCCCCACAATCAAGAGAGTGAACATAGCTGTCACCTCAAAAGTTTCCTCCTGCCCTTTTGTAATCCCTCCTACCTAACCCCCACCTGCCATTCCCAAGCAATCCCAGATCTGCTTTTGGTCACTATAGATTAGTTTGTATCTGTTACCGAGTCCAAACTCGATTGCTGCATGACAGGCCAATAAATCGAGAGATGGGTGGTTTGGGCAAGGAATAGAGGCTTTATTCAGAAAACCAGCAGACTGAGAAGATGGACTTGCGTCCCAGAGAACCATCTTCCCTGAGCTAGAATTTAAGCTTCTTCTTTTTTTTTTTTTTTTCGCGGTACGCGGGCCTCTCACTGCTGTGGTCTCTCCCGTTGCGGAGCACAGGCTCCGGTCGCGCAGGCTCAGCGGCCGTGGCTCACGGGCCCAGCCGCTCCGCGGCATGTGGGATCTTCCCGGACTGGGGCGCGAACCCGCGTCGCGTGCATCGGCAGGCGGACTCTCAACCACTGCGCCACCAGGGAAGCCCGAGGCTTCTTTTACACTAAAAGGGGAGAGGGTGTGGTTGGTTGCTGCAAACTTCTGGGTGCCAGAATCCTTTGTTTTTGCAGCTGTCCACGTAGGTTAGGTCACAATGTTCCTATAAACCTCCAACAAGATTAACATTATTCTCGGAACAACTTTTATCTCCATATGAATGGAAAAGTGTAATACCTTTAAAGGTCAGCGCCTTGAGATGGGGCTATCTTGTATATTTCAGGCTACAGACTTCTTAACTTGTAGCAAAGGCAATTATACAAGGGCTAGAGTAAAAGAAACAGATCCAATATGTAGTTAGCTTTGTTCTTCCCTATTACACATCTTCTAGAGTTTTATATCAAGGGGAGCACAGATACGTACTCTTTGAGGCTGGTCCTTTCACTCAGCATAACTCTCTTGCCATTCACTGAACTGTTGCGTGTCTTAGTTCTTTATTCCTTATTGGCTGTGTAGTATTCCGTTGCATGGACTTACTAAGTTTGCTTATCTGTTCTCCCGTCCATGCGCGTTTGGGTTGCCTCCACTTTTTGGCAAGTAAAACTTCTCTGAACATTTGTATCAACACTTGCTTTCATTTCTCTCGGGTAAATGCCTGGGGATGGAATAGGTCATATAGGAGGTGCACACCTAGCTTGTTAACTGCCAAACCACTTTTACAGAGTGGTTGCACCATTTGACATTTCCCCACTGGCTGTGCGCAGGGCTTTCCTGGACTGCTTCTTCTCTTTGCTTCGTCTCTGAGTTTTGGCTTTACCAGACTCATCTCCCCCTTAACCAGATCCCACAGGGCTCCGTGCTTTTTCACATGCAGCCTTACCACAGTGGTGATCAACCAGTGGTTCATGTGCCTCTCTGCTCAGCGTCTGTCTTGCCACTAGACTGTAAGCTCTGTGGGGACAGGGTTCTGTCTGGCTGCCGACAGGTGCCAGGGCTTGGTATTCAGTAGGCACTCGATACATGCTTGCTGAATGAATGTATGACCCTGAACAGTAGGCCGGGGGCTAGAGTGGAGATTCAGTGAGTATTTTTATTCCCATGGTGATGATGAGGAAACAGAGGCACCAGGAGGTACAGTGACCCATCCAAGGTCCCTCAGCTTGCAGTGGCTGGGCTCAGAGTCAAACTCTGTACGTCTGACCCCCTGGACTGGCAGTGAGATGTTGAGCGTGTGCTGGGGTGGGAGGGGAGGGGAGAGGAGAGAGACGGCGGGAGCAGGGTGGGTTTTGAAGGCCAGGAAGAGGCGTTTATACTCTGCACCTCTGTTTGCAGGCTTCGAAAAGGGTGCACAGCACACCCACCCTCTCTGGTCTGCAGAATGAAGTTTTGCAACCTCGAGATTAAGGGGCTGCAAGGGCTGAACACAGAGGGCCCCTCTTTCTCGACTCCCCTGAGCAAACCCTGGTAACAGGCATTTCCTGTTTCCGGTAGGCTCCCTGGGGCTGGGGTGGGTGTGGGGAAGCTGGCTCCTGCACTCATGGGCTCAGCTCTGGGTTCCCTCTCCTGCTCCATGCCCCCCATCTCCTGTCCCCCCATCTCCACCACCCAAAGGGGCCTCTGTCCCTGCACACTGGTTCCCTGAAAGAGGGTGGTGAACTGGCCAAACTTTCCAGCTCTTTCTTTGTCTGGGACAGGGGCTGTGATGTTGGGGGAACTGCAGGCAAAGGGGAAGTGTCTGGGTGCTGATTTGCATATGGGCAAGATGCCAGCCCAACTCTGAGGTTCTGAGCCAACTGAGGGGGTTGCCCCCTCTCCCAACAGGGAGGAAATAGTCTCCCATGCCCCTCCTACATTTGTCCTTTGCCAACTTCACCCACACTTCAGGCTACCACTAGACCTTCTAGTGGTCTAACCTCTGTCATTCCTGCTGTCGGAGGGAGCCCCTTGCTTTAGCTGGCCCTACTCCAGCCAGGGGGCTGATGAGTCATACCCCCTTTCCCCCTTTGAGGTGTCACATGACTGGGGGGAAGCAGTCTTAAGTCTCAGCTTATCTTCCTGAGGTCAATGGGGAACTTCCTCCCTAGGCCAGTCAGGGCCATCTGTTCTGTTGACCCTGGTGAACCTGGAGTCAGCCCATGACCTTGCAAAGGCTGCTGGGCTGGAGAGTGGTACATATGGTTCCTGTTATGTGCTGAACCTCCCCAAATGCCACCTGCCACGTGGCACCATGAGGCAGCCTGGCGTGGTTTGAAGAGGTCGGGTGAGGAGTGTGACCTCTGGACGCAGAGAGCTGGTATCTGGCTCCCCATTTCTACTTGTGCATCCTTGGGAAGGGGATATCTCCTTTCTGAGCCTCAGTTGTCCCATCTGTCAAATGGGGTTTCATTCCTTCACCAACTTCTTTTGAGCACCTACTGTGTGCCAGGCATTGTACTAGGTGTTGAGGCTACAGCAGTGAACCAGCTACACAGAGAATCCTGCCCTCGTGGAGCTGATGTCCTAGTGTGTGTGGGAGGGGTGGGTGGGGGGATACAGACAGACAATAACAAAATAAATAAGCGAAATACACGTGTGTTACAATTTTATTTTATTTTATTTTTTTGGCTGCGCCACATGGCTTGCAAGATCTTAGTTCCCGGACCAGGGATTGAACCTGGGCCCGCAGCAGTGAAAGCGCTGAGTCCTAACCACTGGACCACCAGGGAATTCCCTACGATTTTAAATAGAGTGGTTGGGAAGTTCTCCCTGAGAAGTGACATTTCATCAAAAGCCCAAAAGAGACAAGGAAGGGAGGCACCAGGTTAATGGGGGGATGGACATTCTAAGAAGAAGAGAATAGTCCATGCAAAGGTCCTGGGGCTGAATCGTGTCTGACATGTTCTAGGAATAGTGACGATAGGGAGGAGGTGAGGGCAGGGAGGTGACAGGGAAAGGTTGTGCAGGTCTTGTGAGCTGCAGAGTGGACTTGGGTTTGTATCTGGGTGGGTTGTCTTGGGAGGGTTCTGACAATAGTACTCTGGCTGTTGGGTTGAAAATAAATTACAGGGGCCCAGGAGCAGAAGAAAGGAGTCCTGGACTTCTCTGGTGGTCCAGTAGTTAAGACTCCGCTTCCACTGCATGGGGCGCGGGTTCGATCCCTGGTTGGGGAACTAAGATCCCGCATGCTGCGCGGCCAAAAAAAATTTTAAAAAAAGAGGAAGAAGCAAGGAGTCCACTGGGGAGGCCATCACAGTTATCCAGGGGAGTGATGATGGTGGCTTGGACCAGTAGAGGTGGACAGAAGTGGGTGGGATTCTGGGTATATTTTGAATATATACGGATAGGATTTTGGAATGGATTGAAAGTGGAGTAAGAGAGAAATAGAGAAATATACCAACGGAACCAGTACGATTTTGCTAATGGATTGGCAGTGGAGTAAGAGAGAAATAGTCAAGCCCACTCCAGTGTTTTGGGTTTGGATAACTGGAAGGGCAGATGTTATTAGAGCCTGCAACTAATAACATTATTAGTTATTAGATCTCAGTAGCAACTGTTATTAGATCACAGTAGCAACTTTGTTGGGAGGATTAAACAAAACTGTCATGTCGGGGACTTCCCTGGCGGTACAATGGTTAAGAATCCAGGGCTTCCCTGGTGGCGCAGTGGTTGAGAGTCCGCCTGCCAATGCAGGGGACACGGGTTCGTGCCCCAGTCTGGGAGGATCACACATGCCGTGGAGCGGCTAGGCCTGTGAGCCATGGCCGCTGAGCCTGCGCGTCTGGAGCCTGTGCTCCGCAACGGGAGAGGCTACAACAGTGAGAGGCCCGCGTACCGCAAAAAAAAAAAAAAGAAGAAGAATCCACTTCTACTGCAGGGGACGTGGGTTCAATCCCTGGTCGAAGAACTAAGATCCTGCGTGCCACGCGGCCAACAAACAAACAAACAAAACCTGTGCATGTCAGACTCTTAGTGTAAGATTTGGAAAAGGCTCAGTTCTCAATAAATGGTTCCTCCTACGAATGGCTGGAGCCTCCGGAGGGCAGGGGTTGGCCCCTGCAGGCAGTTTTGATTCACCTAGCTACTATTCAGAGACAACTTTGGGAAATGAGGCTGTAGAGAGGCAGGGAGAGGGCGGGGCAGAAAGGCAAGGGGCATGGAACAGAACAGAACCACGCCATATATTGTTTGTGGACACATGCATGCATAGTAAAAGAACGCGGACACCGATGGGAACAACGCACACCCATTTCTGGATAGGAGTTACCAGTGGGGAGGGAAAGAAGGGCATGCGATTAGAGACTATTGCACGTGGGTTTGAAATGTAATGATAATGTTTAATTCAAAAGGAAATATGTTTACTCAAAGGAGTTGAAAATTTATGTCCCATACAGAACACGGATGTTTATAGCAACTTTATTCATAATTGCCAAAACTTGGGAGCCGACAAGATGCCCTTCAGTAGGTGAATGGATAGACTTTGGTACATTCAGACAATGGAATGTTATTTGGCGCTAAAAGAAATGAACTGTCAAGCCATGAAAAGACATGGAGGACCCTTAAACGTATATTACTAAGTGGAAGAAGCCAATGTGCAAGGCTATGTACGGTATGATTCCAACTTTATGACATTCTGGAAAAGGCAAAACTATGGAGATAGTAAAAAGATCAGGAGTTGCCAGGGATTAAAGTGAGGGAAGGATGAATGCATAGAGCACAGAGGGTTTTTAGGGCAGTGAAAATATTCTGTATGATACTGTAATGGTGGACACATGTCATTATTCATTTGTCCAAATCCATAGAACGTACAACACCGAGAGTGAACCCTAATGTCGACTTCGGATTCTGGGTGATGATGCGTCCATGTAAGTTCATCGGTTGTAACAAATGTACCCTCTCTGGTGAGGGATGTGGGTAATGGGGGAGGCTACACATGCATTGGGGTAGAGGGTGTATGAGAAGTCTCTCTACCTTCCATTCAGTTTTTCTGTGAGGCTAAAACTGCTCTCAAAAATAAAGTCTATTATCACAAAAATAAAGGAAAAGAGAAAGGAAGGGAGAGACCACTAGAGTCCCCCGACTGGACAGATGGAGGTGCTACGGACCCCAAAGGGAGCTGACCAGGTGTTTTCCTGCCTCCTTGCAGCCTCCAAAAGACTGCTGGTCTCTGCTCCACCTTGCCACTCATCCTCCAGTAGGTTAACCTGAGCTCTTTCATTTGGCAACAGTGTTTCAAGAAAGAGAGAGCAGAGGTTGCCATGCGGTCTGGTTGCCTAAGCTCAAAACTCACACAATGTGAGTTCCACTACTTTCTGTTGGCCAAAGTCAGTCACGAGACCAGCCCAGACACAGAAGATGAGGAAATAGACTCCACTTCTAGATGGTAGGAGCTGAAATCTATATGTAAAAATCACAAGGGGCATTCAGGCAGAGGGAACAAGACATAAGGCAAGAAAACATAAAATATGTTGCATTTGGGGTGGGGAAAACATCTTTGCCAAGTTGGAGCCGAGGTAGGGGAGGTAGCATGAGAAAAAAGAGAGTTCTTGCAGAATTCCACAGGGACCAAATCTTGCAGGCCACGGTGAGGTTGAACTTTATTTTGAGGTCGATGGGTGACCATGGCAATGTTTCATGGTCAGATTTGCTGTGTGGAGGTGGGCTGGGAGGGGTGAAACATGAATTAGGGAGACCACAGAAGAGGCTAATACAGTCACAAAGGGGAGAGATGGTGGTGTCTGCCTTAGGATTTGACAATGGAAATGGTGAGAAGGACTTGGATTGAGAGGTAGTTTAGATGGTGAATCTGAAGTACCTCTTGATTGACTTGAAGGGGAGGATAAAATGAATTAAAAATTTTTTAAATTTTATATTGGAGTACAGTTGATTTACAATGTTGTGCTAGTTTCAGGTGTACAGCAAAGTGACTCAGATTCTTTTCCCATATAGGTTATTACGAAGAATTGAGTAGAGTTCCCTGTGCTACACAGTAGGATCTTGTTGATTATTTTATATATAGTAGTGTGTGTCTGTTAATCTGAAACTCCTAATTTATCCCTCTCCCCACCTTTCCCCTTTGGTAGCCATAAATTTGTTTTCTAAGCCTGTGAGTCCATTTCTGTTTTGGAAATAAGTTCATTTGTATCCTTTTCTTAGATTCCACATAAAAGGGATATCATATGGTATTTGTCTTTCTCTGTCCGATTTACTTCACTTTGTATGATAATCTCTAGGTCCATCCATGTTGCTGCAAATGGCATTATTTCATTCTTTTTTACGGTGGAGTAATATTCCGTTGTATATATGTACCACATCTTCTTTATCCATTCATCTGTTGATGGACATTTAAGTTGCTTCCATGTCTTGGCTATTGGAAATAGTGCTACTGTGAACATTGGGTGCATGTATCTTTTCGAACGGATTAAATGAACTGATACTTGCAAAACACTTAGATGCATTCCTGGTTTGGAGAAAATAATCCACAAACATAATCTAACTTGATTATGTTGCTTGGGGAGTGTTAAGAATCATCCTGGGTTCCTCAGCTGAGTCTCTGTGTGGAGACGGAGAGCCTGGGGTAGGAGTGGGTTTAAAGTAGCCACGATGTCCGCCTTGAACCTATTCAGTTTGAAGTGCCCACTGATGGATGAAGGAACCTGTTTCCGCAGCTGTAAATGAAGAAGTTGATGGTAATGAAAGGGCGGTGCGTTGTTCTGAAAACCTGACCCCGGGTGGGAAAAGAAGTCCAGACTCTCCTCTACTTATCCCCTTGTTGTTTATTTATTCAATAAACACTAATTGGGCATTACTACATGCCACCACATCCAGGCTCCAGAGATGCCTCAACTCTGGGCCCTGCTTTCTTCTGGTGGAGGGAACAGAGCAGGTCACAGACCTTGTGGTCAGGCCTGGGGTGGGGAGAGACATTATACTAAGGGATCCTGGGGTAGGGCAATGAGGCTGAGGATTCCACCTGGGTGGAGAAATGGGGGAAGAGATATTGGAGATGGGCCTTGAAGGATGAGTAGGAGTTCACCAGGCAGATATGAGAGGAGTCTTTAGCCCAGATTCCAACCATTTGTTTATTTCCATGTGTGTAATTAGTGAAACAATTACAAGAAGAACTGGAGTGGGCAGTCATGGGGCCTCTGAGGATCCAACAGACCACAGCTGACTCTGGCCCTTAAGGCTACTGTATTAGGATAACACTAGCTGCTGTAACACATAAGCCTTTTCAGTGACTTAATGTAATAGAAATGAATTTCTTGTTCACATAGTAGTCCAATGTTCCTCCTGGTACCAGGTGGGAGGCTTTTCTCTCATGGGGTGATTCAGAGACTATTTTCATTTGTGACTTTACTATCCCTTAGAGTCTCAGCATCATTTCTGTCTGCCTGCAGACAACAGGGGAAAATAGAGTATGAAGAAGGCAATCCCACTTCTTAAATTTAATACATTGCCCTGACAATGATGCACATGGTGAATACTCACATTCCGTTAGCTAGAACCAATCATATGGCCACACCCATTTGCAAGGGGGAATGGGAAATGTAGTCCTTGGCTGTGTGGACAACTTTACAGCCACAATTCCATATCGCGGAAGAAAAAGCATGAATTCTGGTGGATTGCCAGTGACCTCTGCCACAGGTAGACAGCAGGAATAGAACTAAGACCTGGGAGGTGCTACGAGATACCCATTTTGCCTTGTGACCTTGAATAAGTCCTTCTTCTTCCTCTCTGGGCTTTTTCCTCTCTCTGGCTGATGAACATTGGAGACTAGTTGATATCTGGGGTCTTTTCCAGTTCTGAAAATTGATGGGTCAGTGAATGCTCTTGGGCTTTCCAGCTGGAGCTAAGATGATGATGGTGATTACAACGATAGTGATGATGACAGTGGTGATGTTGATGGTGACGATGATGATTGTGACAGTGATGGTGGTGGTGATGGTGATTATGATGGTAATATTGATGATGATGGTGGTGGTGGTGATGATGATGGTGACATTGATGATGATGATGGTGACGGTAATGATGGTGAAGATGATGATGGTAATGATGATGGTGGTGGTAGTGGTGATTATGATGGTGATGTTGATGATGATGAAGATGATGGTGATGATGATCATGGTGGTGATAACAGTGATGATGTGAGAATCATGATGGTAATAATGGTGATAGAAATGGGTATGATTATGGTGATAATGGTGATCTTGATGATAGTGAGGATGATAATGATCATTTCCAGATACTGAGGGCTCACACCCTTCCAAGCCCTTTACATGCATTACTCTATCATATTACAACAACATGACACAGTAGGCATTATGATGGTCCATTATTTAGGAACTTTCATAACAGGTTCAGAGAGGGGAGGTGATTTGCCCAAAGACACACAGCAAGTAGGCTCTTCTCGTATCCTTTTTTTTTTTGGCTGCACTGCTTGGGCTTGAGGCATCTTAGCTCTCCGACCAGGGATTGAACCCAGGCCCTCGGCAGTGAGAGCGTGGAGTCCTAACCACTGGACAACCAGGGAATTCCCTTCTTGTATGCTTTGGGAATTTATTCTCCAAAATTCTCCCTACTTTACCATCCCAGGATATTCCTACTGGCTCCAGGGATTGAAGGTAGTAGGTTTGAGAGAAAGCTCTGGAGTTCAGTGATGGTCACATGAAAGATGTTCAATGAACAACCATTCTGGGCTTTTAATAGAAATTGCATTGAATCTATAGCTCAATTTTGGAGAAGGCTGAAATTTAAAAAATACTGAGTCTTTCTAGATAAGAATCAGTATATATTTCACTCTATTTATTTAGATCTTCCTTCATATCTTTCTGTAAAATTTTATAATTTAAAAATTTATAATTTAAAAATTTATAATTTTTTAAAAATTTATAATTTTATAAATTTAAAATTTAAAATTTTATAATTTAAAAATTTATAATTTAAAAATATAGGATTTGTACTTCTTTTGTTAGATGTGTTAGATATTAATCAGCTTTTTTGTTCGATTGTTTGTTTTACATGTTTTAGGCTATGGGAAATGCTATCCATTTAAAGTTGAAGTCCAATTTTCATACACAAAAATACTCAGTTCTTCAAGTTACCATCCAATCAGTTCTAGCAAGCGTGTGCCCTTGTGCAACCCATACCCTTATCAAGATAGAGAACTTTTCTATTACTTGTGGCCTTTCTGAGTCAATCTCTACCACCCTCCCCACCCAGAACAACCACTGATTTGATTTCTATCACCATAGGTTCGTTCTGCTTATTCTAAAATTTTGCAAATGTAATCTTGAAAAAAAGACACATTTTCCGATTGATCGTTGCTGATGTACCAATATGCAGTAAACCTTGTGTGTTGATTTTGTGTTCAGTAACATTGCTATTTTATTAATTCCAGTTATTTATGTGTATATTCTTTCGGGCTTATCTATGTTGGCAATCGTAGTGTCTGCAAAAATGAGCATTGTACTGATATTTCTTTCTTTTCTGTCTTTCCTTTTATTTCTTTGTCTTGTCTTACAACGCAGGCTAAGATCTTTAGTATAGTTAACAGGAATGGTCAGCGGGCACCCTTACCTTTGTTCTTATTTCAAAAAAAATCTTTGCAGCATTTTGCTCTGAAGTAGAATGTTTTGCTTTTGACTTAAGGCAAAGGTTGAAGGTTTTTTCAAGATGCTCTTAATCAGGTTACAGAAGTTCCTTTCCATTCCTACTTTGCCAAGAGTTCTTTTTCCTCTCTTTCTTTGAACATAAATGGATGTTGAATTGCTACTGTGTCTTTTATGCATCTGCCATAGTTGCTAATCTCTTTTTGACAGAACAGGCCTTGGGCAAGCAACAGGATCCAGCTAATAAATATGATGTATAACACTGTTTACATCATATTTATTTTACATTGGCTTCTGCTTATAGCACTCAATCTGGTTTCCTTTGAGAGTAGGATGTTCTCTCCTTAAATACATTAATTTATGTTAAAGTTAATTTAAAGTCCATGCTCCACATAGAATGGCTTAGGTAGGCTGTAGATGTGGCAGTAATTGAGAAGAAGATACAATCTGAAGATGAAAGTGTGAGATTCACAGATACAAAGAACAGTGTGTATTGAATTGATTCATAAATGCAGCTGCCTGAGTTTGCACCCCAGCTGCCTGTCCCTGCCTCAGTTTCATATCTGTAAAACAAGGATAATGATCATAATTATTTTGCAGGATTGTTGCAAGGATTCCATGATACCTCTCATATAAATATGATATATATATATATATTTTTTTAATTTAAAAATAAATTCCCTTTATTCATCATTTTAATCATTTCTGACCTGACTTAAATGTGGCCACATGCGTGCTAGCAAAAGCATCCACAAATATTGAGGCAGAATAGCCTCCAAGAATCTATAATTTTTAGATACAAAGGAATTAATGACACTGAGTAAAATTATAACCAGGGTCTTACACTTACATTTTAGAGCCCATAGATAACATGTGACTCATTTCTACCTTTTTCAAATGCAGAGAAAAATTTAGAGTTATTCGGAAAGAATCAAAGGCTTATGTTGCGGATTCGATTAATATAACTCACTACATTAATAGAATCAAGAACAAAATACACATGATCGTCCTGTACAGATCTTTAAAATCACTTAATGAAAGTCAATATCCATTCCTGATTCAATAAAATGAGCAAATACAAAAACTTTTCAAGAAGCTAGGAATACAAAGAAACATTTAAATTAATAAAAACATTTCTATAAGTTAGGAGTTTGGGACTAACATATACACCCTGCTGTATATAAAATAGATAACTGGGACTTCCTTGGTGGCTCAGTGGTTAAGGATCCACCTGCCAATGCAGGGGACATGGATTCGAGCCCTGGTCCGGGAAGATCCCACATGCTACAGAGCAACTAAGCCTGTGCGCCACAACTACTGAGCCTGTGCTCTAGAGCCCGTGAGCCACAACTACTGAGCGCGTGAGCCACAATTACTGAAGCCCACATCCCTAAGCCCGTGCTCCGCAACAGGAGGAGCCACCGCAATGAGAAGCCCGCGCACAGCAACGAAGAGTAGCCCCCGCTCGCCACAACTACAGAAAGCCCGCGCAGCAACGAAGACCCATGCAGCCAAAATAAATAAATAAATAAAAATAAATAGATAACCAACAAGGACTTACTGTATAGCACAGGAAACTATATTCAATATCTTGTAATAACCTATAATGGAAAAGAATCTGACAAAAAATATGTATCTGAATCACACACACCATAGAAGTCCTGTTTAGTTTTTAAATTAATTTTGGTGAGCTGATCTCTCTATATAGAAAGAGTAAAACTCATAGAAGCAGAGAGTAGAAGGACAGGTACCAGGGGCTGGGGTGGGGGTAGGGAAATGAATGGGCAGACGTTGGTTAAAGGGTATAAAGTTGAAGTTACATAGGATGAGTCAGTCTAGAGGTCTAGGGTACAGGCGTGGTGACTGTACTTAGTAACACCGTAAATATGCTAAGAGAGTAGATTTCAACAGCATTCATCACACACGAAAACATGGCGACTATGGCAAGAGTTGATATGTTTATTAGCTTGACTGTAGTAATAAGTTCACTATGAATAAGCATGTCAAATCGTCCTGTTGCACACCTTAAATATATACAATTTTTATTTAAAAATACATAAATTTAAAACAATATATAGACAGTGCTGGGAATGGAGCACGTGGCGGGAGCTCATGCTGGTTTCCACTGCATGCAAGGCAAAGCATTGAAGCTATAGTCAAGAAAACTGACTCCAGATTCACACCATTCTGGAGTTAAATTTCAGCTCTTCTATGGTCTTACTCATTTTGTTTTATTTTTTTATTTATCTATCTATCTATTTGGATTTTTAAAAATTGAAGTATAGTCGATTTACAATGTTGTGTTAGTTTCAAGTGTACAGCAAGGTGATTCAGTTATACATACATACATACATATATATGTATGTATATATGTATGTATGTATAACACAACATTGTAAATCAACTATACTCCAGTAAAAATTAATTAAAAAACTAAATAAAAGGGTTAATGGTTAACCTTTTTTATTGTGGTAAACTAGACATAATTTTTATCATTATATATATAAGTAAAATGATAGAAATATATTTTATAATTATAAATAAAATTTTATATAAAGATATATGACTGATATATGTAAAGAAAATGATAATATTTGTCATTTTAACCATTTGTAAGTGTACAATTCAGTGGCGTTTAATACATTCACAATGTCGTGTAACCGTTACCACTATGTCCAAAACATTTCATCTTCCCCAACAGAAACCCTGTCCCCATTAAACACGAACTCCCTATTCGTCTCCCTCAGCCCCTGTTACCCACCACCATACTTTCCGTCTCTACGGATGTGCCTATTCTAGGGGCCTCATGTAGGTGGTATCATACAATATTCATCTTTCTGTGTCTGACTTATTTCACTTAGCATAGTTTTCAAGGTTTATCTGTGTTGTAGCAGAAATCAAAATTTCATTCCTTTTTAATGGCTGAGTAACACTCCAAAGGTATGTATACACCACATTTTGTTATCTGTTAATGGTTAACTTTATATCTTATGAATTTTACCTCAATAAAAAAAAGGATTCAGGGGTATACTGGCTTCAGGTACAGCTTTATCTTTACTCGGTGGGGGGCCTGTGCTTTCTTTCTCCTCTTCTGCACCAGTCCGCAAGCCAGATGGCCAAGGGTCAGCTTCTCCCCGGTTCCATTATGTTTTGTCCATTCTCATTTATCTCTCCACAGTTCCTGTGTCTCAAGAATATTCGCACCTTCTTGTCTACCTGCTATGAGAAGTTTGGCCTCAAGCGGAGTGAGCTCTTTGAGGCCTTTGACCTCTTTGATGTGCAGGATTTCGGGAAGGTGAGCTGGGACGGAGCTGCCTGTGAGCTGGACACTGAGAACCCAAAGACTGGGTTTCAGTTCATTTCCATGAACGTCTACACTGGGCAAGCCAAAGCCTACTGGGGAAGGACTGATGGGCCAGACCAAACTGCAAAGAGCCTGGTGCAAAGAGCCTGGCTTAGGACATGTGGAACTGAGTTTGAGTCCTTGCTCCACCGATTGCTGTGTGACCTCAGATATGTGGCCATGCCTCTCTGAGCCTTAAGTCCCTTGTCTAACTTGGAAGTAATATCACTCCATCCTCTCTGAGTGATTATGAGGATTGAATAGAGCAAGCGGTTCAAGTGGTGGGTGCTCAGTTAAAGGAACACTGACATGCTGACGTCGGGGAATGGGAAGGTGGGAAAATCCCAAATTAGGCTCCTAGGGGCATGGGATCTAACCTCAAGGTCAGGTGCTTGGAGGCTGTGTTCTGGCATGTGGGTGGGCAACGGGCTTGCTGAGCAGCCTCGGCCCTTGTCACAGGTCATCTACACTCTGTCCGCTCTGTCCTGGACCCCAATTGCCCAGAACAAGGGGATCATGTGAGTAACTGTCTGAGCCAACAGCTCTGGACCCATTTGGCCCCAATACTCCTCCTCCTGGAAGCTCCCTCCCCACCTGGCCCTCCGGCCTCTGGCTCACACCATCCTGGCTCCCCCAGGCCTTTCCCCACTGAGGAGGAGAGCGTGGGTGACGAGGACATCTACAGTGGCCTGTCCGACCAGATCGAGTGAGTGTCTGGGACCACGACCCTGCCCCGGGGGGTCTGAGGGAACAGGACCTTGCCCTGGGGGGTCTGAGGGGACCAAGACCCTGCCCTGGGGTATGAGGGGATCAGCATCCTGCTCTGAGTGTCTGAGGGGACATGGCTCTGCCCCAGGGGGTCTGAGGGGACGGCACCTTGCCCCAGGGGATCAGAAGGGTCCCTGGTCTGGGGGAAGCCACTGGCCCTGCCTGACTCCGCCTCCACAGCGACACGGTGGAGGACGATGAGGACCTGTACGACTGCGTGGAGAACGACGAGGCGGAGGGCGACGAGGTGTACGAGGACCTCATGCGCACAGAGCCGGTGCCCATGCCGGTGTGTTGGAGAGCAGGGCCTGGCGGGGCAGGTGCATGGGTGGGGCGCGGCCCCGGACACCCCAACACCGGCCTCTCCTCTCCGCTCTCAGCCCAAGATGACAGAGTATGACAAGCGGTGCTGCTGTCTGCGGGAGATCCAGCAGACTGAAGAGAAGTACACGGACACGCTGGGCTCCATCCAACAGGTGTGATGCTCAGTCCCCGCCCCTGCCATGCGCATGCGCGGAGCGGAGAGGCGTCATCCGTCCCATGCGGGCCTGGGGCTCTTACCTGTCCCCACTGCTTTGTATTGCTCTGTCTCTCCTCGTCTCTGGTCCTTCTGTGTCTCTCCCTACTTCTTCCTCTGTTTATCTCTCTCTCCTTCTGTGTCTGTTTATCCCTGTCTCTATCTTTTCCTGTATCCTCATCTCTGTCCGTCTATCTCTGTTACTGTCTCTCACTCTCTAGTTCCTCTTTGTCCTTTGGCCATCTCTTTTTTTTAAACGTTTTATTGAGATTTAATCAATATACCATACATTTCACCCATTTAACATCTATAATTTAATGTTTTTTGGTATATTCACAATGTTTTTTGGTATATTCACATCACCACAGTTTATTTTAACATTTGTATTGAAGTACAGTTGATTTACAACGTTGTGTACCACTGCCTAATTTTAGAACATTTTTTTCTTTCTTTCTTTTTTTGGTGGGGAGTGGGCGGGGGCCTGCACTGCGCGGCTTGTGGGACTTTAGTTCCCAGACCAAGGATTGAACCCAGGCCCTCGGCAGTGAGAGTGCAGAGTCCTAACCACTGGACCGCCAGGGAATTCCCAAATTTAGAACATTTTCATCATCCCCCAAAGAAAACCCATATCCCTTGGCCATCACCCCTTAAATTCCCATTCTCCCCAGCCCCTGGCAACCACTAATCTACTTTCTGTCTCTATGGATTTTATTCTAGACATTTCATTTAAATGGACTCATACACCATGTGGTGTTTTGTGTCTCGCTTCTCTCACTGAACAACATGTTTTCAGGGTTCATCCACATTGTAGCGTGTGTCAGTGCTTCACTCCTTTTCATGGATGGACCACATTTTGTTATTCATTCATCCATTGACAGACATCTGGGTTGTGTCCACTTTGGGGCTCTGATGACTAATTCTGCTCTGAACAATCTTGTACAGGTTTTCGTGTGGACTTTTTTCCCATCTCTCTTTTCTCTCCTTTTCTGTTTCCTTACCTCTGTCTCTTTCTCTCTACACATTTCTCTCTCTCGCTCAGTCTCTGTGTTTCTGTTCGTCCCTTTCTGTCTCTGTCTCCTCCTCCCCGTCTCTCTGGGACTCCTTCATCCTTCATCCTTGTCTCCCCCAACCCCCCACAGCATTTTATGAAGCCCTTGCAGCGGTTCCTTAAACCCCAAGATGTTGAGATCATCTTCATCAACATTGAGGTGAACTGACCAATTCCCGCCCTCCCAGACTTCTGTCCAGTGGGGATGGTCTGCTGGCTTCACCTGTCCCTGGAGTGTGGGGTGTGGAAGATGAATGACATAGGGTGGGTGGATGACCCTTCTCCCACCCGGCATCCCGAGCCCCAGGCTCCCGCCCCAGCCCTTACCCCTCTCTCCGAGTAGGACCTGCTTCGCGTGCACACCCACTTCCTAAAGGAGCTGAAGGAAGCCCTGGCCAACCCCAGTGCACCCACCCTCTACCAGGTCTTCATCAAATACAAGGAGAGGTGAGACCCAGCTGGCCAGCCCAGACCTCTGGAAGTCACCCTGCCCCGAGTGGGCATTTGGGAGTCCCTACCCTCATAGACCACTGGACAGAGAGGGCTTTTCCTTCTTTGCTCATGGGCAAGGGGCTGCCCATCTCTGGTTAAATTCCCAGCTCTTCCTCTTGAGAGCTGTGTGGCATTGGAAAGTCACTTAACCTCTCTGTGCTTCTGCTTCCACATCTATAAAATCAGTGTGATCCAGGAACGTATCTCCTGGGGTGGTGGTGGGGATGGAGTAAATTGACGCTTAAAGTGCTTAACATGGGGCTTGGCACACAGTAGGTGATCAATAAATGCTTATTAAATAAATGAACGTTGAGCAGAGACGATACACCAGGTGCTCTGATAAGAGCTTCTTGTGCTTTATCTCATTTAATGCTATAATAACCCCACGTGTGTGTGTGTGTGTGTGTGTGTGTGTGTGTGTGTGGCGTGCCACTGTTATGACCATTTTACAGACAGGGAGACTGAGGCTCAGCGTCATGCAGCTGGGAAGAGGTGGGGCTGGGACTGACACCCAGATCTGCCTGACCTTGGTGCCAACTGCCATTCCCCGGCCACATGTCCTCTTCCCGCAGGTTCCTCATCTATGGCCGCTACTGCAGCCAGGTGGAGTCGGCCAGCAAGCACCTGGACCGTGTGGCCACAGCCCGGGAGGATGTGCAGATGAAGCTGGAGGTGGGGGGATGGGCTACATCTTTCTCTGTGTGTGTGTGTGTGTGTGTCTCCCACTCCTTCCCAGGCTCCAGGGGCAGTAGAGAGGAAACTGAGCTGGAGATGGCATCCCTTTCTGTTGCAGCCCAGCCAGAAGTTGGCCCGCTGAAGGTTTGGGGAGGGTGGTACTGACTAGCCAACTGGGAGAAATGGACCAGGAGGAGATGGACCAGAATGCTGAGCCCTAACCCCAGCTAAACCCTGACTCTGGGCTGAGCCCTGATGCCAGGCTGAGGTCCTGACCCTGATCTGAACTCTGAGGGCACACTGAACCCCAGCCAGAGCTCCAAACCTGGCTGTGCCCCAAGTCTGTGCTGAACCCCAACTTCACACAGAACCCCGATCCCAGCCAAGTCCTGATCCTGGGCTGAGCACTGATCCTGGACTGAACCCCACCCTGGACCCGTGTGTCTAGTGGGAGCACAGACGGGGCAGGGATGCTGAGGAATGGCTTGTGTGTGCCGTCCATCAGCTTCTTTGGTCTCCACGGTGGGGACCCTCCAGACCTGTCGATCTCCCCCTCTGCAGCCCCCCTCAGCTGAGGAATCCTGGACCTCTTCCCCAGGCAGCCTTCCAGCTGGGTCTTAAACCACCCCTCACCCCGTGGCATTCTTCCTTATTTCCTTGGGGGAGAGATGAAGCTTCAGGTTCTATAAAAATCCCCACCTGCCTCTACCTCTTCTCACTCACCTCTTTCTCCAATCTCCCAGGAATGTTCTCAGCGAGCGAACAACGGGAGGTTCACCTTACGGGACTTGCTGATGGTGCCCATGCAGCGGGTCCTCAAATATCACCTCCTTCTCCAGGTGCCCAAGGGGGCGCCCAGGCATGGGTTTGGCACATCGACCTCCCTACAAGGGCTCCTGGGGGCTGGGCTCCCCTCTCTGGGTGGGGTCATTGGGGCCATGCCTCTACGGACAGCAGAAGGAGGAGGAAGGAGCTGGTGGGCCAGGCTTGTTTGGAAGGCTCCCCAGGATGAGAGGGCAGAGGCCCCGGGTGCTATACATCTCTGTGGGTCACGCAGGAGCTGGTGAAACACACGCAGGACGCAACGGAGAAGGAGAACTTGCGGCTGGCCCTGGATGCCATGAGGGTGAGTGGTCACACACAGGGGTGACGGGGACACACAGACACATACGCCTTCAAGTCAGTGAGTACCATCCAGGCACGGTCATACCCACGGGCCACCCCTGCCTCCACCGCACGGGGACACACCTGTCCGCCGAGTGAGTTATTCGCAGCGTCGCCCTTGGGGACAGTGACATCCTTCTGCCAGCCGCTGCTGGGGGCTGACCCCCTGTCTCCGGCCAGGTGGGGGGGGCCCAGGCTCACCCCTCTCCCACCCCCAGGACCTGGCACAGTGCGTGAACGAGGTCAAGCGTGACAACGAGACGCTGAGGCAGATCACCAACTTCCAACTGTCCATCGAGAACCTGGTGAGGCGGGCATGGCCAGGGCCGTGGCCACGTGGGGAGGGGGTTTGGTCTCCGGCGTGGCCCCTTACCAGACACCCTGTTTGCTGTGTAGGACCAGTCTCTGGCCCACTATGGCCGACCCAAGATCGATGGCGAGCTCAAGATCACTTCTGTGGAGCGGCGCTCCAAGATGGACAGGTGGGCGGAGCCAGCACGTATCTGGGGTGGAGCCTGGACAGGGGCGGGGCCAGGCTACTAGTTAGGCAGGTGGACAGAGCTAACACGGATCTGGAGTGGAGTCTGGGCAGGGGCTTGGCCCTATTTCTAGATAGACAGGTGGGTGAGGCCACACAGACCAGTGGGTGGAGCCTAGATGGAGAGGCGGGGCAGAGCCAGCACGGATGCGTGGGAGGAGCCAAGAACGACAGGTGGCAGGACCTGTAAGGATCACGCGGGTGAGGTAGGCATGGCCAAGCTGGCCACAGAGGACGAAAAGGGCAGGAATCCTAGATGGACAGCAGGGCGGGGGCCCAGAAGGTGGGAGGGGATCAGGCAGAGAGCTGGTGGGGACTTAAGGAGGAGCCCGACAGGGGCACCTGACCCAGCTGCTTCCAGGTACGCCTTCCTGCTCGACAAAGCTCTGCTCATCTGTAAGCGCCGAGGGGACACCTACGACCTCAAGGACTTTGTGAACCTGCACAGCTTCCAGGTTAGAGACGACTCCTCCGGAGAGCGGGACAACAAGAAGGTGAGGCTTGGAGGCTGTAACTGGGGAACCTCAGTGCTGGGGAGCCTCAATGCAGCTGGAGCTCTCCACTTGGCCTTTGGAACGCCAGTGCGTGTGTTGTGTGATTTTAGATTTGTGAATGTGTATTTGCTTCTCCTGGGCAGCGCTTTGCATGGTAACCCATGCATGGCTCTCCTGGGAGCAGACAGGCTGTAGTTGGCTTGACCCTTTTCTCCCCACAGTGGTAGGGTCAATGGGCGTGTGGTCCCACCCTCTTCCGAGCAGGTGCCTTCATTTTCAACCCTGCTTCCCTGCAGTGGACTCACATGTTCCTCCTGATTGAGGACCAAGGTGCCCAGGGCTATGAGCTGTTCTTCAAGACACGAGAACTGAAGAAGAAATGGTTGGAGCAGTTCGAGATGGCCATGTAAGACACCCTCCTCCTCCATCTTTCTATCCTCAGAGGACTGTAGCATTTGGGTGCAGGATCTGGGAGGCAATTCTGTGCTGTCGTCTCATCTCTGCCATGGGACCACTCTGAATCTCAGTTTCCTCATCTGGGAAATGAGAGGGACAGTCTTTTAAGGCTGTATGCATCACCAGAATGCCAACTCTTTGTAAGCTTCAGTCACCAGCCTGAAAATCCTTCCTCTTCCTTCTTTGTCTTGAGGTGAAATTAACATAACAAAAACTTAGACTTTTTTTTTTTTTTTTGGCTGTGCTGCGCGGCTTGTGGGATCTTATTTCCCCCACAGGGATCGAACCCAGGCCCTTGGCAGTGAAAGCACGGACTCCTAACCACTGGACCAGCAGAGAGTTCCCCAAACATAGCCATTTTAAAGTGTACATTTCAATGGCATTTAGTACATTCACAATGTGCGACCATCACCTCTATCCAGTTCCAGAACATTTTCATCCACCCCAAAGGAGACCCTGCAACCATTAAGTGATCACTCCCATTTCCCTTGCTCCCAGCTCCTGGCAACCACTAATCCGCTTTCTGTCTTCACCCATGTTCATTGCAGCACTATTCACAACAGCCAAAAGGTGGCAACAATGCAAACGTCCATCAATGGATGGATGGACAAACACAATAGGGCATATCCATGCAATGGAATAGTATTCAGCCATGAAAAAGAATGAGGTCTTCGTCCATCCGCACTGCAGCGTGTGTTGGTACTCCATTCCCTTTTATGGCTGAATCCTGTTCCATTGCATGGAATTATCTTCCCTCACCAGCTCCAACATCTACCCCGAGAACGCCACTGCCAACGGGCACGACTTCCAGATGTTTTCCTTTGAGGACACCACGTCCTGCAAGGCTTGCCAGATGCTGCTGAGGTGGGAGTCTGGGAGGATGGACCTGGGTCCTGGACTGGGTTGGCTCTTCCTCTTTGACTGTCATGGCCCTGAGTTGGGAGGTGGGAGGCCCTCCTTTGACCTTTAGCTTCTCCATCGCTGTCATGCTCTAAAGAGAACACATGTTTATGTGTTTATGTTTTGTGTTTACGTTTATGTTGTTGGTAAAACGCTTGGCTGTGTTCATTCAACATCACTGACTCTCTTCTTTATCTTCTCCCTGCATCCCAGAGGCACTTTCTATCAGGGCTACCGTTGCCAGCGGTGCCGTGCACCTGCACACAAGGAGTGTCTGGGGAGGGTCCCTCCATGTGGTCGACACGGGCAAGGTACCAGGAGACTGAAGTTGGGAGGTGGGCTTGCTTCTGCATGGAGGGTGGGGGGTTCCCATTCTAACTAGTATTTCCTTTACCCTCTCATAGATTTTGCAGGAACTATGAAGAAGGTAAGACCCCCATGCTCCTTTCCGTGCGTGGAAAATCAGGGGGGCGGGTAGGGAAGGCAGGACCCGGGAGCCCTTGGCAGTGGGCATGGCTCTTTGCTGGGTGCTCAGATAAGGGCTGAGGAGCCCTCAGGCTGGGCACAGGTAGCGATACTTGCTTTCTTGGTCTCTCCCTCCAGGATAAGCCACATCGGCGGGCTCAAGACAAAAAGAGGAATGAGCTGGGTGAGTCAGAAGGGGGCGCTGTGTGGGGCAGAAATAGATCTAGTCTGCCTCAGTGATGCCGGTCCAGGGGCAGATCTCAACAATTATATTAATGACCACATAATGCCCTGCTTATAAAGCATTTGTTCCAGTCCTAGAAACCCCAAAGGAATTTATAAATAACGAACTCAAATTCTTTACTAGCTTTGCTCAAACACTGTGAAGGGATGCACAGAACATAGAAATCCTTGTTAAGATGCTCTTTCTCTCCCGTTCACATTTTTATGTATATACGTACTTTTAAAACTGAAGTATAGTTGATTTACAATGATTCAGGTGTACAGCAAAGTGATTCAGTTATATATATATCTATATATCTATATATATCTATATATATCTATATATATTCAGATTCTTTTCCATTATAGTTTATTACTATATTGATCCAGTAATATAAGATATTGAATATAGGTCCCTGTGCTATACAGTAGGTTCTTGTTTTTTATTTTATATATAGTAGTGTGTATCCATTAACCTCAAATTCCCAATTTATCCCTCCACCCCCTCCCATTCACTTTTATTATTCACTGCCCCCCCGCCCCCCCTTCTTTTTTTCTCGCTGACAAACTCCATCTGTAGTCTTAGCTGGCTGGGCATACCTCATCCCTTCTCGTACTGATTCTGTATCACAAAATCTTATCCTAATGGAGTAGTTTCAGCAAAGTGTAGTCCAACTGGATGGTTGCAGGAGATGCAGGGTTTGGCCAAGCCAGAATTCTTTTTAGCCCAATGGCAGTGGGGAAAGGCTGGATTTTGGTGTATATTAATGATGTTTGTGGGATCATAGTCGTGATGGGTGATTTTTATCCAGCATCTACTGTATATATTGTCTGGGGCAAATGGTGACTAGAAACAGTGTGCTTCCTGTCCTTCCAAAGCTCCCAGGCTGGTAGCAGGAGACAGACTTTGGCTAAGTCATTGCAGTTGAGGTGGGCGAAGTAGAGGGTTTTCCAGAGCATTCAACCGGGGGACCTGATGAATCTGAGCCTTCAGGGAAGGCTTCTCAGAGGAGGTGGCATTAAAGTGGACACTTGAGGGTAAGGAGTAGTCAGGCAGATGAGGAGGCAGGGGTGTTCCAGGCAGAGGGAACAGCATGTACGAAGGCTAGGAAGCAGGACGGCAAGGCATTATTAAAGAACTTGGTGTGGCCAAGAAAAATAAACTCTTCGCTCACAGTCATACAGAATCAGTGTAAAGATTCAGTTTCAGGTCGATCTATCTATCATCTATCTATCTATCATCTATCTATCTATCTATCTATCCTGATACATAGATATCTAGCTGTAGTTCTATATCTACAGCTAGATATAGATACATCAGTCTTATTTGTAATAGTCAAAAGTTAGAAACAACTCAAATGTCCTCAATAGTAGGAACATATATATATATATATGCTATATATATAATATAATAATACATATGTATAAAATCAGCTTTATGCAAAAATGCATATATCAGCTTTATTGGTCAAAAACCAGACAACCCAAATGTCCTCAATAGGAGGAAATATATATGAGTGTATGTGAGTCTCTCTCTCTCTCTCTCTCTATATATATATATAGTTAAACATAGCCAATACATATGTGTTCGTATATATGTACACATATATACACTTGCTCATATCCATTATATATAAATATATAATTTTCTATTGAGATAGAAATATTTCTGTGTTTTGTTTTTTTGAAATATTTCTATTGAGATAGAAAATACATACCATAAGGTGTATAAAATGAATAAATCTTAAATGTATGGCTCACTGAATTTCCACCCATGTAACCGCCATTCAGATTAACGTATAGAACATTTCCATCATCGCAGAAAGTTTTACTGGATGGTGTTGGTCATACTCACTGCTATAGTCCATCCTGCCTCCCAGAGGGCACCACCGTCTGACCTCTATCATCATAGATTAGTTTTGTCTGCCCTTGAACTTCATCCATACGAACTTGTACAGCATGGACTCAGTTACTGCATACGAGTGCGGCTGCCTGAAGCAGTCATTTGTTCTTTTTCGTTGCTTATTGTATTTTGTGCTGTGTGTATCCATCTCCTTGAGGACATTGGGTTTGTTGCCCATTTTTCTGGCTCTTGTGAAGACAGCTGCTGTAAACATTCTTGGCTGTGACTCTCTGGGACCTATGTTTTCATTTCTCTTGGTGATCTATCAGGAGTGGAATTAGCTTTAGTGGATACAGCCAAATAGTTTCCCAAAGTGGATTCCTACGGCCATGTAGGAATGGGCTACGGGGTGGTGGCCACCCTCCCTGTTTTTGCCAAAAAAATTATTTAAAGTATTTTCATATTAAAAACTTCTTCAAGGAAAAAAAAAAAAGTAGAATCCAGAAATCCAGGTGACTCCCAGTTGCTCCGTCCACATCCTCGCCACCACTTGGTGCTGCCGTATTGTCTGTCTTTTTAATTTTCGCCATCTTGGTGAGCGGTGAGACTCAGGTTTGAAAGTCCCGGACTACCAGCCGTACTGTATCACCACCTCCCCTCCCCTCCAGGCCTGCCCAAGATGGAGGTGTGCCAGGAGTACTATGGGCTGCCTCCACCCCCTGGAGCCATCGGACCTTTTCTACGCCTCAGCCCTGGAGACATTGTGGAACTCACCAAGGCGGAAGCCGAACAGAACTGGTGGGAGGTACAGGCTGGGGCTGTGGGAGTGACGGAGAAGGACCTGAGCTTGGGGTCAGGGTGTAGGTGACCTTGGGAATGGGATCATGGCACAACTGGACATGGCTGCTCTGGGGAGAGTGACGTCTATGGGGATTTCTGGGGCTGGCCTGGCCCTTCTGAGCTGGTGGTCTTCCCAGGAAGTTGATACTGATTGACACCTCTCTGGGCATCCAGGCCGTGGAGAGATAGATGGCCAAGGAGAGTGGCCGTTGGGTGAAAGATGGACACA